>NC_053450.1:124560364-124880364 GCF_015227805.2 Hirundo rustica
AATTTTTCTGGAATGAGTTTGTCTGTACTAATGTATCTATGTGTCTGACATATCTTGACTATGAATAAAACTACAATGTCCCAGTTAACTCCATATTAAATGACAAAGCTTATCCGGGTATTAGGGTTGGACCCTTTAACCCAGCATCTGATAGTTTATCAGTATTAATGTTATTGTTCTGCAAGACTCCAGGTTCTGTGGTGAGGTGTTGAGGCTAAGAGATGGTCAGACACCCTCCTTGGCCAGGGTTCAGATCCAGACTCTTCAGACTACCTGAAAACTGAAACTCCCTGAAAACCTCCCTTTCCTCTACTGCTTGCAAGGGAGGTCTTGGAGCAGCCACAAGGCTCCTGCTCAGATCAATTGCCCAGGAAGGGAAGTGGTGGGAGAGCCTATGTCTGGGCTGCCCTTCCTGGCATGGAAGGGCCTGCACACCACTGCTAGGCTGTGTTGTGAATGCAGCAGAAAACATCAGGACTGCGGGCTGGGAGGGACTTCCTATGCTTGGCACAAGTGGGAAGGTGCAGGAAAGCTACCCTAAGGAGTTTTACCTTGCAGGAGATGGGAACAAAAGACAGAGGTCAAGACTAGACACACCAATTCAACCAACCACTCCTTTTTTCTGGTATTGTTGCTGTACTTGCTAATAAAAGTACACACAACAACAACAACAACAACAAAGTGAGACAGATCCATATCCTGTTTCCCACTCCACGATAAATTCGATGTGAAAAAGAAATTGGTCCAAATGTCTTCTGAGTGCATTACCCCTTGGCCAGGCTGGTGCATTATCACAACCATTAACACTCATCTGATCTTTTCTAATTTGACACCATTTCTCCTCACCCAGAAATTAAATCTGTTGCTGAAAAAACACAGTAAGAAGTGTATTCCACCTGTCATTAACAGCCCTAACAACACACTGGATGAAGAGCTTCACCTCTTTCACTGCAGACTAGCCTGATCCCTCTCCCATGTACACATGGGTCGCTTTTCCAAAGGAGTTTTGAAGAGATTATCAGATGTTGTCAAGAATCCCACCTCAGCATTGGGGTACAGTCCATGTAGCACAGGGCTTTCAGATGGAAGAATTTAATCTATGTATTTATGGTATCCATCATAATGCAGATTTGGTGGGACCAAGAAACGTGGTGCCAAGTTTCCCTTCAAGCTGTAGGAAAAGAATCAATAATGTTATTGATAATGCTGACACCAGGAAACATTCTTCTGTATCTACAGTTTCAGAAATTTATATGGACTCTGTGAACATGACACCTGCATGTTCTGATACAATAGAACAAGGTTACCAAAGTATTCCCAGCAGAGTTACTATTTGCGTAATTTCGGGACACTTCCATTTTCTGCGGGGTTGCTTCTTACTTCATGAGGATGCTTTGCGTTTATTTTAAGGACTGTCACGACTGAAGCAAGTGTATTTAAGTACCGAGAGTCTGCATCACTTCAGCAGCCAAGCAAGGATTCTGATGCTATTTTGCTACTCCACTGCATCTCTCCAAGTGTAGGAGTCTTGTATGGGGCTTTGTACTGCTGCTTCAGCCTCAGTGAGATAGACAGTGGTGATAATTTTAACAGGAGAAAAAATTAAGGTCTCAATCAACTCAATATTGAGCCAAGTACTATTAACTGCACTGTTCCTATAGAGCAGAAATATCCATAAGAATATTTAAGATAAAACTTGTGACTTTAAAGCAGATCAAGATTTATGTAGAAAGGAATTTGGTGAGATGTACTCTCAGTGGGCTGACGTCCTAAGTTAAATAAAAAAATAATAAACAAAATAAGAACAAAAGCTGTAGCAGTCACATTTATTTTCTAGACTTCCCCATCTCCTGTGCTGTAAGGACTTCACTGAATTCAAAGAATTTCTCTGAACTTATTGTCATAGAGCTGTCTGCAATTTAAACGAGGCTTGAAGTTGTTTTTGCTGAAAAATATTTCTAGCTCTAAGTGGTACTTTTCAGAAAAGCTATTTCTTCCTAATGCAGGGTCCACTCCACAAAATCACAATAACATTTAAGAGCTTCTGGCATTTAGAACAGTCTGCAACAAGCTACTGCTCAAAATAACACCAGTAAGCACTTATTTCTGAAGTCATTTTGGTTCTGCAACCAGCCATTTACCTGTGCCTGAACTTGCACCACTAACCTCACCCACAATAAGCTGTATCTTAAGACGCCACTTTGAAGTAGTGCTGAGGTTTTGAAAAAAGCCCTGTTATTTACCTCGAGTGGAAGATCAATTCTGTCAGACAATCTGTACTTACCAGTCCCTGTGCTGGAACTTAAATCAGGTTTTGCTGCGCCCGTGGGGAGTCGTGCACAGAGGGAGGCTGTGGGTTACTGGGGTGCGTGGCAGGAACTTTCTGCCCTTCTGTCTTTACGACTGTTCCTGGGTGAGGTCCATCAAAGCCGATGCATAGTGGGTTATTCTAATGGACCCTGTGAAATGAATTTGTAGCTAAAAGAACTCATCATAACGCAAGAAGTTAAAAAGAGAAGGAAATCTCCCCAGCGAATACAAAGCCCCGCCACTGATGAAGGACCATCCTGTGTACATTCATTTGGCTGCCAGTCACTGAATGATTTTCTTGTTTTCCTGGTAATTCCAGGCTTTAGCTTTTTCCAATTACAGCAAGAAGCTAAAAAAGATACCTCGCTGTTTAAAATACCAGTGGATCCACGCTAAGGGTTGGGTCCCTAAACTTTCTAAAGGGCATACAAATAGCAGTGATTCTGTTCAGGTTTCACCACCTATACTTATTTTGCAATTATTTGAATGAAAGTTCAGGCTTGTGAAGGTTAATGGACTACCTAAAGTAGTCAAGCAGTAATTCTTTACTTATCCATAGGCTAGAGGCAGAGATGGAGCCTGCAAGATGAGCTTCCCACCATGCCCCCACGACCTCAACTGTCATGTGGAGAAATCAGCCTCTTTTGAGGTCAGGAGTACAGTGGTGTTTAGCCTTTCCATCTCCATGGCAACTTACTCTTGGGCATCTTCTTCTGAGCAGTTACTTCCAATTGCCTTCAGCTGAGCATGCCTCTTTGACATATGAAATCCTACTTCTTCAGGACCAAGGAGACACCAGCCTGCTCCTCTCATTCACAGCCAAAAGGCAGGCTTCAACCCACTGCCAGGGTGACAGGAGAACTTTTCCAAGCTTGGCCCAAGTCCACAAACGGCCTGCTCATATGTAATGTGATCATTTTTTTCTTTTCTCATAAATGAGATTTTTACCTTTGGACAATAAAAAATAACAAGTCTGGAAAGGGAGCTTGAAAAATCTCTTGGCTGTTTTAAGCAAATTGTGTACAATCAGCTCTCTAAAGTGGCTTCTTCAGCAGCTAAGGAGAAGCAGACCGGGTTTTAAAATGTTTATATAAGTATATAAATACATATATGTAATACATTTATAATATAGATATATATCTATATTATATATGTGTCTGCATATATATGCACACCCCTGTATAAACAACCACATTATGTCTTATAACTGTGTATAAGAAAATAGATTAAAGCAGTCTCCATGCAAAACTTCTTAGAGCTAAAGTTAAAGCAATATTTTCTTTTTGTAGCCTCAAAACTTTTAGCATTTGCTGGTGATTAGAAGCAACTTTGGCAATCTGGCCCTTTGGAATCATGGATGCTCCACATACACTGCTGTCCAGGACTGAAAACTCAATAATGAAATTTGAATAATTCAGTATATGTCAGCTGGTGGTAACCTGACAAAGCTACAGAAATAGATGTGTGAGAGGATAGTGGAAAATTAAAAACAGTCTTACAAGCTATTTTCCCTATTTTAGAAAGAGTGAGATGCAAGGAAATGTATAACAGTTTTTGGTGTTTTGGTGGTGTTTTTTGGGTTTTTTTTTTTTTTTTTTTTTGGTTGTTGTTGTTGTTTTTTGAGGAAATAAACATGCTAATTGTAAGTGTAAGTTCTGAGGATAGTGCCATTCTGGACTGCTGAAACTGGTGAGACGGTATCAACTACATCGTTTAAAGTGCAGTTCCGTAAGAGATACTTTCCCATGCCTACCCAAAACTTTCTAAATGGAAGCACCTTAAAATAAGTTTTCCTAGGAAAATGGAAACCTAAGAGTATCCAATGTCATTAAGCTCACTATACAAGCAGTGTTATAAAGTACTGAAGTTACCAATTAATGGTACTTACAAAAGTAGACAAGCAGTCTGCCAACTCACAAACCCTTTCAGCCAAAATCTGCTCGTGATAAATCATCGACAAATTTATTCCCACACAGCTGGACAAGACCTTGCTACAGGCAGGGCTGCCTGGATGAGAAAGCACCACCTGAGGAATAGAATGAATCACTGAATAAAACAAGTCAGCTGCCTAAAGGACAAACTAATGCTGTCCAGAATAAATGCTGCTAAGAGACATACGAGAAATCCAGCTACTTCCTTTCAGAAAGCTTCACGGTTATACATTTGCATTGCTGGGTTTGGTTTGTTCAGCAAATAATGTTAAAACCAGATTTCTTTTATTTCAGTCCACAGAGAGGTATCTGAGCAAAATTAGCAAATTTGTGACTAAAATTCAGTAACGGTGTAAAATGTATTATCTAAGCTTTATGTTTTCTGCCTTAGCCCTTATAAAAAAACTTTAGAGAAAACCACATTTTCAAAGCACCACATGATATGAGAGAACATAACTTTGTGAACAAGTACGTGTATTTTCCCATACAGATCTTTAAAGACGTAATCCTCATGAGTGACAGGAAGGTAACCTACTGTGCCTTTCTTGGAGGAGAAATAAAAACATGTATCTGATTGCAGTCTTTTACATCTCCTCACTAGGGAACATATAGTTACTGAAATTCTACATTATTTGAAATTGGGAAGTATTCAAGAACTTCAGTAAAAATTGAATTAATATTAATCCCATTACTGCTACATCATATAAGCATTAAGTTTATTGTAGAATTTTAATCATAATGCCACAGAGAAAGCATGTGGTTAAGGGTGGTAAAACATTTTATTCAAGAAACCACTGTCTTTCTCTTTTATTTGGCTTCACAGCATTTGAAGCTTCTTTTGCTCCCCTTTGGTTTGCAAAATATGCCAGTTTGTGATGAAACCTTTGCAGACAGGAACCTTTACACCCTTGGGGGCAGTATTTGCCTCCCAACAGTTTGAGTAAAAACTTAATTATAGGCTTTAAATATTGCATGATGTGACAGAACAGAACAAGTAAAATAGCTGCAGCTATTCCAGCCTGCTTGCTACATAAACTTGTATGCAGCAATTTGATTATGTGAAATGCTAATCCATCTTTATTTTAAATTAGTTGAAAGAATTTGAAAAAAGAATTTTAAAAAAAGCCGCTGGAATTTAATACGCAGTGCTGCATGCTTGTGATGAGAAGGCTGAACAGAGAATCCCTGTGAAAAATGCCAGCAACTTGGATTTAGAACGAAACGTTCTTGCAGTCAGAATAAACCTGCTTTTCTCTTTGTCGGCAACAAAAACTCATTTAATGTTTTTTCTAATTTCATATACATTCATCTCAAGAAATTGCTTTTCCTTTGTCTTTTGGAAGAGTATATCAATATTCTGATGCAGTACAAGCTCATTCAGCTGCACACTTCTGGGACATTGATTATACTGGGATAATCAAAGCTGGTGATATAAAAGGGACATTTTTGCGAGTGTGAGAAAACTGAGGAGTTTGCGTTAGAAATATTTTGGGCTATCAGGTTCACATAATTGCCATTGTACTCTAGATAAAACTGGTCTGTTGTACCCAAAAACCCCGCAGAGCTGTTGCTGGGTGGGTGGATAATGGAGAGGACAGAATCTACTCCCCGCCACAAGAACATCCAATAACAACACCTTGAACATGTGTGCGGGGATCAGAAAGTAGAGGGCAAGAGTGGGACAATGAGGCAGGAGCAGGCATCCTGTACTTCAAATGAAGACACCGTAACTATTGCAGGTGCTGGTGTTGGTGTGCTGGAGTTTGTCTTAGCAGCAGGAAAAACTGAGATACAAGATTAAATATTCTTGGGAATACACTATAAACTGGTGGAAATTATAACAGAGTTATGGCAATTTACACTAGTTGATGGGCTAGCTCAAGTTGCCCAGTTTATGCTCTTTGGTCAATGCTTAATTTTCTTCAGGAAGTTGTTCCCAAAGGACAATAAACTGGAAGATTATATACACATGATTTCTTAAATATATATGTATGTATATATGCGCAAGGTGATAGACATGCATATATACATCGGAACTCACATTTTAAACAAACTGTTGTCTTATTTCTCTCTCCAATATCTACGTTAAAAAAAATCCTTATGAAGCCACAGGGTAATGAATCACTAAGCAGTACAATGAGAAAGGCCAATAAGCAATATTACCAAGAGGAGAGAAGAAATAATTCTTGCTCTTACAGACCTTTCTAGTACTCCCTGCCATCAGAATCCTCCCTCTCATTAATTAGAAAAATGAATTATCCAGCTTATGCATTGTGGTTTGAAAAGAACAGCTTAAAGCAACAAGATTTATTAGCAAAGAAAACCAAGGGTTGGAATAAGCTGATTTCATAGACTGTTTTCTAAATGCGAAGCATTATTAAATCATCATAATAAAATGAAGCAATTATTTCACTATGACACCAAGTACCACAAAAAGGAAAAACAGCTTGATGTCCTACGAACTAAATAAAGGTTAGGAGGGGTATGAAGACAAAGAGAAAATTAATTACTCAGAGTAAATACAAGCTTGGGAGATGTGGAAAAAACCATATCTTCAAGGGGTGTCACACCTGTATTTTTTTTTTCTTTATTTATAAATCTGAAATCTATTTAAATTACTAAAATGGGAGGATCTATTCAATAATATCCTATATCAATCAGTAACAAATAATTATTTAGGCATTTCACATTTTCACATACAGAACTTACACAAATGGCCTCAACTCAGTATTTAAACTATACAAGTATGAAATATGCTGTAGCTCAGAAAAAAAATCACTCTCGTATCCTTAACTTTGACTCAAGGGGAACATTACTGAGAAAGTCACAACAAGGTGGCATCCTTAATACATAATAATGACACATTCAGGAAATGCACCATTATTTATACGTGTGACGTGCCGTAAATTGCTTCCATCATCAGAACTAATTGTAGTGATTATTAATGCAGTGTTATGAACTGTCAGAATTGCTGTTTGTAATTACATTTGTGCAAATGCTTCATTACCTGCCTAATGAATTTGGCATATATGCACATGTAAACCCCTGTTTTTGTTAACATAATGAAGGGCATTTTTTTCCCCCTTAGCTACTGATGTGGAACTGGTTTGACCTATATTACAAAGTTCAAGCATCCACTGCCAGAAAAAAAAAACCCACAACCCCCACCCCCTTTGATCTGGTTTATTTTCATACTCACCACCAACATCATAAAACGCCAGCTACTTGAATAGCAGCTTCAGGGAAAGAACTGTGTCCCCCTTATGCAGTATAAACATGTGACTGAGTGGGAATGACCTTGATGTGCCGTTACCTGACCATTCTTACCTTCCTGTGGGCCTCTGAACCCTTGCTGAGGACCGTGACACCGACAGGGATCTCGGGTGCCGATCGGGCACCCTCCATTCCAGCCCCAAGCGCCAAACTTCAGCCTCCCAGGACCGTGAGTGTGAAAACTGCATAGAGGAAAAAGGATGCTTTCAAATTCCCCCTTCTGTGGCATGCAGCTCAAGGGTATCCTGTCAAAGAGAAAAGGAGTAACTTAGGCACTAACAACAGCCAGAGTTGCCGGGAGATGTGCCAGCCTCAGCTGCCAAAAGGGCGCACTCACAAGGCTGGACTCGGGAGGAGAGTGAGAAACAGGTTTCTAAAGAATCACAGGTTATTGGGCAGTATTTTTTGCAGTGATTTCCAGAGGCAAAGTTGTTGATAACGACATTTTAATTCCCAAATGTCTGTTAGGGAAGGAGAGCTGTTGTGCTACAGAAACAAAAAAAACCAATCTTTACCTAGAAGTATATAAATTTTACTCAGATAACCACTATAGTTTCTTAGCTAAATTATCCATAGACCTTACCTCAAGCAGAAAATTTACTAGTTTAACATTTATTAAAAAGCCTTCAAACTTGCTGAAATTTTACACCATTTCCCAAAGAGTCATGCCTGAATTGAAGTTTAATATTTTTCTTTTTGCCTCCATCATTTATAGTGTTAGTAGAGAATTTCAGCAAGATAATATTCAGCACAGGGCTTCAGATGGTTTTTAAATTATTTGGCATTTGCCTGTAAAACCTGCAGAAATTAATCCTTGTGTCTCTGACATTTTTCTGTATTTTATCCTTTAGTTTAAAAAGTAATAAACATAACAAAATTAAGTTTGATACCCTTGAAAATAATGATGTTTGCAGGGAACATCAGAGGGATAAACTCTTGTCTTTCAAAAGGAAATAGATCATCCTGAGCTGAACAACATGTAGCAGAATCTGGGCAAAGGTGAAGGATTTTATGTCTGACAAAAAACCCTCTTTAAATCAGAATGCTGAGTTCAACCATGAAAAATACAACACAAGTTTCTACCCTAAATAAAACCACAAAACCATGAAATGTATTCCATCTGGATTAGGCATACTTTGATTTTCTAACTGTAATTTAAAAAAAAAAACAAAAAACACCTTAATCAGAAATATATTAAAGACAGTGTCTGCAAAGGAATTTGTGGTAAGCCACAAACACCCATGGCTCAGAAGAATGGGTGAGAAAAGGAAGTTCTCTAAAGTATGAAGCTTAAAAATTGGTTAATTCAAATACATACATATATATTCTTTCACTAAATGCAGACTGAAGGAGGACAACAATGTATATGAACCACCTTTATTGAAAATTTGGTCTAAATTTTTTTTTGGCTTTCCATTTAAAGTATTATAATAAGGTAGTTATAAAAAAATTGAAAAAAGACCAAAATTCTGCATTAGTAGTCAGCTGCTCAGCTACAAAACTGCAGCTATTCCTTACTCGCAAATCTCATTCCAAATCATCCCACACCATCAGAATCAATCCATTTGTAGCTCTGACACAGCTTTTCTTTCTTTGTTTTCTTTTTTCTTTTATTTTTCCCCCAGCATTGGCTAGTATTCCTTTTTAAAGGAACTCTTACCCTTTTCACATCCCAGCTCTGCCCTCGTGTGTGCTGTGCTCAAGTAGCTACATGTGAATACCTTGCTGGAAGGCGAGAGCGTGCAGTTACGGCTGCCTTCATCGTGGTCTGCTTTGCTGATGCGAACAAGCTGACTGCTCCAGCACTGCCACTGCTGCAGGGAAGCTGACTCATGCTGGGCTTGAAGATCTTTCTACAAGTTCCTGGGGTAGCAGACAGGGATAACGAGGGATCTGGAGGGAAGGAGGCTACACACAACTCGTGGTGCCCCTGCTCTCCACATTCTCATGTCCTCTTTCTCCTCCTTCTTTCCACGCACCAAGAAAAACTTACACTGGGAAAGAGCAAAAGACAAAACAAACAGCACATAACACTTGCTCTTTAATTCATTTCTTTATACCTGACTGCAGGAACCCATAGACAGGGTACTAAGCCATTGCCTGAACACCCAGGTATGTAAATCCACTTTGTGGGAAAATGGCCATGACTATGCATATAGTCAACCCAAATTTAGACCAGAGCAAAAAAATATGTGAGGTACCATTGAATGAAAGAGCTCTGACTTTAGAGCAAGTACAGGTTTTTTTCATAAGTGCACCACTGGCTAAAGCTGGTGCAACAAATGCTCTTTCCATCTTTGTAAGCATACCTGTGCGTGTCTATATTGAATAGCACAAATGTTTGTGTTATTGCCACACAATAACACAAACATTTCCTCCTGCCAAACACTGATGGGAAGCACAGAGGCAGTGCAGGGCACAGAGGGCTGGCACCCTGCAGCTGTCGGGTTAGTTTGGAATCACAACGGTCTCGAGTCCTGGTCTCCCTCAGAACGGTCATCAATGCCACCACATGTCCCCACAGGGGAAGGAGTAATCAAAGCAAACAAAAGGAAAAATAAATATATACCTTTACTCAGTCAAAACCATAGAGAGCAGCATGGAAATTAGCCAGCATCCTTGTAGGATGTTCACCAGTAATTTTAATTGAATTTCCTAGTATTCCTTGGGGAATGATTTGCTCTTCTATGGTTGGAGCTGGCTTAGCACTGATAAAGACACAGAAATCAGAATGACATATTGCTCAAGGAGTTTGCCCAAGGTTCTGAACCACTCACTTAGATGAATATTCCGTTGAAAAACAGCCAATATGGTTATTGTACAAAATCAAATAAATTTGTGGTCCTTAAGGCATTGTCATTGTGACTTTTTAATGGAGTAACAGTTAAGTCATTGTCATTTCTTGGTATGTATTGAGGTTTCACTGTTAACTTCTAAAATTTAAGGCTTTGATTCTGAAGCTAATGAAAATATTATATGTTCAGGTTTAAGTGATCTGGGGTTGTGGGTGTTATCGCATACAAAGGCAAGCATAGCTCGGAGGACACCTGGTCTCTCTTTAAGTTCCCTGTAGAACTGGGACCTAGGACAAAACACGTCCAAGGCATACCAGGAACAAGACAGTAGTGCTAGACAGAAAAATGGTTCCAGTTATCCTGCTGCTTAGGAAATATGTCTCAGACCACTTCAGAGTGTAACTATCTTTAAGGTTCTAAATACACAAAGACGCTGATATATCAGAGAAGGGAGCTATAATGGAAAAGTATATGCCTCCAAAGCACTTCCTGGAACATCAGAAATAAACAGAATAAAGCAGAAACAAAACCCCAGGTATATCGAGGAAAGTTTAAAATTTGGCTGGCTAAAGATGTTTTAACCACACCATCAACCCACACTCTGTATTTCTTTGTTACAGTACTAACATTTCAACTCAAATTGCAGCTCATCCATGAGCTTTTCTTTGGCCCTTCACTGATGTGCCAGAACCTCCTGATTGCACTGGCAATCTCCATGCAGCACAGGAGGAATTACAGCTAAAGAATACAACAAGTCAGTCACACCCTGGCTGCTGCATCACTTTCTTACGAGGTCTGCTGCGGGGAAATTCCCAAACTGTCCCTCACCATGTGGAAAAAGGAATAGGGGAATGGAAAGAGAGGAAGACTTTCATATCACATTACAAGATTGCAGCCTGACAGCACCTGAATCTTCATACAGGCTGCATCCATCCAATGCAAAGTGGAAGTGATTCAAGCCTTATTAAAATAACAAAATAAACATTAAATCATATGTATCAGATATCTGGATCTGAGATATAACTTATGAGTGACAGAAGAGTTAAACCTGACACTTAAAAAATTGAAGTCAGTCTTTCTTCTGCCAGTTTGCCAACCACTGTGTCAACTCCTTTTGCTAGATCTGAAGCTGAAGTAATTTTTAAAGTATTTCCCAGGTTAGTCAGAATGGCTGGTGTAAGTTGTTTTGGTTTTTTATACCCTCTGGTCTCCAATAAAATTCATAGTAAAATACTTCATCTTTTTGCTCCAATTTATTTTTGAAATATAATCTTACAGTGTTTTTGGGCCCATACACAGAAGACTATAGCTTGAGAAGCACTGCGTGCATCCAAATCCCAATAGTCCTAGCTAGCTCAGCACCTTTTGGGATTTGGTCCAACATCTTAGTGAAGTTTCCTTTCAGACTTTCCACAATCCTTCACCACAGAAGCCTTTACAGCAATACTGTTGCCTCCCTCCTCCTTCAAAAGCCAGGCATAACGGGCTGGAAAATGGAGCAGGTCTGTAACACCAGAAGCTTCTCAGATGTTCCTCTTCCATCCCTGTGGTTTCAGACACACAACACTGCCTCTGCCGTCTCACATTTTATCATTCTGCCCCCAGAGCAGCAGAGAACCCCGAAATTCCCCTGAAAACCACCTTGACTCTTCCCTTCACAACATTTCTGTGCAGGGTTGTTTTCAGATTGGCAGGATTAGCTCACTCACATGAAATATGGTTATGCACAGTTGCGGTTTCATTGCTGACAAAGGGGGCAGTTTGTGCATGCTCTCACAGCGCCTAGCACACCAAGGCATCTCATTAATCCCATGGTGGTTTAGTGTCATCTCAGAGGACATACTGACTTTAACCCATCTCTTCATTTGTTGCAGGTGACCTGGTTGGCAGACAAAGCAGACTGCTGAGGTTAAAACCAGGAGAGGAGAGAATCACCCCGTTCCCATAACCACCTTAATGTCACGGCCTGGAACATGCACTTGTTGTTTGGCTTCAGGGCTGACAGGTTGTCACATATAAACATTGGCTATTTAGCACAAAACACTGGGAGGGAGCATCTTTTTCCAGAGGCATTTACGGTTGCAGTGCTCCTGTTCACTCTGTTCCTGTGCTGGGAAACCACGGCTTGCCAGGGCATCCCACGGATCTCTTTGTCCGCTGTAGAGTGGGTTCTCGGTCCATACAAAGCTGGCCAAAGCCGTGGCTGCTATCTCAGAAAAGCAGCACTCCAGGACTAATTATACAGCTGCCCCAGGGACAGTCAGACCCTTTTCATTAAAGTCTCCATTATGGCCTGCTGAATGGAATAGGAGCTCTTAATTAGGTGGGGGAAGGGTGTGCTGGAGGGCACTCCTACCCACCCATCAGGGGCTTTCTGTTTTATCTCTCCTGTTCCTTCCGGGAGAGTGCACCGTTCAGCAAAACATGACATACACCCCATTAATATGATGTTTATCCTGTTACAACCAAAAGCAAAAGCAAAAGGAACAAGATTATTAGCTGTTTAGAACTTTTTCTGTAATCCATCGCACATTTTGTGTTCTGGGAACATCCTTCCAGCTGAGGAGATATTCCCCATCAGAGGCAGTTTGACACTCACTTGGGAAAGAACTCAATGGCCATATGGGGCAGCTTTCTTCAGTGCCTCCTTTGCAACCATCTCCTGCTTTTGTCCTAGAGAGATTTTATGAAATCTTCCAGAGTCTGAAGTGAACCCAAGCTTTTTGCCTGCAATAGAAATAATTGGGGAAGGGTGAGTGATGGAGGGGGAGGAGATGGGAAAATTAGCAGAGCAGAAAGGAAAAAGAGTGATAATGCCCCCATTAATTTCACTATCACTTGTGCAATGCATATTACTTCCTCTGAAGCACTTCACTAAACCCTTACAATTTCAACAAGCAAAATTGCGAGCTCTCAACAGTGGCCTTATTGCTGGTATTAGAAAAAGCCTGCAGAAATCTGTTCCCTTGGTTTTAAGATAATGAACCTTTTGACATTTTGATAGATGCTCAGCATTGTTACTGAGCTTTAGAAACTCTTATGGGGGTACAGAGCAATTCCCTTATGAAAAAGGGAGCAACATGTGGTAGATATCACATCAGTTTTTTAACTGATTGGTTCAGTGGGTAAATGCACAAGCCTCTCACCTTGTGGGGCCTGAGCTTAAATTGAGCACAGTGAGGTCACAGCTGTATTAACCTGGTATTCTCACTATTGTCTGTGGGGAATAGTAATCCTAAGTATAAAGCCACAGAGCCCTATACAATTGAATATAGTTTGTATAATGACCATTATTTAGTCACAGGGGGCACAAGATTACATGAGCATGGAGAAAATTGCCCTCTGGCCCTCATCTAGTCAAAAGGTAGAAAACAGTACAAAGGAAACCTGCATTATGCTGAGCAGAGGAATGCTCTAAAAATTTCTTCATACTGTAGTGCTTATGGCCTTACACTTTTCATCCACCCCATTGCCATGAATATGGTGGGGGTGGAAGAAACTTTGGAACCTGAATCTTCTGCCGAAAATAAACTGTGCCCAATTTTCCTACAGTAAGGCATATTCCGTCCCAGTGATGGATGAATCCGGAAGGCTTTGTTCTGTTCAGTAAAAAAATACGTCTACACAAACACGTGTAGACTCACATACACACAAGCATATAACCACACATCAGTTTATCCACATTTCCAGCCCTGCATGCCCCATTTCACTTTTGAGGTCAATTGTTCTTTCTTTAATGGGAGGACAGTTAAGTAGTCCTTGAACCAGAAGCAAATAAGAGGCTTATGCATTGTCTCATAAGTTTCAAGTGGGTCTAGTCATGAAGACAGGATGAAAAACACAGGAGTGGCTGGAATGCTCTCTTCTTAGCATTTTGCTAAATCCATCCTTGGCCTTTTCGCAAACCTTGAGCCAAGATTTTTCTTCACAAAGTTCCCATGCATGACAAAACATCCACTAAACACAAAAGATGTGCGTTGATAAGTACTTCAGGTCTGCACCATTCTCAGACTTGAGCGTCTGATACTGATGATCATTTTATCAGAGAAATCATCAGGGGAGTGAACTGAAGGCAAGAAGGGAAGCAGGTGAGGAAGCAAGAGAGAAGATGATCTTTCCCATTTCCCTGCAGGATAGAGGCCATGTGACAGAAGACAGCAACTTCTGAATGAAAAGGACCTCATTACATGCAGGCAATACTGTCACATAAAGCCGGGACAGTTGGGCAAAATACATGCCCAGGACCAAGCTTGCATTCTCAAAAGTCATTAAAAATGGGTATAAACAGTGATTGTGGGGTGTGGAGTAACAAGGCTATAGACCATCACTTAGCATCAAAATACAAAACCAGTACAACTGGAAAACAAAGGTGCCAGTATCCACAGCTGAAGACATACAGTATCTTTTTCAGTATCATAGAATTTTCAAAAGGGAGACCTGAATAATTGTCGTGCAGTGGGGTTACCTACCAGCTCTAAATCCATAATGAGAACTAACTCTGAAAAATACATTTTTAGCTATTAACAGGATGGCTTACTGTATGTCTATTTATCAATGACTGTTCTCCTCAGGTACCTATATTCAGTCTAAAAGAAATCACAATCACAGCTCTCCAATATGCTGTGACTTGTGTCTTGCCACACTACCTCTTTATAAACCTTTCACCAGGAGAACAGGCTGTGAAGGACTAAGTAACCAATCTCAAATTCTGGTTGACCACCCAGTTCTAAAAGTTGTTTTCTTGCTTCTTAAGACCTGCATTTGTCAGACACATGCAAGACACCACCCTCACACACACTTGCCATGAAAAATGAACCCTCAGATTTCCTATCTCAGAGCAGACTGTATTCTGTCCTGATGGACATTATTATTAGTTTCTGCAAAGAGCTTTTTTTTTGTCTACTCCCAGGGGAACTTCTCCTTCCTTGGATATATTGAGTCCCACTCAATACCCTCTTCTTTAATTTCTTGGTGGATCTTTAAATATCTTTATCTGCCCCTCTGAACACATCCATCACTGCCATAGCCTGGAAGCATGCCAAATACAGATGTTGTGCCTTTTGCATGATGACTGAAACAGGATGACACTGATAATTTTTGAAGTATGTAAAAAACCCTAGTGCAAGCAAGAGACTCAGGACTTGCCTTAAAATACTAAGTTCCGTATCTATACATGCAAGCACACATACATCAAAATACTATTATTGATAGAGGTTTACTTTGGTTTGTATTGCCGTTGTCTGCTTACTGTTAAACATCTAGATATGACAAACTGCAAACCCTGTATAGGACATTTACTGCAGTAAGGAGTTGGCACGGAGTCAAAATTCTAATTTTAAGGGAGTGGAAAATTATGGTAAAACAGAGCTTCTTCACAAGATAGAGTATGTGATGTCTAAGGAAAAATGCACTCAAATTGTGAAGAAAACCACTTTGAAAACATCGCTAGTTCTACTAGAAAAATTATGGTAGAATGTATGACTTTATCTGAAATTGTCAAGTCGAGGCATGTGTCCAGAAATAATAACAAAAAAGATTTAGAACTGAAAAGCATTTTTCCCAAACTACTCTAATGGTACTCCATGGCTGAGTAGTTAAAAAGTCAACTGGACTCTTTTGTGTTCAACTCTGAATTGAAAAAGTAAATCCAATTCAAGGATTTCTATCTCTTTACTACTTATAAGAACCTTGGCAGCACACAAAATTGAAAAAGGTCATCAGACTTGCTTCAGACCTCTGCTTCCCAGAACACCTGAGCCTTGACTTCTTCCAGGGCATACAGTTACTAAAATGAAAAGGGAAAACAACAGCCTGAATGTTATTTGGATATGTATTATTTACCTCTTACTTTATATACCAGATAATTTTCAACCCTAATTATCCAAGTGCAAACAGTAAATCATGCTATTTATCCTGGACTTAGCTTCATAATGTCATTGAAGCATTTTAAATGAAAAGAATAACATGATAGCATCTCTGGTATTTCTGCAATTACTATTGATACAGAAGCAGCAGTCACCCTGTGTGAGAAACTGCACAACCACAGGGTTTGGGCACAGGCATCACCTTCCAGAGAAGAAACAATAAATCCAGTAAATGTCATCATCACCAATATGAAAATTTTTCCTCACCTGAAAAGCTGTTTGGGCCAGGAAAATGAGCTTATAATTTTCAAAAATCCTTGGCATGTGAAAAGATAGATTGAATATGTGACAGCTTCTTTCATGTTAGAGATAAAGCACTGAATATCCCCTGATTTTTCAACCTGCTTAATTGCTTTGCGGAAGATGCATTGAAGGCCTGAAAGTTAGCACAATTATTTTTATTTGAATTTTGCCTTTTTTTTTTTTTTTTTTTCTTTACTACTCATAAGGTAATTGGTTTCCTACTGTAGCCTCCCATAAAGAGCTGACCTCAGCAGTGTAAAATGAAAGAGGCTGAAAAGAGGCTTTTAAAGGAAACTTTCAGCAAACCAGGAGTGAGGACTGCAAACAGCAATACTCTTCTGCTTCGTTATTAACTCAGCATGGAGACTCTCTCTCCTGAGCAAGCTGGTAATTTTACAGTGGGTGATCTCCCGTACTCACAGCATTAGATCATTTGGTAGATGTACGACGAGGAATTGTTTACACGGAATTCCTCCTAACTCTTCCTTCGTGGCCCTGTGGGATGGCTTAACAGAAGGAAGGGAAACTTTTACAAGAACAGACAGAAAGCACTGTCAGAATGGAGGCAAGCCAACAGAGACCCGTGGGGATGTACCGTGTTACAGACCAGCAGGAGAACACAGCGTGTTCTCTTTCCTCAGACACACAGCCCCGCCAATGTCAACATCTGGTACAAGTAATAACTAATGCATCAGGCATCACTGCTGGAGGCAGAATTCTTTCTTGCACTTTGAAAAAAAGTCAGCTAGAGACATTTTTACCTCCAGTGAAAAGTGGTAGATGGTGTTGACACTGCTCAGGCTGACACTCCCAGAGTAAGGAACGGATTCTCTTCTGGCTGTCAGTCTGTAATGCTCTCTTGTTGTCGTGCTGTCCTGAGCTTCATCTTCTTTGGCTTCAGCTACCTGAATGATGACAGTTGTCCCGTTTATTTTTTAATGTGCCACAATTATCCCACACAGTTACCAAGATATTCCTATCCATACAGAAAAGAAGGTGGATATACTCTAGAAAGTTGACTTTATTTCAGACAGTAGCAAATATTTAAAGTAAGTAAGCTTCTTATCTTAGACAAACATTAGGGAATAACCGTCCTCTGCAGAAATATGCCTATTTACCTGTGAAAACATGGCAATCATATATTAATACATTTGCTCAAATTTCATGTCGATACTTATCAATTCTATGAGTACTAATTTAAGCACCCATTAAAAAAAAAAAAAATCAAACACTTGACAACTATGTATTATTGATAAGAAAGTGTGAATATGGGGAGGACAGCCCTTTCTGGAAAGACAGCAATTTGACTATTCCTATTCTAGCTCAGAGAAATGTTTCTCTTAAAATAATAGATTAATAAGAATAGACATTTTACAGGTGAGTTTAAGTTGTTAGAAACAGATCAATTGTTATTGCCTTGTGTTGAATTTTTGCTGCAGTTGACTTTGCTGATTTGATTTTCTTTACAAGTTCACTGTTGTCTAGGAGACTGCCCTGGGCAGCTGACAGGCTGAGCAGCCCGTCATCCTCCAGCTGCCTGATCTCTGTCATGAAACCCTTCTGCTTCTTGGTGAGGACTGACTAGCAGAGGGAGCAAGAACACTGCGTTTAAACAACCGCAGCAAGAAATAATGTTTTATAATATTTGTGAGCTATATTTTCTGTTTATTACATCAGATGACTTAATTTAATTTCTGAAAGGCCAGTTTACTTTCTGTCCCAGTATAGCAGATCTAAGGTGCTGGACACCCAAAGTAAGAAGGTTTAGGTCGTGATGGGCTAGAACTTTACTTCTCTCCTTGTGCCCTTCCTCTTGAGACTACACAAAAGGACTGTGATCTTGCCAGGGATTGTAACCCATGTGGCAGCTGAGAAAAACAGAGAATAGCGAAAGGCTGAAGAACCGCACTTTGGCTGCAAACAAAGTAGAAAACGTTGTCATAGTCTGCTCTGCTGGACTGACCTTCTGGCAGTGCAAGAGCTTGACTAGTGTTATAGGGAGCTCTCAGCCAGACTCTTAGTCCCACCAAAACCCCAGGTGATACAGGTCTTGTAAGCATGCGGTCCCAGGTGGAACAGTGTGCAGATGCAGAGGTAAATGGACAGCTGTTTTCAGATCTCATTTCCAGGTGTATGGCTTTCATTCTTCAAGGGGTAATTAAACTACCTAACCCAGTTTGCCCTTGCATGAAGCAGGAGTACCTCAAACAGGTGGAGCAAATCTTTGTGGATGAAGTTAGTTAATTACTTGAGATAACTGGAAAGACACACTAGAGAAATAGGAGGTATTCTTGTTATTCATTTCACACCCCTAAGTATTTTATTTTCATGCTATATCTCATAGATTACAGTCTGCCCAAGGTCCTTCCTATAACCACTTATAAAAGCATGTCTCCTCATACTATATATTGGTATGACTGCAGCAGCCACAGAACTGCATCCTTGCAGAAATAAAGTGTGATTTATTAACCAAATGCCCTAGCTCCTAACAGTGCCATTACATCCTTGTATAGACTGGCATGGAATTTTATTTACACTTATTGGCTCAAGATCGCTGAAGCACAAAGCACTGCAGAGGGCTTTAATCCTGCACTGTAAATTAAATGCAATGCACAGAGAAAACCAAGCAGGAGAGAGAAGTGTGGGAATAATATCACAATAAATTTATTTCTAGCAGAGCTTTAGGTCAAGACAAGCCCTTTGGGAGCACACATTCGAGCAAATCAGTAAAAGAACTTTCTACACTTCCAGACTCTTAAAATCTTTCTATTATGGGCTACTAACAATTACAGTACAGTGGATTTAAACAAGCATATTAATTCTAGACTTAAAATTTCAGAACAGGAATCAGACAAATCAAAATATAGTCCTTACCTTACGTTTTTTGAGTCTTGCCTTTCAGCATAAACAACCTCAGCAAACAGCTGGTCTTCCAGCCTGACCCCGGTGACAGTGAAATTAATGAAGGTGGTCTGAGCCTGCAGTTCTGGCTTGTAAGTGAGGGTTAGCCAGTTTAGTGTGAAGGATGAGATGAAAATTCATGTTGAATTCACATTTTTTGTCTTCAATCTTGGTACATCTGGGAGAGAATAAAATGCACAAGAATGGGGATTTCACTAAATTAAAACTTCATAGGTATCTCAGGTTGCAGACGATGGGTATGACCTTAGCAGCACACCAAATGCATACAAGTCAAACTTTAGGTGCTTGCAACTTAAGAAATGAAATGAGGATGATTGAACACACCAAAAGTATATGAAGAATACACAGAGTATTTCTTAATTGTTGTAGTTTAATTTGTACATACAGCAGACACAGAGAGAATATTCACTGCTGTACCAAAGAGTCTGTGGCTTAGGGATAAATGTCTATCATCATTACTTACCAGAAACTTAGGAAAGTTTTCAAAAAAATGACAATGAGATCGTTGTTAGTTTTTACTATAATTTCCTTAAACATATAACCTAAAAAACTAAGCAGGGACATGTAGTTATAACAAAGGAATAGACTAGAGGAGAGGGAATAACTGGCAACTGAAACAACAAAAATAATGGGTTTTTAAGGTAATTTACAAAATGCTTTGTTCCAAATTAATTATTTGTTGGATGAAAGAATGAATTATCCTAGGTTCACCTTTTATTTGCTGAAATCCCTTTCTGAAGAGCTGTCATTTCCTGATGCCTTAACTTCAAGAGGGGTGAATCCTGTCCTGTACAACCACTCTGCTAATGCTGAAGTACCATCTTGGAGCCCAGCAGTGCAGCAGTGAGGCAGCATGAAGTTCACCTTACTAATTCTGTGGCATAGCACCAAAAAAATTTTGAAAAATTACAAGTGGGCTACAGTGTGTGCCATGTGTCTGATCTGGTGTGACACAGTGACACAATTTATTGTCATTGACTTGCCCAGTGAAGAGTGTGTCAGTTTTCAGGATTCACTTGCCACGCATGAGCATGAAACCAGTATTTTCTGTACAGCAGAATTTTTGATTGTTCTCTGCCCATAAAGGTGATTCAAATATCAGTAAGAAAACTCTGTTAAAAAAAGAGCCAATAGAACATTTATAGCATGGAACATAGACACAAACTCTTTTCATAAAATTCAAATTTAATTGACATTTGTTAACTCAATTTCCAAAGTGATTGCATTAGCATAGATCCTAAACACTTAAAATGCGATTTATGGAAGTCACATCAGGACATGAGTGAAACAAGTACCTTCCGTAGAAATTTTAACATTGCTTTCTTTCAAGGCTATCACAGGACATTGCCAGAGCCAGGAACATAGGTTTTGGGTCTTAAGACCCTTGCCTGCTTCTGAAATGCCCTTAGATATAAGACATAGTCTAAATGAAACAGTGTGCTGAGACCCGTCTGCGTTTCACCAGGGAGAAGGAAGAAAAGAGAGCTGCTTATGGCATACTTTAAATGAATTCCTTAAGGAAACCCACGATGTCCAGTGCTGGGAAGCCCATGATTCTACAAAACTCAGCATCAGATATATTTTGTATTACACTGCCATACAAACTACTGGAGAGGGGTGTTCCAGGCTTATGCTTGTATAATACTGCAATAATTTATCCATATGGTCACGCCCTTCAGATTACACAGCCTCTCTCAGGTGGACATGAATTCACTGCCTAGTTCTGCAACATGCTCTCTCTCCACAGCCTTCAAAACTGGCTGCAGCTGGAGGGAACAAAACTGTAGAGCACGACACAGAGAAAACAATCTTGCTTTACTTCCAAGACACACACACACAAACCAAGCAAGAGACCTGACAAAAGACAGGTTCTTCAGTTTGCTTTGTCAGAAGAAAAACCTTTGTTAAGGGAGTCACACTATGCTTCAGAACATCGATGAGGCAATATAACAAGTTTTAGAGCTCTGGATTAAAATATTTCCTTTAGGAGTTCTCAATTCACAGAGGCAATAAATGACCAATTTAAGTGATTATCACCTATGAAAGGCAAAACCTACATAATGACTTGGTGGGTTACTGCAGGTGTTTTAGGTTTTCTGTTAATTACAGATTTGGGAAAAAGAAACATTTTGCTATTGCTCTCGCATGGTTTAAGAGCATAAGCAAAAATGATAAACAGAGTGGTGGGGAAACCAGTAGGATGATTTAATTTTTTTCAGTAAAATGTATCTGCTTAGAGGTTAATTCTGGATTATAAAGAAATACAGCAAAGTAGGTAGAGATAATGGAAGTCCACGATAAAATAAATATTAAAAAAAATAGTTACCAAAGAAGTTTCTAAAGACAAGTTTTTTTCTTTTGGCAATGTTTTCTTCCTAAGTTCCTATTCCCTCAGCTGAAGGCAGAGAGAATGGATGGAACTAATGCACCACTCTACCCAGGAATAGACCCAGCATCTTTCATGTGAGTCAGAGCTCCCTGGTATTTAAGAACAAACAAAGTAAATTAAAAAGAGGTTGTTCCCCACTGTTTTTTTTTGTTTTGTTTTTCCCTATTGAAAATCTCATAGATTTTGAAATAAAGTAGATTAAGGGATTCAAAAAGGATTTTAAAAGCTGTATATGCCTTGAGTATAAATTATTTTTAACCAAAGGAAATATAAAAACAAATAAATTCCGGGAGGTAACATGAGCACTCAGCTATAAGAAGACTAAATATGTGTAACATCTTGTCTGATGTCAAACTTGATTGATTGACACAAAGTCAATGTGTGTGTTCTGCCTAAGGTAACAATGCCTAGATCTTTCAAAGAGAGGAACTCATGAAGGTGAGAAATTTTGAATATAGGAACATGACTTCATATAATGAAATGGCTCAAGAGTTTAAGCAATGTCTTTTCTTATCAGACACTTTCATGCAACATAAAATTAAAGCATACCTTTCCGGGCAGATATTCTCCAAAACACACTGTAACTCTAAATGCTAGAATAGCTTCCTGTAGCTTCCTGTAGTGAGATGTTTTGGATTGGCTCAGCAAGAATGAAATAAGTGATAAATTTTTGGACAGGAAAGTAAAGGGAAACAATATTTTTCAGTGGGAAAAAAGAGGGATAAACATATTTTCCAGAGGAGCCTTCGTTAAATTCCTGCTGCTTAAGATGAAAAGCTTCTGGAACCGACTTGCAATCCCCAACAAGTAATGTAGAGAGCAAAGTTGAATAAATCAGGTGAAAACAAGCACAGAATGGAGCTGTTACTAGGCAATCTCAGTAGGCAAACTGTGCAAGTTGGTCAAACTAGCTCAGTGGGGAAAGCACTACCTTGAAGCTGCACAGATGACAAGACGTTCAAGGTATGAAAAGTTTCTCCCTGTGGAGAAATTGAGCAAATTTTCTTGCTGTTTCATGAATAATAGTCATTCCTCATAAGAATGGAAACTTGTTCACACAAGCTACATTTGCACATAAATCAAATTTCAAGACATCTTAAAAAATCTCTTAATAACCTATTCTTGCAGCTCAAGAGACATGACTACCTCTTTGTGACTGGTCCTGACTAAAGGAGTTCAGGAAGTGTAATGGCTCATGCAAATGCAAATAAGAGCCTTTTGAACAATGAATTTATTCCTCTGTTTTCTCTCCTATGAGCCAAAATAACATTGATCTGTTATAGTTAATGCTCATAGCCAGTGTTTTCCAAGAGAGATGCTGGGGAAACAGGATAGGATGCATACAGGTAAAAATTCAAATATTAAAGGCCATCCATACCAAATGCATTCAATGGCACAGTTTCTTTTAGAGCAGGTGAAGGCCAAAATCCAATACCATATAAAGCTGGTCCCTGTTTACTTTTGTGCCTTGGTTTATCTGCTCAAAAAAAAATCGAAGTATTCGAACCTTGAATGATTTTTGCGTACATTGCTAACACATTGTTCCCAAATTTTACTTACTTTTTGTCTTGTGGCTTCCATGCTTACATAAATCTATGTACTACAACTGATATTTTCTTAAAATGATTTTTTTTCTTAATTTTTTTCTTTTCTCCTCCTTCTCAAAAGCAAATATCTTGAAATATTTTAACAAAAAACTTAGCGTTTTAAAGTCGTTTTGAACATAAGGCCGTGGTCTAAAGTGCATTAGAAAAAAAAAAAAACTGAGCAGTTTTGCAGTTACAAAGTTAAAAATAATAAAAAAAAAGTATCCAAATTTGAACACTCAAAATTCGTTAGGCTTCTAAATACATACAAAGGCACTTAAGCATGAAGTCTGCTTTTCAGAGATAACAAGTACCTTTAGTTCACTCTGTTGTGACCTGGTTTTGAGGAAAATATAAATTTATTCATTTGAAGTCCTCCAAGGCTGAGAATTCCTTTTGCAGGCTTCATTCAGAAACAGTACCAAGAGCTGGTGTTGCAGAATACCCAGGAGTACAACACAAGAACCATCTTGCAAAGAAGGAAGGGGAGAGGTACTTTTATGAAGTGGTTCACAGATCAGCAAGTTCTCTAATAAACAAGCTAGTAAATTTGTTTTGGAAGGAGTACAAGTTGATAAATCTCCCTTGCTATGCTTTCTGTCGATTGATATGATAAGATGTATTTTACTTAAAATTAGGATTGTCTGAAGCTCAGTGGATTTAATTATTTGTAATTATCCAGTTGTTGTCAGTATGTGGCCATTTTATGACAGTGGTATCTACTCTGTGGGTCAGGTTCAACTGTACATCTTTTCAAACACAGAATTAATGTACTATTGATGAAACCATTACTAGAACCAAATTAAAGTCTGGGCTGATGTATTGGTCCATGGGGTGCTGTCAGACATGAAAGGAGTAATTAGTATTCATTACTTCATACTCTGCAACATTCCAATTATTAATGAACTTCAACTGCTGGACTGCACCATATCTATCACAAATACCTTTCTAGTCTTTCTTTATTAGGAAAAAAAATTCAAAGTACTTGGCAGAACTACTAAAATAAAAAATAACAGAAATTAATCAAGAATGAGGCAAACTCTGCTTATTTGGTAATAAAGGGATCTATATTGTGTGGGTGTGTGTATATATATATTTATATATAAAAATATATATATACACATAATTGAACACACATGCGCCCCTCAAAGGTGACTTGTACATCTTCAATCAGGCACAGAATGCCAGGTCATGCAATTCGCCAAAGGAATGTATTGTTTGAATAGCTTCATATAATTGCTTTTGCGTCCACATACACAGCTTCGTTGTGCTACGTGGAAGCCTTTGCTAAATAAATGCAAAACTATATTGCTTGTGACCCTTGGCCTTCTCATTCCAACTTCTTTCTGTTGTTTCACATCCCTTCACATCCTTCCATTCCTTAAAAGTCTGTCACATTGTGAGAATTCTGATCTCTATTTTAGACCGGTATAGTACTAATTTTCAGTGAAGTTTTTCACTATGGATTCTGAAAAGCAAGCTCTATGCTCTTACTCTGAAGAACTTCAAATACAGCTATAGGAAAATGCAGCTAAGGGGGATCATTTCAAGGTCTCACAGTGCAGGGCAAGAGTGAACCTTCCAGGAGCCTCATGTATACAAGAAGATTCAAGCTGGTTTTTGCTGCTTAGATTTACTGTGCCAGCACCAATTCCTAAAATACAGGGTGGGAAGGATGGAGAAAAACCTTGGGTAACCTGTCCAAAATAAGATAATTACTTTACTTATAATTTCCCTCATATTTTCACTTTTGACAATGTGCAAGCAGTGCAAGCACTCTAACCATTCTTTAACTACCATATGAGATCCATCAAAAAATGCACCAGGAGTATGTCTGGCTTTTTATCAGAATAAACATCACATTCTCCAACATGAAAAATCTGTCTTTTTGATGCGTTGCTGGCAAACAACAATAGAACAGAGGAATGCTTTCAGACGTAAAAATAAATTCACGTTTGAGCAGAAAAAATGACATGGCATTTCAGTTCATCAGATGAAATATTTAATGAGATTTAATAAGTTTACTCTCAAGCAACCACAAATCAACATTATTCTTCAAGCTGACTTCTGCATTGAGGACTCAACAACTTCATCCAAAGTTTTTGTGAAAAGTTATGGAAGACATTACAGATTGAAATTCTCTTGCATGAAGTACAAACTCCTTTATTTCCCTTATTATCATCCTGAAAATGTGTATCTAAAAGGTATCTAAATAATATGTTAAATATTCTTAATGGTATTTTTTAAGTTTGAGAAATTTTCAGAATATAGAGGAGAAAGGGGCCATGGGAATGAAAGATGAGATTCACAGACATCACTCCAAAAAGGTCAGAATATAAGGTTACCTTCCCTTCTACCATCTACTACTCCTGCCAGCTGTGTCAGAACGGAGGAAACTCATTAACTCAGCCTTGTGTCACCCAGTTTGAGTCTCGTACTGGAATTCCCAGCTGCAGACTTCTGGGGGGGAGCTGCTGCCCTTTCCTTGAGAGGGAGAGCCCAGAACAGGCCCTGAATTCAAATATTCTGAGCACTTGCATGAAGAATGGGGTGTGTGAGTTTTGGTGCTAGCAGACCAGGTTTATGGGCAAAACTGAGCAGTCATTAATTAACACCACCATGGCACCTGCCTCGATGGATTCATGACCAGGATCAGCTGGACTGGTTTGATGCATGGGAGGTTGGCAGCAATAACAATGTAAACAGTCCCCATCTCTGGCTTACTTATTTCTGACCTGTGTCCTACCATATCAGATTTTCCTCATTTCTCTTACTTTTCAGAGTTTTTGATTGTTTGTGGTTTTTGATTGTTTGTGGTTTTGTTTGTTGTTTGTTTTTATTTTTAAACTGCTTCATTATTTCATGAGGTGGCCAAAAAACCAATCATGGCATAGTGAAGGCATCATTTTCTTAAGCTGATATTGCAGCTGGAAAACCCTCTGTTGTTAAATCCAAATCTAGCCTGTCATTTCCAATGCCTTTCCCCTTGCTATAGATGCCTAACATGGAAAGGAAAGACTTACTTTTAAGCTGAATTACAATAAATGCTACTCCTTGTTTTTTAAGTAAAAAATAAAGGATTCCACTTTAGTTTAAGAAACACATGCCTATACAGTATTTTGAGTCCCATTTGGAAACGGAGAACATAATTTTGCCATCTAATCAGATGCAAACACTAACATTTTAATATCCACTCGTCTCCAGCTTTTAGCCATTGCATTTTAAAAAGAAATCATTTGTTACATGAGGAGTCGAAACACTAAGCAAAAAGTAGTAATCAAAGAAATATAGATCCAGTCGTCATGGGAAAAAAAAAAAAAAATTACTCAAGCATACGTACCTTCCTTTTTTAACTGTATGTCTTCCAAGCAGAGGATCAAGTATGGGATCGATAGTCACACATGTTTGCAATTAGTACAGTCTCATCAAAAGCTAAAGCTCTTTCAATGGTCTTCAGAAACTTTACCTGAAAAATAGAATTCCCCCCTCCAATATTAGATAAATGCTGGTTACAGAAAGATTTCCTTTATATAATATAAATGATGAAGTTTTCCTAAAGGCACATGGTTAAACCATGGAAAACTTCACAAAGAATTGCCCGGTGTTTAAGAGTATGACAGTTTTGAGTTCAACATCTTTCTACCTATGCTCTTGCTATTCTTCATACTAAATATATATATATTGCTGGGGACTTTCTTTTAAGCAAATATGATGGTACAGCCCTACATGGAAGATATTGGAATTGACATAGAAATGTTGGGGGAGCACATATCTATATCTATCTCTATATCTCTATATCTATACCTAATCTATATCTATCTATCTATCTATAGATTTTCTTGTGTTACAGCTTTTGGTATATCCTCATTTAAATTATAAACACTTTCTTGAAGTACTTCAAGAACAGAGAATCTGAATGACATCCGTTTCAAGGGGTATGGAAAAAGGAGCAGGTAATAATGTAACGATAAGTAATCAGACAATATAGCTTCAGAGAGCACGGTTCTACTGAGTGTGAATAAAAAATCATGATTATTTGTGAGGGCTGGAAAAAGAATGAAAAGCAATCCAGGACAGATGAGGGAAAAGAGCTGATTCAAACAAACAGATGAGGCTAGATGATTATGACCTATTTTAAGAATCAGGTATTACCATGACCATTTACTCTGTTGTGTAATTGCGTGTTGTATCTGGAATTTAGTAAAAAAAAACCCCAAAACTCTGAAAGCCCTTTGAAATGGAACATTATCTCCTAAACCTAAGTAAAGATAAGAAAATACATTAAGAGATCAGCTACATGGTAGTGCTAACATATAATTTAGTAGTAAGGATTAAAAACATGTTTGTTTACCAGGAAATGACCCAATATTGGCTTTTGCCTTGAATGCTGCACATGCATGTGAGGTGCACATGCTGTGTTCTGCTGACTAAAATGTAGAATATAAGTGAGGTCTTATCATCAGGTTTTGCAGCCTTACCTGTTTTAAAAGTGATTTGACCCTCACAAGAAGTGCACCTCAACCTCCCCTTCATTTCTTCCTCATCCGTTGAAAGCAACATAAGAAGGGTGTCTCCTCAAGCACCATTTTAAAAGGAAAATGATGCAATGGATAAATGAGCAGAATTTTTGTAATATTTCAATTCTTTAAGTAAGTGCATTTCAGCAAAAATCCCATACGGAAATCAGGGGAACTTGAAGGCAGCAAATGTGAAAGCCAATTCTTCAGCATGCACGTCTCCTTTCTGTCCTAGACGTATGACTTTAAGGTCAGCTCCATATTTATTCTTCATCCATTTAATTCCCTGTTCCTGGGGATCTATCATCAGAGGTCAGCACTCACAGTTTGTTAGAACAGTGGCATTTTCTGTTGACATCCTATCACCCTCGTTACTCCACGCCAGAGCCGTAGCATCATCTGTCAATGTGGCAATTGGGCCCAGGGCCTCCATCATAGGAAAAGGAGCCTTAGAATCAGAGTGGAATATAATCATCCAGCAAGGTTACCAAGCAGCAAGACATGACTCAGTGCAGTGCACAAGATAACTGGGGGGATATAAATTAAAGCAAGGCAGGAAAATAAGGAGGATCCCTGTGGAGTTTCAGATGAAAAGAAAGTGACAAGAAGCAGTTTATCATTTTTATAACAGATTTTTAAAAAGTGTTTTCTCTTAAGACATTTACTTCATAAAAATATTTATAGTTCAATGAAGTTAAAAATGCATCATATATTATAAAATTCAGTGTATTCTGATATTGCAAATTCAATGCTTACGTATGCTCTCGAGCACCGATTTCTGGAACATAAATCAGTATTTTTCCACAAAAAAAAAAAAAAAAAAATTATAAAAGCAGGATTCCCATGGCATCTTATTAATGTAGTTCAGCTACCCTCAAAAGCCAGAGAATGAGGCCATCTCTGGGGGCAGAGGCAGCAATGGAGCTCCCTATGGGGCACCAGCTGCAGCAAAACTCTCGTGTGAGTGCCCCTTCACTAAGGAGGGGGCTGTCACAGAGCAGCCATCTCACAGCCACACCTGCTGGATGCCAGCCCCTCACAGGCACTTGCAAGGAGATGAAATAAAATAGAGATGGAATGTCTGAAATCAGCGCTTACCAAACAGATACGGCTGGGAAGAGAAATGCCCAACCTAGCACAACAGAATAAGAGAGAGTGAATAAATAAGTTGTTTGGAACAAAAAAAGAGGGACTGGTGAAAGCATAATAGAAGAGTTATACCAGCTCCCTGGAATTAATTTTTTTCCTTACTGAAGCAAAGGGCAAACCCCCACCAATTCCTTCATGGTGTTATTCCCGGCTTCCTTATTAGTGATTTTTGGATTGAATTCAAAAGCCATAAATAAAGAAAAGCACTGCATCATCAGTATTGAGGTTGAACTATCTTCTCCCTCATTCAGAAGTATCTTAAAAACTCTTCCATCAACATTTTCCTTCTCCCTGAACACGTCTGGTCCTCATTGCTGGTTTTAAGACTGAAGCTTCTTTTAAAAACGCACACTGAAACAAAAAAAAAACCCAACCCCCATGTATATCTGGCAGTTATTTTTGATGAAAAGCATTACATATATTTAAGTTGAGTCAAATTTGCACAATTAGTAGTAATAAGAATGGCACCATACCTCTAGAGCAGCTTCTGAGGCACAGCTACCATAGTCTTACAGAACACATACCACCTTAAATTGTCTGACTCTTGGTTCTAAACTCTGAGCCCAAAATAAACCTCACTTTTGATGAATGTGCTGAAAAATACAAGCACGAAGGTCCCAGCAGGAATACACTCCCCTCTGCAAGCATACAACATATCTATCTCCCATGTGCAATACATTCATCTAAATATATCAAAAGACTGAAAACATGATTTGTTTTATCTCTGGACTGTAAGAGATCCCATACAATAATTTCCATGAGCTGAAATACTTCCTTGTGGAAAACAATAGCACTAGGGTGTTATCAGGGTTCCTAATATTAATTTTCACACCATGCACAAAAATTATCTGAATATATAGGTGCATCTATTGTCACTGTATCTGCACAAAGCTGTTCCTTCTGTAGGAGACTATCAATAAATATCTATTTTAACATAACTTTTCAAATGTATTTTTCTCTTATTTTCCACTCTTCCTCACTTGCAGGAAATCAATCAAAACTGAAATGAGGTATTTTGTCTCACTGCTGTTCAGTGAAATCATCTTAAAAAGTAAAACACCACAGTATGGTTTATTTTTATTCATAAAAATGTTCAATCAATTTCAGAAGAGTCTTAAAAGAGTTAAGAATGGCATTTATTTCCAAAGTCCTACCATTGAAAATATACGGGGCAATTTTTTCTGCCTAGGCTGGAAGGCAGAAGGAGGTTTCTGGGAAAGGATTTTATCTGCAAGCAAGTTTTTGGTGGAAAAGGACAGGGAGAAGTTCCAGGTAAAGCAGAGCTCTAGACAAATTAGAGACTGTTAAACTCTAACACAAAGCAAATGTCTACAAAGAGGAATATAGAAGGAATATAGAGGAATATAGAGGAATATAGAAGGAATATAGAGGAATATAGAAGATTCACTAAGAAAATAAAAGTATCTTTAACCAAAGTATGCTGCTTAGAAGAGCTAGCATGAATATGATTCAGGGATTTGGTGTGAGAAGTCCTCCTAAACCCCAGTTCCATCCATAAGAGATACCCAACGGCTGACAAGTAAAGGACCATTCCTGTTAAAGGTTCTAACAGCAATCTTTGCTCTGTAGCAGTTTTGCTTTGAAGTGTTTTAGACATCCATTTTTGCCTACAGAAGTCATTGTTTTTTTCTTTAAATCATTAACTGAGGGCAACAAGACAATAAATCCATTAATTTACAAGAGGGTTTTTGATTTATCCATTCTCTCTTCTTGTTGTCACTGACGGGTAAGTCATAAACAATAAAGTGCACCCACCTCATTCTCCAAAATAGCTTTGAAATTTGAAGATTTGTTAAACATAGAAGGATTGTCTATTTAAATCTTCAGTAATTTTACCATACCAGCCAAGCACCATAAATCATTAGTGACATTGGCTAACAAGGGTTTAAAAGTTGGAACATGCAGTGTAATAAATTTCCAGACAGTTAAAAATCACTATAATTTTATTCTAATGCATTATAGATTGCCTGTAATGTCATCCTGGCTGGGGTGACCCATTTCTAATTTTGAACAGCTGTTCAGCTCGGGAGTTAGTTAATGATTAAATATAAATTGCCTGATTTATTAGTCGGAATGGCTGAGCTTCCAGGTCAATGCTATATAGACAAAATCATCAGTCTTGATGCTTTTCAGAAGTTAACTGTCTCCTGTTCTAGTCAAAAAGAATTTATTCTCAGAGGAAAAGGCTTGACATTCTCAATTAATCTTTTCCAATATTTCCCCCCTTAACTTACACAATAAGATCACTAATAAAACCTCAAATTTTAGAGATAAACTTCTTTTAACTATGTGTAAATCTTCAAGAGCTGGAGACTAACTATGGGCTAAAGCCATGGATTTGCACAGAGCTTCCAAAGGCATTGGAGGGCTGCAGGGCCAGGCCAATAGGGACCATCTCAGGTGTCTCGGGGCAAACAAAAGTTTCCATATGCAGATAGTAACAACAACTTCACTGGTTTTCTACCAAAGGAAAGATTATTTACATATTTTACATTTCTAGCATAGTAATTTCAGAATCTGGTAAAAAAAAAATCTATTCCGTTTTAATTGCACTGGGGTTTTTTGATTAGTTTTATGCTGTTACAATATTTTTTTTCCCAAACTGATTTAATATTGATTGCTAACCTCTGCTGAGGTATTTTCAGAAACAATAGTATCCACAGTATCCACACTGATCTTAGAAAGCAAGGTCACAGGGATTTTAAGAAATGCAACTTAAAATATTTATTCAGATTACCTTGGGAACTCATGTCATAGTGTAAATATTCCTCGTACCTTCTATTTCCTGCCATATACACTTATTTGTCGAAAAAGGAGTTGTTAAAATTCTAGATGATGAATTGAGACAAAAATTTCTGTAAAGACCCAGGAGAGAATGCTCAACAATGCTGTAGCTGACTCCAATGGTTCTGTTAAATAAGCGTGCAGTAGCTTTAATGATGTTTGTCTGCAAATAAAGCTAATAATCACACCGAAATACATATAATTTTAACATAAATGCATTTCATTCTTATTTAAAAATTATTAGTTTCTGTAAAAAAACCAAAAGCAAATAGCAAATATCTGGCGGGTGCCTTCCACTTATTTGCAACCTAAAGTGCAGCAAGGGCAGAGGCAGGGCGGCTCCATCCTGACCTAGAGGATTATTCAGTCTTTCTGCTCATTAACCAGAGGCTGCCCAGGCTGTCACAATGTGTTCACAGTTGTGGATAAATGTGGTGTCTTCGTTATTGAGATTTCTCTCCAGCAATCATACCAATACCAGTTTCTCAGCAATACTTGATTTTTAGAAAATAAAATTGTGGTGCAGCGCATTTTAGCTCACACAATTTTATTGAGAGTTTATTTGTATTCTGGGGTTGTTTGGTTGGATGGTGGTTTTTTTTTTTTTTTGGTTAAAGGATTTCTAATACCTGTCATCCTGTCACCTTTGTCCTCCCCCTCCACCTATTTCTCCCACACAATCTTCAAAAATTCAGGCTTAGCCTCCTGTTCAACAAAAAATTTCAACTATTTAAAACCTCACACTAGGATGAACATTCAGGCAAGATCTTCTTACCTCAGGTCACTTAACCAACCTGTTGGCTAGGCCAGTAATTTTGTTTATTCTGTTTACATCATCTTGATATAGGACTGTTTCTTCAACTGCTTTCTCAAGTGAAGATGTGAGCTTATGCAGAAAAGGGATGGGTAAATAGTGGAACTAAGGTTTGTTGTTTTGGGATTTTGTTTGTTTTTTAAAAGTATTATTATTTTTATTTTGAATAATATATTTTAATGACAATAATTGTAGGCAGTACCTTTAACTCTGAGGGATACAAAATTCAGAGGAAATGTTTTGCTAAATTCTGTGGTTTTTTCCTGCAGCTCCTGGATCACAGAAAGTACATTAACTAACAACAATTTAAAACAAAAAATTGCAAGGCAGAATTATTATTCCCATTTTGCATATGAGCCTAGAGACACAAAAGCATTCATTAATTTGCTCACAAGCAGATCTTACGCTGATCTGCACCTTCAACCACACCTCTCTGCACTCTGCACAGAAGGCAGCAACACTCCTGGCTTTGCTTTCAGAGGTTTCATAGTGCACGTGCCTCTAAAGAAGTTGCCTCAAACCAATTTGTTTCTCAAGAGTAACATACAGAACAACAGTGAGTTCCACTTGAGTTCTACTTTCCTGCGTTGGGCTTAATGGAAGGACAGCAGCAGAAGCAATTTGTGCATACCTCCACAAAGGCTGCTTTTACCATTTTTGTGGGATCAGAGATCCGGCTCTCTTCTGTCAGGTTTGATGATTGAATTGGTGGTGTGCAACCAGGAAATATAGACATTATTTATAAATTTAAAATAAGAAATTTATTGGCTAAGGGGAAAAGATTCATCTTGTAGATTAATAAAGAAGGTTGACTTGATTTCTTTAGAGATAATGAGGCAGCCAATATAACTTTTATGGTGATGAATCTTAAGAGGACTAATGAGGACTTACACTCGATAAGTATGAGGACTTGCCCTAAAAAAGGGCATCTAACAGAGATGGGCTATAAATAAAACTTCATCAGTCCTGCATTCAAGGCATGAGAAGAACCAGCACAGTAACAGTTCTCTACTCTTTTTTATGAGAGTCTTATTTCTAGACAGCTCAAGTTTGCCTGCATGATAACATAGAGCTGACTATAGTTCAAGTACACTCATCCATCAAAGGCTCAGGTAGTAAAGATGAGAGAGTGAGACAAACAGTAAGCAATGCTTCAATATCTGTGGGATTTAATTTTTTTGATACATAACAGTCTCCTTTATCACAGCAGTTCTTATCCTATGATTTCTGAATAGGAAAGTTGTCACTACAAAGCACACCATTCCCTTTTGTCATCTTTTCATAGCACGCAACATAAATAAAGTCTAGCAACAGCAGAATTACATATTGCATTTTATACCCCAGCACCCTAAATTCTATGGGATAAACCATGTATTTTAAATATACTTGTTTTCGAGGAAGCTAGTGCTAGGAAACTGTTCCATAAATCACAGCAGAGAGCCATTACTCTCCATAGCCAGCCTGCTGGACTGTGCCCTTGTATAATCCTTGTCAGGCACAAAGTATATTTTAAGTGCTCTCATATATTAATAACAATGATTGTAATGATAAATAATAAGAATTGCACCACTTCTGCAAAAAGGATCAGCTTGGCCCAACTTTTTAGCCTTCCACTGCTAAACTTTACTTCTCTATTTTTTTTCCTTGCGTAGTATAGGCATACTTATTGTGAAATATATATGAATGCAAAAAATCATAACTTTCACAAATATTTTTAGTAGATAACTAGTTTCATGAAGGATGGAAATTTGATTTATTTCCACTTAAAATACTTATAAAATAATTTTGCTTGTGAAGAAACCATCCCTTTTCATATTTCCTAACTACCTCTTCTTTCAATTTACTGTAATAAATTTACTATATAGCAGTTATTGGACTTGATGAAATATTAAAAATTTAACATACAAGAAAGGATTCATAGCTATCATCCTCCACAGAATTTTTTAAAATCATCTTCAGAACATTTAAAATGTTTGAATTACATAGTGCATTTCTATTAGTACCAGCCCGTGCATATTTACCATCGAAAAAAGATTATTGTAACAATATTTATTACAATGTTGCCCATAGATAATAAAATACTTTTGGTCAGAAATTACCCTTAAGATCATTGAGTCCAACTGTTAACCCAGCACTGCCAAGCCCACCACTGAACCATGTCCCTAAATGCCACACCTACGCATCTTTGAAATACCCTCAGGGGTGGATGGTGACTCTACCTGGCAACATTTTTGGTGAAGAAATTTTTCCTAATATGCAATCTAATCATTCTCTGACACAGCTTGGGGCCATTCCCTCTTGTCCTTGTTGCTTGGGAGTAGAGCCTGTCCAGTTCACTCTGCAGGGCCTCCCTACCCTCCAGCAGATCAATACTCCTGCCCAGCTTGGTGCTATCTGCGAACTGACTGGGGGGGCAGCGGATCCTCTCATCATCTCTCATTTAAAGAGGTATTCTGGAGCCCATGAAAAGTGAAAGGAGGTCAGCTTAACTGTGCTGCCTAGATTGAAGGTGTGTTATTGACTACTAACAGCTGCACTGGTTATCATCACTGAGAATTTCTGGCCACAAAAGCTTCCATGTGAAAAATATGTACAACTGTCCTTCCTCCTTTCGCTTTGCCAGCGGAAAGAAGGTGAGTTATGAATTAGGGAGCACAGGTTATCCATGAATGCAGAACCAGAGATCACTAGCATCTGATGCTATGCCTTGAAGTCTATTCTTCAGAAAATTGATAGAGGAAGATGGAAAAGAGACAGGCAAATAAATGACTGAAAGGGAAAAGGGCAAGAAATGAATCAAAGAATAGTGGGCAATCTTGCTGACTGGATAGAGTCAGCTGATAGCCCAGAGAGACAGGTACAGAGAAATGTCCATATATAGAGAGTGACCATCCTTTAACATTAGAAGAATTCTTGTTTTTGTGGATACAACCCTGAGTTGTTTACTCACATAACTCAGATAAGCACTAAAAGCTTTCTACAGGTCGATGGGCTACACAGGGCTATCAGCCACTAAGGTAAATAAAATCTAAGTACCTGTTGCTAAGAAGTGCCTGCATGGTTCATTTTTCTTTTCCCAGAAAAAAATACAAGTTTGCCTTCCCTTTATACTAATTTCACAGACTTCCTTGCACAGTGAACCTTACCTTTACAAAGCGTGACATGAACCAGCTGGAACAGGTAGCATAGGCCAGAGGTCCACATTACAAAATACTGAATGAAGAATTAAATCAAGCAGATCAGGAAGTACCATGGCTGGAAAAATGGAACTGTTGAAACCTTGCTAGATGCAAAACTCTCTAGAAAAGACAAAGAAAACTGCTGAATATATCTACAGCACTTTATTAGAACTCTAAAGATGGATGACAGCAAAATGTCAATGTTTCATGCTGAATTTGCATCTTTTCATCAGCTAATTCTGGTTAATGCTACTGCTGTACATAACAGTTGTCCCCATGTTGCACACCATGTCCTTTAGCATATGGATTAATGTAAGCTTCCAGCTGAGGAAGCTGAGCTGATTTTAAATGTAACATTCAACAGTGCAGTTCAAGATGATTGCATGGGGATGAAAATCTGCAGAGAAATTTATTCACTGTTGACCATGTTGTACATGTTTAGACTGAGAAAAAGGATGAGCCCAGAGAGCAAAGTGCAAAGACAGAAGGGATCCTGTACTCACCAATCTGCAGACATCATTCCATCTACTGAACTCAGCCTCCCATCCTCCTCTAATATTTCACAGGTAGGAAACTATGGCACTAACCATCAGAGGAAATAATCTCTCAGCCATATAATTTCCTAATTTTTTTGAATTAACATCTTATAAAGTCATATTCCCAATTTACTGTAATTCTGGAAAAAATTCCTTCTAAGCTTCATAGATTGTTTAAAGTTCTGGTGCCTGTTTACTTTATTTTTTTTCCTTCTAGTTGCCAGACCTGGGGAAGCTATCAATGTCTTTTATATGTATCTTAATGTTGTGCACTACTTATAGACATTTTGATCATTTCCAGTCTGCCACATAGCTATTAGATAAATTAGACATGTAATTAAAACTAGGTTACTTCAATCACTTTCAAGTATTTTCTTTAGATAACATTTTAACATTTTCTCTCCATTAACAATGAATTATATGGTTTGAGTACAATAGATACAGAAATCATTGTTAGTGCAAGTGTATAGAAGTTGTTTGGATATAGCATATATAGAGATAAGCAGTTTGTGGAATTCAGCAACTTCAATCACCTCACAAATGGGAAAAAAGAATGACATATGAGAATTCTATTGATATAGAGATTATATAGAGACTATATAGGAGATTAGAATGAGCAATATTTTGCACTGTCCTGTGCAAAGGATTGCACTGTAACTGAAGCTTTTGAAGTGAAGTGATTTGGGGCTGTATAGTAGAGCACTTAAAAACAGTGACTATACATTCTTTCTGGAAGATGAATGCAATGTGGACCGCAAGAAGCAAATGTAGAAATGCCCAAGAGGTATAATTTGGCTTAATTTTTTTTTTCTTTTTTTTTTTTTCCCCCCAACAATCCTCAGTACGGAAATGGTAGATAAAAAAATTATTTAAGTGTATACATTTTTTAAGGTTTTTCATATAATAAAACTGAATCTCTTCTGGGCATCTTTGTATTTCTGAGCTAACTCACAACTCAGTTACAAAAAACAAGTCAAAACCAAGTTTTCCTGAGTGGTGTGTGCAGGAGTTTTTACTATATAACACTTATTTAAATGCTACAAAAACATCTTAGCGTACATATTATACACACTGCATAAACAGGCATTGCCTTTTTTATTCTTCCGATGAAGTTCATCTTGTAAAATATTACTGGATGAACTAAATTTCTGTTTACTTTTAGAATTATAAAATGGTGTCGTTTAGAAGGATCTTGGGGGGTAATCCACTCCTTTTCTCAGCTCAATACAGGGCTAACTTCGAGGCTGTCTTTGAATTCTTCTTGATTAGCCCTGATGTCTTCTTCTCTAAGATACAAATAAATAAAGTGCTACCAAGAAGCATTCATAGAAAGTTCAAATTTGTATTATTTTGCATTTCTCAACAGTGAATTTGACCAGCTATAGAGTTATCCATTCAACAACCCCATGAGTTCTGGAGCTTTTTTTTGTTCTGAGTAATACCTGCTAGAGAATTCAAAATTAAAGCTACGGTTCCTTAGAAAAGTTCATCAGGTGGATCAGCTAGGGTATGAATCAGCTATAAAAATAATAGTTTTAATGAGATCCTGCCACCATATAAAGGGAATCCTGGATTTTAAAAAGTGATTTGTAAAAGTGTTCGTAGTAAAAGACAGTATGACAGAAGCAGAAAAATGCAAAGGAATTGCAACTTTGCCTGTAGTGGAGAATTCTTCCTATTAGGAACTAAGCATAGCTGAGAGAAAGACCCCTGCTAACAACCCTCAGAAAAATGCATGAGGAGAAGACAGGGGAAGTAAATAAATGTAAAAAAAGGATGGTTCAGATTTGGAGGCTGATTGAATGCAGGGTCACCTAAACCAGGAAAAAGTTATTTGAGATACTGTCAGGAAGGGAACAGAGATGTATTGGTGCTTTTTTCAGAGGAACACATTAAAAAAATATAAGATTCCATGAATTTCAGGGTTGACTGCTGTGTATTAAGAACAAGAAAAAAAACCCAAAAAGCAAAGAAAACCCAACCCCCCACAACTCCCTTAAACAACACTAAAAAGCTATTTTTGTCCAAAAGCATTTGTACTTAATAGACATACATCAGTATATATATGTGAAATAAAACACCATGATACTTCCACAAAGCTGTCTCTTAGCGCAGATACAAGCTTCATTAGGGCAGATTTTGATATGAATGGGCAACTCCAAGTTCATAAGGCTAAGGCTGTTTCACATGGAAGAAAAATATCTGCTGTAGCAGCTGATGGGATTTTTGGGGTGAGGTTCAGAGGGGTCAGAAGAGAAAGTCAGATGGTAAAAAGCTATCTTTGTTTACCCATAAAAACTGTACCTCCATCAGAACAAGAAAAAAATGGATATTAAAATAGCAGGAAGAAAACCAGGAAATTCCTGAAATAAAGAATTAAATTCTAAAATATCATAACTCACAGGCTTCCAAGAATTTCCACAAAAGTGAATGTTTTTCATTCTTTAAAAATGCTAATTCAAGAGAAAACAGTGAGAATAGACTCCACATTACAGATTTGTTCAGCCTTTGTTCATTGCTTGATATCTTAAATTACAGGTCTAAATATAACCAACAAGAAGGTCTGAGGCAAAGTCGAAGTCTTTCAAACCTAATGAGTGTCACAGCTTTTGAAGTGTTTGAAGATATCTTTGCTAAGTAAAGTTGATTAACTTGCAGGCGAAACTCCTTCCACCCACCACCTCCCAAGATGCCATAAGATGTCTTTGTATCAACAGTGCTTTGTGCTGCAGTTGCTCCATTAAATGCATACTTAAACAACAAATAATCCCTCTCAAAAGTTCAACAGATACTTGATGACAAGTGTGGTCTTCAATCACGTCAGTAACTCACAAGACACTTGCCAGTAAAAGACTAATCAAAATTTCCTCTTCTGTGTGCATGTGTACACACATGTACCTGTGTTCATGGGTCTTTCAAAAAATCAGAGATTTGATGTTGCTTTTATTGTATATTTAATGACAAATGTTAACACAAACGAGCGTGAGCTCCTAAAGCCCCTTCTGGATGTTATGGCTATACTGCAGTATAATGACCTACTACTACTGCAGTAGGTCATTACTGCTCTAAAAACTTGGCATATGTTCTTTGTCAAACTCCCAGTCAGTTACTTCTATCAACCACCATTTCAGTTATTAGTCTATTGGTTATAATGTGCCTGGATGGCTTTGAGGAAATTCAGTCATTTTGGGTAAACAGCTTTGTGTGCTGTCACCAAACTGTGGAATGTTCTTCAGTACATTTGTGGGGAAAATAATAATTCCTAATGAGGGCATGCCTTTAATATTTGAACTAGATAATAATAAAATCAATAAAAATAAAACATATTAAAACAAAGAAATTAAAAAATAATGAAATTAAGTGGGCTCAAGGTGTTAGAGAATGAAGCTTATTAATCAAGCAGTAGTTACAAGAAGATTTTTCCTGATGGTTTCTAGTTTTCCTGTAGCTGCTGCTAAATCAGTGTTAGCCCAAGTCAGCACACAACATTTTGGTTCTCTCTCACAATACATCTTGAAAAAGACATACCACATTGGTACATTAGAGAAGAAATTGGTCTCACATTACTAGAAAAAATTACAAATTACTCCTGGTGAAAGACTTTTAAGATAATCTTAGTAGTCTATCATTACAGGATATATACCCATGCTTTATACCCATCTTTCTACACAACAGTGAGTCAGTCAAAGATTTCTTTCATTACTTGTCGGGGGCTCCTTTTTAGGAGCTTAAATTCCCCGGCATTCAGGTGGTCTTAGAGTTCTGGCCCTCTGCAAAGCTCTGTGCCAAACGCAGGAAAAGACGGAGTCTTCAAGGTTACATGCTTCATTTATTAGTTCTTATCTTACAATTTTCTCAGTGTCCGAAAGATGTTTGCCGCGGCTCGGACATCTGGTGATTCCCCCCGTCTCTGGGCTGTCTTTATCTTTTATACTAATTGCCACGTATTCTTTATTTACTATTTCTTACCAATGTCTATCACTATTACTAAAAAGGTCATCTTTACTCTGACCCAATCCTCACTAACTACTTTGTGCCAACGTCACTGCAGAAATGGAGTGAGGGAACAAGAAGGAAGAAGAAGGAGACAACGCCCTAAATTCTCCATCTTGCCCCATTCACTTCAATGCCAAGAATCCCAAACTCACTGTTTTTTCACCCTGTGATATACTAAACTACTATTTTTACACTCTTGTGGCCTGCAATGCTTCCTGCAGTGCAAGAAGCCTCTCCCATGGACTGAAATCAAATCCAGTGTCTCTCTGAGCCCTGGGCTCTGGGCTGGGGTCCCAGACCCCCCTGCCCAGGTCCCTGACCCTCCAGGGCAACCAAAGGAATGCCCTGGACTCCAACATCTCCCCCTCCTGTTTGAACTAAGAACACCTCCTTGGCCATTCTGTCCATGGTTTGCCGTATGCATGGAAACAAACACGGCAAAATCATGAGAAGGATTACAAGCCCTACTAAAATATATATAACTATCTTCAAAATTTCCTTCCACAATGGTGAAAGGTCAAACAAATTGAACAAACCATCCATCCATGACCCAGTTATCTCTCCAAGTTTGTTGACACTCTCCTTCAACTGCCTGATGTTTTCATGAATGGATTTGGAATGATCCAACAAATTCATGCAGCACATTCCCTCAAATTCCTCACACCCATGCCCGTGGGTCAGCAAAAGATCATCAATCGCTGCCCTGTTTTGGAGACTTGCTCGTCTTACACTGTCAATGTATAACAACATGTCACTCAGTGCAAGAGAGACAGCTCAAGCATGTTTGCTCAGCCAACAACCCATGTGATCCAATTGTGCCAAGGCTGCTCCTGACGCTGCCTGTGGTGAAAAAATTGCAACTGCAATTCTCTGAGCCTTGCTCCATGTGTGAACCTCATCACCACAATTTGGATCATACATTTGAACTCAATCTTTTCCCTCTCTGTTTTAGTTTTCTCATCAGTGTCATGTCGGGTGTTAGCAATGAAAGCATTCCAATGCTGCATGGACCACCTGTGGCATTTGCCAGGATTGTGGACCAAATTTTGTCCCCACAAATGAAAAAGTTTCCCCTCAGCAACTGATCTGGAACATGATTGGATGTTTTTTCCAGCATCTTAGTGTAATTACACCAAGATGATGAATTTCTGTAAAAATTGAGGTTTGGAGTGACGTCTGTAGCTTTATTTTTTGTCACTCCGGAAAGGCCGAATTTCACACAGAATTGCATTTGGACTGACCCAAGAATTTCCAGTTCCTGGGGTTCAAAAGGAGCCACAGGAAGGAATTTCATCCAAACATCCCATTGGTCCACTGAATTTACAATGGACTTTGAAATCACTGGAGGGATGTTTTCAGGAATCGGTCATTTGCTCACTGGCAACCCCACTAAACAAGTTGAAAAAGGTTTTCCTGGTCTTGAGTGAGTCAGGCAGATGGTATCCAAACCTGATGCATTGCCTAGAGTTTCCCAAACATTCTCTTTTGGTTGAGCCACGGGCAAAACTGCCGCACTGCTCGAGGCAACCAAGGAGAGAATGAGGCACAAGGATAGTTCTTTCATTTCCAATGCCCTCTTTTCCCTGGGAATCCCTAAAAATGCAACACCACCCAAGCCCCAAAGAAAACTCAAGTCCCAGAGTCTCTTTTGCACGTAGAACGAAAGGATGTCTGCTGTCTTGACACCGGCTTCCATCTGCGTGCCCACTTCTCTTCCTCCAGTCTTGGGGTCCGTCTCTGTTTTCTGGACTCAGTACGATTTCACGTGCTTTGCTGCCAGTCCAACTGCTGTGAAAACACAAGCAAATCCCTTGCCCCAAGTTATTAATTTGAATGGCCTTTCAATTTGCCCTGTTTCTGGGTTTCTGATCAGAACCGAAGGATTTTCCTTCAGTTTTACTCTTGGATTGACTGCTCCTATGAATGCAGAAGACTGCACAAGCTCACAATCTGGGCAAGCACTAATGATTTCCTTTGCCTGACTTTTGGAAATGTGAAAACTTCCCATTAGTGCTTGAGCATTCTGATGAAAGAATGCATGATTCACTTTTGCCTGTTCAAAAATGTTTGGTAAAGTCTTTGAAATTGTCATGGTCAATTTGTCTGCATGTGCATCGCCTTCCACCAAAAATCCCAGGAGGGATGAATGTGCCCTCATGTCAGAGACAAAGTATTTATGTTTCCTGTTTTGCAACAATGTCCTCCTGCACAGCAAATATGAATACAAACTTTCACTGTCAACTTTTCTCAAAAGTGAATCTCCAAGTCTCCCGACCACACCAGCTACACAAGCTGAGTTTGTGATCAAACCAAAAGGTTGCTGAAACAGCTCAAAAGCTCTGACCACTGCTGCTAATTCCACTATCTGTGGTGACCCTTGTACTATTCTTATATCTGATTTCCACTCCCCTGTGATGTCATCCTGCCATGTACTTACTGATTTGTGAGTTTTTCCAGAGCCATCGGTAAATACTGTTATTGCATCCAATGGCACCTCACTTATTTTTGGCTTTTCTCTGAAACTTAATTTTGCTTTCAACAGCTTGTGGCTTGGGAAATGAATAGTACAAACACCTGGGTAATCTAACAATGCAATCTGCAAGTCCTCTGATTTCCGCAATGCCCAATCAAAATATTCTTTTTTCAAAGGCAGGTAAATTGTTGTAAAATCTTTGCCTGCCATTGTTTGCAGCCTGGTCCTAGCTTTGATGATGATCTGAGCTATCATTTCCTGACTTGTGAGGATCATCTTCGGAAACCTGTAAGATAAAAAATTCCACTCTAAAATCAACAATGGGTCTTTTTGTGATGAATCCCACTGAAAAATCAACCCATACAACGGCATTTTTTCTCCCAACACTGCAAGAAAGAATGGCAATGATGTTACAAAACAATCCCCTTTCAAGAGATTCATCTGATCCCTGACAACTTCACGATCCAAACTCTCCCATCTCGGGTTTACATTCTGTGTACCATAATTCACTGGCATATTCATGCCCTTTGCACTCATTGAACATTTCTTTATGTCTGTCCATTCTGTTGGACTGAATTCTGGTTTGGCAGAAGCTTGTGCGGTGTCTGCCTCCGAAACTGTCTCCTTTGTTTGTGGCTTTGCTGCTGCTTCATCCTCTCCAGGATGTTTTGGAAGCTGCACCTCATTTGGTCCTGTTTCTTTTTCTTTTTCCTTTTCTTTCTCTTTCTCCCGCTGAACAGGAACCAGAATTTGCTGAGCATCCTCAAATTTTTCTGCAGCTTCTTTCCTTGGAAATACCAAAGCCGAAAGGCTTGCTGCAGCTGTGTCCAGTCCGCCTCAGGGTGTGTCCTGATCACTGCCCGCAGATCTCAGGGTGACGGGTTCCAGGGCCCCTTGGAAAACCGTCGTCTGGGACGAATTGAAAATGAGCTGTTCTTCTTCTTCTTGGCCAGATAGGTGTTTCTTCTCCGGAGTTGTCTTCGTTTGGCTTTGATCTTCTGAGAGCTTTGATGTTGCTGCAGAGGTCTTATTTTTCTCCTTCAGGGATGCTAGATGTCGTGCATCCAGAGACGCCTGTGGCTGCCTGACCAGAGACGCCTGTGGCTTCTGTCCCATCTGAGGTGCCAGTTGTTTCTGTCCCATCTGAGGGACGGCAGTTGTTTCTGTCCACTCTCAGGGATGACAGAAGTTTCTGCGCACTCAGGGACGCCATTTGTCGGGGGCTCCTTTTTAGGAGCTTAAATTCCCCGGCATTCAGGTGGTCTTAGAGTTCTGGCCCTCTGCAAAGCTCTGTGCCAAACGCAGGAAAAGACGGAGTCTTCAAGGTTACATGCTTCATTTATTAGTTCTTATCTTACAATTTTCTCAGTGTCCGAAAGATGTTTGCCGCGGCTCGGACATCTGGTGACTCCCCCCGTCTCTGGGCTGTCTTTATCTTTTATACTAATTGCCACGTATTCTTTATTTACTATTTCTTACCAATGTCTATCACTATTACTAAAAAGGTCATCTTTACTCTGACCCAATCCTCACTAACTACTTTGTGCCAACGTCACTGCAGAAATGGAGTGAGGGAACAAGAAGGAAGAAGAAAGAGACAACGCCCTAAATTCTCCATCTTGCCCCATTCACTTCAATGCCAAGAATCCCAAACTCACTGTTTTTTCACCCTGTGATATACTAAACTACTATTTTTACACTCTTGTGGCCTGCAATGCTTCCTGCAGTGCAAGAAGCCTCTCCCATGGACTGAAATCAAATCCAGTGTCTCTCTGAGCCCTGGGCTCTGGGCTGGGGTCCCAGACCCCCCTGCCCAGGTCCCTGACCCTCCAGGGCAACCAAAGGAATGCCCTGGACTCCAACAATTACTGACTACAGATTTTATGATAGTGCATAGAAGGATATCTTAAGCAGAACTGAATGCAACTTTAGTGGATCTACCCTCCAACTGGAATTAATTTATATGTATCACTTTCATGATTTTAGAATACAGGTGGAAATTAGACAGGCATTACACTTGAGTAGATTTCATCTACAATTGATAAGTTTTTACTATTCTGTAATTAAATGAGCATGTTATAATGCTAGGATGAATGGAGAAATCCTGCTGCCAGGTGCTCCAGGGAATCACAAGTGATAAGCCCTGTCTTATACTCCAGACAGCCAGAGCCAGGACGGATGTTTCAAGTGAAACATGTACGTCCAGAGAATATTCCCAACTGTTGCATTGTAATGACAATTGAAAAGTCCTGGACAGCTACATCATTTTTACCACTTCCTACTAAAAATAAATACATGTATACATACTGCTAAGCACTGAATACTTCCCTCTTTATCTCTGGTGGTTGTTACATGCTCCTCAGAACACTAAGCTGAGCCTACTAAAACAATAAAAATTTCATTAACCAAAATTCCCCCATCAGGGCCAGTTCAAGAGCTGATCTATACATACCTCACTGAATTTTACTATATTGATGGCCCAGGCACAGAGACCAGCTGCTGCAAATGATTTTGTATGAACATAATCTGGGTTGAAATCTGGATCCTACAAGTAATGTTCCTTGATGACCTTCAGACAATTCTGAAAAATATGCTCCTTATCATAGTCTATCAAATCTTGCAAAGAGTCATCAACATGTGAGAAGTTCCAGTGTATATAATGTTCAATTCTTTGAGAAGCAGAAGCTAAATCCTGCTTTCATCTCAAAGAATCCCAGTCTAGCTGATTAGTTTAGAATTTTTATTCAATATAAACATAAAATATTTCCCCAAAACCACAGTATTCACTGTAACAAACACAATTTATGTCCTGCTTGAGAAATTAGGGGGATATGGGATAAATATAATGAAACACTCTTCCTTTAATTTTCCCCTAGTTTTACATTCAATAAATCCCAGTGGTGCTCAGGCTGGCTTGAGTTTGTCACCAAAGTTACACAGAAAAGAGCGAAGCAGGGTCATATCTTCTCCCCCTAAATTCAAGTGGCAAGAAAATGAAATTGTGAGTTATTTTCTTTTTCTCTCTCTTTTCTAACTATTAATTTCTTCTTTCATCTCAGCTACTATTTAATGTCCCTTTGATAATTACCTTTCCTATAAAGATTTTCATGGCTTTACAGCTTCCGTCCTTGGGCCCTTTCCCTTTATGTGACATGATGTTGGTTTCTTCTGGGGTAGAGTTAATTTTCTTCACAGTGGCTGGTATGGGGCTGTATTTTGGATTTGTGCTGAACACGGGGTTGATAATACAGAGATGTTTTTGTTATTGCTGAGCAGGGCTTGCCCAGAGCCAAGGCCTTTTCTGCTTTTTGTACTGCCATGCTGGTGAGGCTGGGGCTGCATGAGAGGCTGTGAGGAGACACAGCCAGAAGAGTTTCATACCTTAATCGGTGACACAGACTGTGGGATTGAGTTCATCCTCAGCAAATCTGCAGATGATACCAAAGTGAGTGGTGTGACTGGCATGCCTGAGGGATGGGGTGTTACCTAGCAATGCAGGACAGGAGAGCAGGTAAGGTGTCTGTACAAAAAAAGCTGGGGAATATTAGGGCAGTCTGTTACTCCTGGGGAGTTGCTGAGCACAGGGAGGAACTCAGTAGCCTGTGCCATTGCAGTAGGCAAGCTGCAAGCCTTTCATGATCTGGGTTCAAGTGCAAAAACTGGAGCTAAACAAGAGAGTGAAGACCTTTTGCTAAGATTTTGAGACCCATTAACTTTTTTTCCCCTCAGTGCCCCTTTTTCCCCTTCAAAGAGTTTTCTTTTAGATAATTAGAGGAAATACTGAGAAGTAAACAACGGGTTCAGTGTTGCACTGGAGCTTTCCCTAAGCAGTAAAATATTCACTCCAGTTTTGAGGTATAGGAATACAGATACAATTAGTCAAACCAGCACCCATCTTTTGCTATTTGTCTTCTTTTTATCCCTCAAGTCTGAAACCGTAGGTCACAACAAGGGAAGGAATGAGAGAAATAGAAATAGCCTATATGAAAACACTGTACTTACTTAATTTCATGTTTGGAAATTAAACAATCATCAATTCAAGCAGCTTTGTCAAGACACTTATTTTGGCTTAACAGTGGCTTAGATCAGTGACTTTACATCAGTTAACGTCAGTCTTACATGAAATCTGAGTGCCTCTACAACTTTCTGCAACCATTTAATTATCTCTTTAAAAGCGGATTATGATTTCATTGGTGCAAATTTATCTGGGAGAGTAAACCTGGGGGCATTCTGTATCCTCAGCAATTGTGTATTTGGAAGATTACTATACACACTTTTAAAGATACATTGCCAGAGGATGAAGTTAGTTATACTTAGTTCATCCTTATCCTTGTACCTCATGCTCATCTCCTGTCAGGTCTTGCTTAAAACTAGTTTAATTACAGAGAAAGAAAATATTACAGTGATCAAGATGTTAATCTTGGATCAAGCACTCTGCATTGGCAGTAACAAGCCTACGTAAGAATTTAATTTCCTTACAAAACCTGTTTATACAATTGTCAGGCATATTTTCCAAGTACACATTTATTAGACAGGACACACACAGCTACTGCCTGTGGAAATAACAAATAATAAAAATCCATATGCATTACATTATGAATGACAAGTTACTAATCAAGTTAAATATGTCCCTCATCCCCGTAATGTAGCTTTTATGATTTGTCCCTAATCTTCAGCTAGTGTCGCTATCACACATATACCTACACCATGATCTGCCTGTTTTCTGTCTTTAAAAGGGTTAAGTCCTATTTTTAAAGGCAATGGTATGTGCACCTTCACGTGTAAGCTGCTCTGGCTGACAACATTCAGAGCACAATCAAGGCCAGCAAAACAACAGCAGTGTTACTGCCCACTGTTTTAAAACCTTACCAGTGTCATGCTCATGATAAAACACTTGTTTATTACTATACAGGTGTGTAGCCCTGCCACACTTATCTGGAATCCAGGCTCACCTTGCCTTTCCTAATAAGCCTGATCTAAAGAGATTTCCATTCTTCACCTATTCTTTCTTAAGTAATACTTCACTCCAATACCTCCAAGGTATTTACTTGCTTAAGGCTGTAAAACTCAAAAAGCACTTATAAGCTCCAATTTGAAATCTGTAGAACAGGAAAGCAAAAATAATTTTTTAAAGGGTGACATATTTTAATCAATTAGGAAGAGTCTTCACAAATTACTTAGCGGAAGATGTATGCTCATTTGCTGGGTTTTTTTTTGGTAACAAAAATGAGAGAAAATTAGTGTTTAGAAACTATCGTTAGCCTTATGAAACAGTTTTAGATTAATGTAGCACAAAATGACACTTTCATTTCCAATGAAAACATTTTAGATGTGCAATAAAGCAATGAACAGTGGAGTACAGTAATCATTAGTGTCAGGAGCTGAACTTCATCCCTGAAACAAAGTGGCCCAAAGATGTGATTATCTCACAATAATCACTCTATGTGTTTCACCTAGCTGCTTAATGAAGTAATTAAAATTGTGTTAAGGGTGTATTTTGAACATCTAAATTTATCAGAAGCATATGGAACCAATACAGGAAAAGCATCACTGAAAAGTGTTTGGTAGGATGTTGAGCTGTTGGATCCCATTTGCACAAGTTTAATTAATTGCACTGTTTGGACTTGAGACTGCATAGTTGTTTTTAGGTACTATGTGAGATATGGATCAGCAAAAGTCTGAAGTCTGTAGTTAGCATGAGCCAGAGAGGTATAAAGGTCCTGATCATGTCTTCATTTATCTCGGTATAAAAAATTACTTTTCTCTCAATAAAATTAGGATTAGACACAAGACTTTTGGAAATGTATTAAATATAATCTGGTGGTAAGTATTGGAGAAACAAAACAGAAGAAAATGAGAGACCATTTTGAATGTTTAGACAGGACAATCTCCTCTGCTGCTCAATATCTGGAAACTACAAAATCCCTGGAAGCTCGAAGTTTCCATGTCTCAAAATCAGACATTAACAACTATTACAAGCCAATTAAGGACTTCTCTCTGCACTATTGGTCAATGTACATGAGATTTTGTAGCAAAACTTCAGACTTGAATGAGCCTTCCAGACTTTAAAAGTAGAAGATCTACCTTTAAAGCACTTTACAGCACTCAATACTGCTGGTGCTTTATTTCAAAAGACATGCTTACAACTGTAGATGGAAATTTTAGACTTCTGATGAAATTATGTGTTTCTATTCATTCTGAAAACATTAAAGCATGTGAGCCTCTACATTTCCAACACAGATGTTGATAACTAATTCTAACAGGCTGAACTGAGAGCAAAAAGAAGGAAAATCAAGGAAAATCAACACTGAAGACATACATTATCTGGAACACTATTATAATCTTAAGATTCAAGATTTGTACCTTGTAAAATGGTGGAATGAACTTCTGTATCAATTGAGTTGTTCAATTTACCTAGAGCCTCAAAGCCTTCAGAAATCTGAAGTGCTAAGAGATGACTCTTTGACCTTTACTGTATTACAAATAGGTCTGATTCTCAAGATCCACATCCATTAAATGCTTGAATGAGCTCAGTATTTATTGTTCTTTTATCTCATTCAAACAGCTAAAAGGTTAGGAAAAGGCATAATGTAAAGAAAGGTCAAGTGGTAATCATGGTGTGAAATGCTGTTACATGTGTAAGTATAATAATTCTTTAAACTTTATGCTATCTGGAAAGGAAGTTATTCAAAACTGTTCACCTAAAAAAGGTTTATTTTGTTCTAAATATAGCTCAAAATCAGTAAATAGGAGAATTAGACTGACCTTTAGCTCCTCTGCAGCTGCAATGGCCTTTTCTTGGCTCAGTTTCTCAGTCTGAAACCCTGTCTTAGCAACCAAAGCTTCAGTATCTTGATTTTTCAGTTGCAGTTCTGCCTCTTGAGTAGCAAATTCGGATTTTAGATCTTCTACCTACAGGGCAAAATGTAATGCATTATTCAGGTCTTTAGGCATGGTTCTGAGACCCAAAAGCTGAACTGAAGACAGAACTCATGTTTTGTGGATCTCTAATGAGGAGCATTGTATTTTCATATTTTCATTTTTTTTTTCAATTTGTACCTGCCAGAATATTGTTGACATAAATAATTTAACAATGACAGCCTAAGTGCACCCACCACAGACCCACAGCTCCCCTGAGCTGCTCAGATGCCTGTCCTGCTGCGGAGGCTGGGGCTGCAATCAAGGTGTCTCAGCAGGGCAAAGGAGGCGCGGCTGCTGCACGCAGCAAAGACGTGCCAGCGCAAAGGCAGAAGAATGTTATGAAAAATGCTCGGTATTCACTCTGAGAAGGTAATTCCAGCAGAGCTCTGCTGTCAGGTTAAGGCACACTCAGAGAGTGCTGAACAAAAGCTACCTGCTAGTTTGCTGAACTAGCAATTCATTGCCTGCCAGTTGAGAAACTCATACGAAAATATCCAGCAACAATGTCTTTTCACATATAAAGAAGATGTTTCAAATAACTGTAAGTTTGGCTTGGTTTGGGTTTTTTTGTTTTTCTGCTAACCTACTAATCATTTTGTCTGGCAGCTAATAAAAATATATTTTTAACTAGAGCAGTCTTGTTAGTTAGATCTGGATAGTGTTGGTAAGAGAAAGTGGAAGACAAATATTAGAGGGCTTAGACTTTAATCAGATAGGTCTTGAGGGCTCTCCTGATTTGATGGGCCTCTGAAATCTTACAAAACCTACTAAATTTACCTTTAAAAAATCTGACCATTTGATTTGACAAAGCTGTAGTACTGAGTTTTAAGAGATGACTGTAGAGATTCCAAATCTCTCCTCACTTTATTTTTCAATTTGATCGAGCTGACTTTATGTCTTTTTCTTTAAGAAAAATACTGGAGATTGCTTCATTTGATATTCTTCTGTAAAGCTTCAGAGTGCAGGGTAAAAATGGCTCCATGTTCAAGTGCCTGGCTAGATAGTGCCTGGAGCTGTGGGTCTGTCAGCCAGCACAGCACGTAGCACATGAAATTGTCCAATTACCATTCCGTCCTCATCAAATTAGAAATCAGAGGAAAAGATCATTTTAATAATTTACTGGCAGGGGCTACTTTATTATAAACAGACTTTAAAATTCAGACACTCTTCTGTTGACCATTTTTTTTTTTTTGAAGGTCTTCAGCTGACAAAGTGGGAATAAGCCAGCCAGCTCCCATTATTAACCCCATGAAGCAGCATCAAGATGCAATGTCATGCAGACTACAGCTGAGCATTTCATTTGCGTAAAAGCACAGAGAATTTTAGTTTTCGATAAGGAAATCGCTGGATTATGGTTTGTCTTCAACATTTGCCAAGGGGATTAGGGAACACATGTGTGGGTGGGATGGGGTAAAGCCTTCCCAGCAGTTTCCCCTCTTTTCCGTCTTTGGGGGCTGATCAACCACCAATGAACTGAAAGCAGAAGCATTGACTGGGGGCTAAGTGGCACTGGCCTCACAAGCAGGTGACAACACCTCATGGAAAGGCTTCACACACTTTCCTTCTGCTTTCATTACCCCTCAGCCATGCACAAAATCCACACATATGCAGCTGCCTCTTCTCTCTCCCTGGGCTTAGCTTTTACTGTGGCACTTGTTTCCCTCCCACCATCTCACAGTAGCCCCACTACACTCTCCCTCCCTCCAGACTTTGTCCTTGCTTAAATAGATTGTCCCCTCTTTCCAAAGGCAGCTAAATAGCTCAAAGAGCTTCTGTGCAAAAAAAAAATCCAAAGAACAAACAAACAAACAAAAACAAACAAACAAAAAAGGCAAAAAACCCCCAGAAAAACAAATAAAGCCAAAACAAACACACCCCCCCCCCAAAAACCCCAATAATGAAAATCTGTCTGTTTCAATGAAACACAAAAATGCCACTCCACAAGTAATCACTCTAATGAAAAGGTGATGACAATTTGCAATAAAACAAAGATTATTTATAAAGAAGGAAAGAAAAGGTTGTGACTTCCACGTATTGCCTAAAAAGCCGCTGCCTCCCTTCTTTCTGAAGAAAGCTTCTGCATGCCATTTACCAAGTAAATGGCAGCCTCTTGTTTTTTTTGTCTAGGAGGATATCATAGAGCTTGATTTGCTCCAGAAAACTATTTGGAGTGGTGTAGTTGTACTGCCCCTTGTTATGATTGCACTTGGCACTCAGGACATTCACACTGGTGTGGGCAGAAGCCATGAAATCACATAAACCATGGAGTCCTGCCTGACTGGCTGTACATACCCGAGGAAATAGAGCAAATGGAAACACAGGAACAAAGAAATCCTTCTAAACTTAATTATATCTGTGTAACTTAAGTATATCCATGCATGTTTCTAAGGATGGCTTATTCACGACACTCTACTTCAATCAGGCGTAAATACAATGTTGTCAGGAAAAAAAGCATTAAAGCAAAATGAGCCTTCCCCAACTGTTTTGTACATAAATTAATTAATTTTGCACTGCCTTTCATCAAGTCCTCATGACCACAGAAGCTCAGTGCTTCAACTTTATATTTTTTAATATAAAAAAATATTCAGTGCTTAATACTTTATTATTTTTTAGTAAAAACTCTTAAAAACTAGGAACAGATATTAAACCAGTTCGCTATACTGCTATATACAAAGTTAATATTCTATGGATTTTCTACTTCACCTCTGGAACTCTTGTTGAAGAGAAATCCTTTCTAGGTTAAAGAATAATATATTAGAGTTGCTCTAATCACACTTGTCCTCACACACCTCATATATCATCAAATTCCTGTTTGAAGTGAAGTGCATTTTTGCCATCAACTTCAGTTTGAACTGAACACCACAATTTAGATTTCCAAAGTTGTATCATCCCTGCTTATCTGTGCTTCTGAAAGATAGATGGGCAAACTGTAAAACAAGGGCAGGATTTAGACCACTGTGGAGTGCTCCCAAAAGCTGAGCCTCTAGATACCATAAAACTACAGAAAATCAGCAATATTTCTGTGCTAAAACTACCTTCTATCAGCTTCAAGGGGCATTAACCAGAAAAGTGGCTATGACTTCATAGAGTTCAGATGGACACTTCCCTATATGCCAGAAAGGCATCAAACCACCAACTCTAACTCCAGCTGCAAACAAATCTCAGCACACTGCAGAAGGGACCTCAGGGCACTATTGTAGCCCTGTGTTGGGTCCCACACAGCACCACGTGGGATTTCTCTCTTATCACAGAGACCAAAATGCAGCTGGAGACCGGAAATTTCTCTTCACATACTATATAAAAATCAAAACAGGCCAGGCGCATCTAAAACAGCTCCAGATGGTCATTAAGTCATGTGTTTCTAAGCAAAATGCAGAGATAAAATGCCTGTCTTTATTCACCTCTGACAGCAAGAGGATAGGTTCAGGATCAAAGTTCAAAGGTCCTTTTTCTAAATTTGTTGAAAACTGAACTAGTAAATACAAGATACTACTGCAGTCCTTTGAAATAGAGTATACTCTCCCAGGATAAACAAGAAATAGGAAATCCCCAGAATTAATTTTTGTTCATTTTAAACGACCCTATCTGCATATATTAATAGAAGAAATCAATATACATGTCTAAGCAAGAGTATTGTATGCAAAATTAAAAGAGAAATACTAAGAAAACCCATTTAACTCCATCATTGTAACTAACTTTCATTTTGTCCTCTATGACTTCTAACAAACTTAAACTTTATCATTTGTGGAGTCACATCTCCCTCATTTTAATGATTATTTATTGCATTCTGTACAAGACGAACCCAGTTCAATTAATCAAGGGAAGCCTAAAAATCAATTAATATGAATTAAATGAGCTACACCAACTCTGAGGAAAGTCACACGTAATTTACCAAAGCATTGTCAATAATGCTTAGGGAACTTTGGGAAAATTGCTCATGAGTGGCTGTTCATGCAGTCAAATGTTTTAAGCCTGCATCATTAATATTACAATCAGGTTGATGCAGAAAGGCTTGCCATTTTTCTCAGTAAGAAAACTCATTATTTTCTTGTGCCTTTTCAGAGCTAGTTTTGAAGAATACTTATTTCACCAGTGATCAGAAAAACAGAAATTAAAGCAAGAACTAAATAAAAAATGATTTGCATTTAGGGAAAGCGGAGGCAAATTGCTTTACAAATAGGAAAAACCAGAACATCATTAGCGGAAGCAAAGCAGCATAAATTCATCTTTTAAAAAAACTGTTTGCAAAAGCAAGGCTAGTCAGCAGGAATAGACATTTTATGCAGATTTGAGCAGCATTTAGCTTCCAACTGAAATGTGTCCCAACCCTTTTCTCCCTTTTTTATTGTCTGTGACACAAACGTTGCCTGCAGTACAGCTCTTCCCAGGGAAAGACAACCTCCTTACGCGCGATCCTTATGAGAGGTCTCTCCCCAGCAGCCCCGAAAGCCCCCTAACAACAGCTTCACTTGTAAATCAGTGAGGAATGGAGTGTGTTCCGGTAGAGCTGGAAGTGGCCCGAGACAACTTGTCTCAATGGGGCAAAATAACTATTGTTATCGAGCTTAACAAAATGGCACAGCATGGGAGACACGCCGAGCCAGAGAGCAGCTGGTTGTAATTCACACTGGTTTTCAGAAAACACTAATCGTTCCCGAACAGACCTCTTTGAGGATTGGTCTTCCCCGCATTTTCAATTTGTCACTTTCTCTTATGATAAGGTCAGCGGTGACAGCACTTCCTGACATTAACAGCTGTGGCTTTTAAAAGGGTCATTGTGGAACTACTAATTGCAGTAATTTCATTAGCATAAATTATTTATTCTGCCATTCATTTATCTCCAGGATTTTTTTTTTTTTTTTTTTTTTTTAAATACTGCATTGTACTTTTCAATATATGCCCATTCAGGGTTGTAGGCAAAGGAAATTATTATTGCTAATTTAGCCCTCTTTATGGGGGGAAAAAGGAGAAAAAAAAGAGTTGATACAGTAACAAAATCTGATTTAACAGCAGTTCACTAGAAAACATAAAGTAGCTTGAAGCCAATAACGAAGATTAGGCTGGTACAAATCAAAACCATTCATTAGTGCTAAAGACAACTGAGGATTAAACCTACATATATTTTGAAAGAAAACATTAGGGTGAAGTAGGCTCATTCTTATACAATCTCTCTACTCTAGGCCTTGGCTGATTGACTTTAAACATGAAAAAAAACCCCAAGGCAAGTTATGAGCAGTTTGTACAGGAATTTTGTCCGCATACTCCCTCTGTCTTTTCTCAGGATGTAACATAGTCATTACTATCAAGTATATAAATCTTGACTCTTTGCAGTTAGGTTGAGCTAGCTGGAACATGCCAAGCAAAGAACAAAAAAGACCAATGTCACTGAAAATTAACATGTTGCAGGCAATTATCAAAACTGAGAAAAAAAAGCCAAGCCAGTGTTTGCTAGAAGGAAAAGGTAACTGGGAAGTGTGAGTAAGTAGACAGAGGGGACTTTAAGAGGCAAGGAAAGAAAGTAAAATATTACTCCAGGTTGCTTCTTTTGCCACACTGAATGCTGTAAAATACCTTGGAGTTTGATGAACTAAGAGCATAATGAATTTGCCTTTGGTATGCTTAACAGTGTATGCTGTTTGGTGCTAAGCAGCAGAAAAGCAGCATAAAAGACAGCAACAATAAAATATTCAAAGATTATAGAAATGCACACGTGTTATTTTCAAAGAGGCGAATTAAGGAATATTGATCCTTTTACTCTGCACTGCATGATGTGTGACATCAGATGAAAGTAAGAAATGGGAGGCCTGTCATGCTGAATTTGGACACAGATTATTTCAAAACACTGTAGATCATGTCTTATATCAAATGAGGTATAAAAGCACCTTTGTAAGTCCACGGAAGCTCAGTACATGGATTTCAGAACTGCTACACCCTGTTCTTTTCTTGTGCTCTTTTAAAATGAGGTTTAGCAATTTCAGTACTGAAACAGAAGAGGGCTCTTTTCCTCTCTCTGCCAAGAAATCAAAGACATCAGAACTGAATAAATTTCTGATACTTCCCATTTCCCTTCAAATACCTCTGAACTCACCATTTCTTGTCCTTAACCCACACATTGGCCAATGTCCTTCCCAGTGAAAAGGGTCTTGCTTGCAATGCCTGTTTCCAACAGGCAGCACAATTAGGGAGGATCTTTCTGTTCAGATATTTTCACACAGAGTAGAAGGGATGTTCACAGCAGCACCCTTCATGCAACACACTGACCGTGCAGCCCACCGTCTCCCTGCTGAGCTCAACGTGACCCACTTCTTTCCCTGGATAAACTGTATCTACCAGAAGGGTAATTGCTTTTTGAAAACAAAGAGGTGGAGGGAAAAAAATGCCTAACCCCCCCCCCCCCCCAACCTTCCTTCTCAGTTCCCATAATTACTGGGAGTTTTTTATGGTTTTCGTTCACCAATTAAACTCAGATTTTTTTCCACTTTTTATTAAAACAATATAAATATGATCCCGTATTTGTATTGAACTTTTAAGAGGAAAAAAAATCATTGGCTTAACTTCCAGCTACCCTAACTAAAAGTAAACGGCAATATTTTTATACAGCATTAAACGAAACAAAACAAAAAAATCTTTTATCGACTACTTTTGCTCAGTTTTTTGAAAGTGTGAAAAAGGCAATTAGGAGCCATGTGTCAATTATGCCAAAATAATTACTCAGTAGCAGACCTCATGCTGCTGCTGATCAATAAGAAACAACACGAGCCAGACGCAGGTGAGCACTAACAAGAACTTCTGTGTTAAGAGCAAACAAAGGACTTTCTTGAAATATCTAAAATGGAGCAAGCAAAATGACACATTAACATGGCAGCACTAGAGAGAAGGAGAGGACACCACCTCCTATAAATCTTCAACGGAGAGGGGATGGCAGACTCTAAGATCCCCTCTTCTCCAGGGTGGTCTTTTTCCACTCAGCCCCTCTCATTCTTTTGATATCCTAATACATCTCTGCAATTGTCCTGTTGCCCCTCCCTTTACTAACTTGGTCATTCTCCCTTGACTTTGTTTTTACTCCTCCTCAGACCCTTGGCTTTACACCTCTCCTTCTGTTTTGGTTCAGTTTTGCCTTTTTTTCCCATCTCCCCTTCCCTCCCCACCCATCACACTGACATTGCTCCTCTGCTATTTCAATGCCTCTGTTCTGAGTACCCTTTTCACTTAAAACCTTTTCCCTGCCTTATCCTATTATTTTTTGCATTTTGCTCTTTGTTTTTTGGTCTTCCTATCGGCTGCACATGACTCATGCACCCAGTACTGCTTTACGCACATTGATGACACAAACCCCTTAATTCCCTGTCAATAAAGTGTCATGTTATTTTCTTAGTTGACATTTATTTCACTTGCTAGGACTCAAACAGGAAAGATACTTACCAGGAGCAGTTAACACCAACATGAAGAAAGAAACTCATTAACAGTTGCTAAGATCAGAGAAATCTTTATTAATTATCTAAAAGGAAAATGATTATTGAGGAACATAATGCTTAAGTTACAAAAAAAAAAAATAAAAATCTTTTCTCCGTGCAATCGTATCTGCTTTTTTTTTTTCAGATAAGAAGTTGGTATCACCTTAAAAATTTATGCAACTGGATATTCCCCTCCCACCCTCAGCTCACCAGACAACAAATAACTAGCCTGATGACACCATAAATCAGGGAAAAAAAAAAAAAAAAAAAAAAAATAAAAAGCGCAGGAGCAGCTGATGGAACATACAAAGGCCAGGTTTATTTGCAAACATCCCTCCCTCGCTCGCAGCCCTACAGGAGGCATCCGTGTGCCGCCGGAGCGCCACAGGAGCCTCAGCCGGGGAGCCCGGAGTGGGTCCCGCAGCTCCACTCTGCCCGGGGAGGGGGAGCGACCACGGCATCCCTGGAAGCAGCACCAGCCATCCCTTGCCCTCTCCTTCACCTTCATTTCACGACTACTGCTGTATTTTGTATGGGTCTCAATGGAGGGTGAACACCGCAAATGCAGAGTTGCCCTGTGCTGCACTCAACGAAAACCAGACCGCAGTTCCTCGGGAATTCCTGAAATCTTCAGCCTTACCTGGTTAAAACCCCTCTATACAAATAAATGGTCTCAATATGACAGCACTCCAGAATGAAGCTTCTGCAATGGCAATCTATGAAGCAGAGTAAGCATTTTCCACATCTACGTGAGTAACTCCAACAGCCTCACTGCCAGCATGGGAGTTGCTGCACGTTGTCCTGTGCTAGGAAGAACATCAGATGCAGCTTGCTAAAACTCTTAGAAGAATACAAGAATATTCCTTTCCCCTGAAGAGAAACTCACTAATGCATGTGGTGTATTTGTTGGTTTTTTTCTGAAAACAAACACGTCACACTCCGCATTAATCAGCAACAAGAAGAGAAAAATTGCCCAAATATTAAAATGCTAAATGCATTTGCCACGTGGTGCCATGGATTGCCTTTCCAGGGGAAATTTCTGTCTTTCTGATTGCTGAATAGATGGAGAACTCTTCAGTTCACCTGGACTGTGCACAACAATATTTCAGCCTCACTTGCTACAGCCCGACTGAATATATTTAAATGTATTGGAGAGGGTTAAATAAATTCTAAGATCCTAAAAAGTTTTGAATGGAAGTATTCTGCAATGACCGTGTTATGAATTACGTGCTTCTCTTCCCCTCACTTCTCTGCCTGTGTTAGGCAGCTCCCTGAAATCTCCTGAAGGAATCAGGCAGTGACATTTTAACAGAGGTGAACTTGAACAACACCAAAGGCAGTAAGTATGCAGCAAGGAGTAGAAAGAACGTTGGTTTTTTTTTTTTTTTTTTTTTTTACCAGCTTATTCAGTTATCGATCTTTCAGTAATCTCCATTACTTTCTTAGGAAACTGACGAGCTAGAAACTGCATCTCGACCCCCTCACCTTCCTCAATGAACCTCCTGCTGCTGGAGGGAAGGGGTTCCCATGGCCACTCATGAAGCCAGTCAATAGCAAGGCAGTTAACTATGGCTGGGAAGTTCCCAGCTCATGCTCACAGCTTGCCACTGATGGGACAGAAACACAGGACAATCTGCAGAGAGGAGGGAGGGAACAGGGAGAGAAAAGAATCACAGGGCAAGTTGGGGCCATCAAAGAGAGGTGTCCAGCACCAGGCAGTACACAGCTGAGCCAAATCTGGCAGCTAATAAACTCTGTCAGCAACCTTGGGCAAATAGGTTTTGGTCCTTTTCCCTTGTACAAACATGGCACTTTTGCAGCTTTCTTCTACTCTCTCCATGCTGGTATCAGTTTCTCAGTTTGATAGCTATAGATAAGGCAGGCACACAGACTGGCTGGCATGCAGACAGCCAGAAGGTGCACATTCAGTTAATCATGGGGACAGAAACCCTGTTATTGAAGTTCTAAATCTATTCAAGCCTCTTTATGTGCAGTGGAACCCCTCTAAAAGAGCAGGAAGAAAAAGAGATTTGGATCTTAGCTTGCATGGGATCATTTAAAGGATCATTCTTAATAAAAGTGGAAAGAGATATACAAAAAGGGTAGGCCAAAATATTCAAAGGAAAATAAAAATGTACCTGGGTCTTGATATCACCAGGTCTACACGAAGCAGTTTGCATTTGAGAAGGAAGGTTTATTCTAGTCTTCAGGCGATTCTGTGAACCTGCTTACTGCAGTTAGCACATGCTTTGGCCATTGTATGTGCTCTTGGTTAATTGGTAAAATGACAGACATCAGTCTGTTGAAACAGGAATAGAGACTCTCCTCTATGCTTCTTACTAAAGGAGCAATTTTTATTGCACAAGGCCTCTCAAATCATATGTCACTGAATAGAAATAGAAAGCATCCAAAATGTTTCAGAGGAGTTTATAACTTGTCCAACAACCACAGTAGCCGAGACAGAGCCCAGTCAGGCGTGCCTGGGAAGCAACAAGTTTATTCTTCCATTAGGCTAATTGGGCATTGATATTCCTATGAGAGAAAACTGGATTAAAAAAAAAAAAGGAAGAAGACCAGAAAACTGAAAGAAATGAAGCAGAAAAAGGAGCAATTAAAGGAAGAGGTTGACCTGACTCAATATTTCACTGAGTTTTAAAGCAGTCACATTGAAGAGATAAAGTGATGAGGAGCTAGTAACAATGGAAAATCGTTCAATAATATCTTGAAAGAAGATGGAAGATGGAAAAGAATTGCCACTATCTCATAGTTTCTAAAGATACATCTTTGCACTAGAAAACACAAGACAGGAATTTATGCAAATAACCTAGATAGTAGAACCAAGTCAAACCAAGAATACCCAGGTTGCCTAGGAATGTTACAAAGTTGGGCCAATTGGCAAGTTGGGTTAAGGTACGGAAGAAATCATCTACTTTGAATGTCTGAAGAGGTAAATGGCAGAAATGCCCATGTAGAATTCCAGCCAAGCAGTGAAAATTATACTGAAACTGTACAAAGACACAAAGAACCTGGAATTTAATGCTGATGATAAAGATGGGCACACACAGAAGAAACAACCAAAAAGAGACAAAAATAAATGGTCTCTACCACAAAACTCTTGAATCAGAGAAGAAAAAAATGTAGGGGAAGAACTGGCTATGACTCTTTCACAACTCTTGAACATTGTTGAGTTTTCTGAATTTGGTTCTTGGCATCCTTCAGTTAGATATTTCTCCCTCATGCCACCCCATTTTCTGAAAAATTTCTATGCTCATTTGTAATACCAAGACCCATGGTGAGCAATGTTGAAGCCTGGGCAACATGCTTTTCTTTATTCCTCTAGCGGCCACATTCTCAGACCTGCACACCATCCTTGCCAGGGTAGCAGCAGCGGTGGAGAGTCTGGAGAGATCTGCCCATGCTTTGATGTGCTGCTCACAAGTGCCCTTGCTATAGCAGGGGTGCCAAACTGAATCTATCACACCTCCAAAGCTGCAAACCATACACAGACTCGCTTGAAGTTTCATCTTCTACACCCTCCCACGCTCCTCACATTGCTCATATTTGGACTTAACTCTCCAAATACTAGACTGCAAGAAGAGTTCAAATCAAAGTCTTGGGACTTTTACCAGAAAACAAAAAAATAAAAATCAGAATTTAGTGTTTTCTTTGTTCTTTTAACTAATATTTTAATCTCCCTAAATATTGAAAATTTGTTTGTATGGGATGATTACTATCTATATCAATCTTAAGTGAGAGGATGCTTTCCCTATCCAATGTAATTTGCTCAGAGTGATTTAGAATGATTACTTGGATGTACAAGGAGCTGCATTAGTTTATATGCTCTGCAGATCCTTGAGAAGGTAATACTGGGCTCTTAGGATTGCTTACTGTAAACCTTACTCCAGCATCTAAATTCTAGATTTACTAAGTGATACCCAGAACTCCTCTGCTCTCTCCTTGCCCTTGGCAGATGTTTTCAAATGTGTGAGTACAATTTTACAAGCACAGGTTTACAATGTAGTAGGTAACAATTGAATCAAGGTGTTACAAAGACTAAGAGAGAAAGTAGATGAATTCTGCAAAACTGAATTCTAGAAACCTTACAAGGAATGAAGAGGTATTATCAAATCCAATAAAAATATAGAGATAGGTAAAATGAATTACTTACAAAAAACTTTGTAGATTATTGTGACAGGATGAAGTGTAGAAAAACAATTTCTCAAACATTTAATAAATTGCTCTTGGAATATCTGGTCCTAGAGCTCAAACTCTGACATTCTACTCAAAATTTTCATTATTTTTCCTTAAAACACATGCTAAGAGATTTTTACTATACTGTACTGGTAGGCCGGAGATTCCAGCACAGTCCTGGATATAATATAATACCCTGATTAGATAACTATCTATTTGTTAATTACTTTCTGTGAACAAAAATATAGGATACAGGATATACTTGAAAAGGTAGTCATAAAAAGAATGTAACCAGATCATGACCACAGCATAGCCCTTCTTTCTCCTTTAGCTTTGGTGAAGTTTGGTAAATTCACACCAGGCATAGATTTGATATGGCATGTTTTCAGGGTTCATTTGCATTCTCCCCAGTGATTTCCCTATACTACAAAGGACCTTGTGCACTGCTTGCTTTGCACACAGAATAATGAAGATGCCATGTGATCTGCTAGCAGGAGAGCTGTGAGAGAAACTGAGTAATTATTACTTACTATTTTGAACAATCTTTGCATAAGCAAGAAGGTCTTATTTTGAAAACATTTATCCTTTGTCCAAGCCATACATTACAGTTTAATTTGACAGAGGGAAAAAATCCCAAAGAATAGGAAATGCTCCATATAAAAAACAAAGAATGTCTTTCAAGACAACCAGGATATAAATATCACAGTGAAGGTATTTCATCTAGAAACAGAAAAACATAGTAAGCTCTCCAAGAGAGAGATCCCTTTCTTTGAGGATTTTTGAGATTTAAACACACACAATGGAGTAATGAAGACAATGATTACTTGCAGATAAAAGAACAGTTATCTTGTGAAATCAGTATGAACTTCCATGTAGTATTCACCACCCCTAAGAACACAAACCCCTTGTTTTCTCAAGTGCCCGTTTGAGCCTCACACATGTCACTCACCACAGATGTGCATCTCACACTATATTTTTTGGCTCAACCTCCTCCTGTTCATCTCAAATATGCAAGCCCTCTAGGTTCACTGATTGTTTGGAACAGAGCAAGACAGAAACTAAAGAGCACCTTGGCACATACTCGGCCACTGGTCTGACGGAGCCCATGCTGTCGAAGCGTTAGTGCACTCTCATGGTTCTGCCATATGAAACTAAGCAGTGCTGCAGCAGCAGTGAGGAGTTGCACAGACCAGGAATTAGTCCTGGCCTGCTCTTTGCCACCACCATCATTTTGTGAGCAGAGAATGGGGAAAGCTACGCCATATAGTTACCAGCCTTTTCATGCTACTAGCCCTCAGGACCACAAAATGTCCTTCATCATTTTACTTATACAGATGTATCCTTAAAAGTCAGCTCTCTGAGTGCTCCAGAAGAGTTGGCTGACATCCAAATCAGAAAAGCCTGGAGCTTTTCATACAGAAACAGGAACTCTGTAAGAGCCTGCCAACTGAAGAAACAGATGTTTTCTGTGCTACAGAACTTAGAAATCCTCAATAGCTATTCCCCACTGAACAGAGCAACAACAAAAAAAAATCCCAAACCAAAATCTAAAACAAATCTGGGGTCAGTATTAGTTTAACATAGAACCATAAACCCTAAAAACATAGATCTTGGCTGGGATTTAAGCACTCAAGCAAATAGATGTGTATTTATACCCTCAAAGGAAAAACCATGAGAACTGGCCAAAACTGAGCTCCAACGGGATTTCACAAGTTCCTCTCAGATTCAGACAAAAATAGATTCTGTCAGTAGCAAGACAAACAACAAAGAAAAGGTTAATGTGTCCTAATGAAAGAGAGCAATAATTCAAAAGAAAAGTAACCATAAAAATATAGAGAAGATTGTGGCATTGCAGGACACTGCTTATGTTTGACTTTAAATCTGGTTGAAGCATGAAATTCCTGTACTACTCAGTTCCATAGAAAATGGAGAGCTGGCTAAATCCTAACAGAACTATAGAAAGAGGAGACCATTATAAGGAAGTGATGACTAAAGTAGTCATGCCAAGCTGGAAGGAAATTGGAGATATGGCATTCCCTTAAAACTAGAATATTTAGTTCTTAATTTTGGGACTTCACAACAGCCACTGAGAGATTGTAAACTTTACATGAGGAAAATACACTATGAAGAAACTTGCTCAAGGATGGATGAGCAAGTATTTGAAGCACCCATCAGCAGCTCATGAAGAAAACTGGCTGCACATGGACTGAATAACAGAGATTCAGTTAAAAAAAAATAATTTCACATGTCTGACTTTGGAATATATAGTAATGTTTAAGAACACTGAAGAGATTGAAGTGAGAACCTGGAAAATATGCAAAGATGAGATACTGCAAAGAGTATACTTACTGGAAAGAGTTCATTTGAGGGTTTGTTTGTGTAGGGCATGAGGGCATTTAGGCCAGGTGTTCACATCTTTGGAGAAAAGCTGAAGGGCTACGACAACCAATAAAGTACAGTTAAGAAAAGTAAAGTCAGATGGAGCTCCAGAGACAGCAAGACTGATGGATCTCATCATATTCATGCTTATGAGAAATAATTCTTCTGACGTCTACTTTCCCAAGAAATTTTGGTCATGTGCAGAGTATTTAAGAGTGATTACTGCACAGAGATTTGGGATATTAAAAAAAATCTGGAACCCAAGTAAATCACTGAGCTTCAGAAACCTCTCATCTTGTGCGTGCCTTAGACCCATCAACACATTAACATTTACAGTGTTCATCAGCTGTTTGCTCCACCATCATTCTTCCTTTATAATTTATTTCATCATTCATTATGAAAGTATTTGAAATTCTCAGGTGCTTATCTGTCCTCAGATACCCTTCAGCTGTGGACCCATATTTTATGATGGCGCAGCCCACTGTCTTCACCTGACATACTTTCAACTCAAATCTGCATCTACACACATGGCATGTACTCAGTACATTGACAGCAGAATTGCAACGTCCAGATTGAAAACAAGCAAAAGAAAACCAACACAAAACCAAAGAGATTCAAAGATCAACACTGTGTAGTGTTGGTTCCTGAGCTACAGATCCCTCAGCATAAACAGAACTGCAGGGTACAAGATTATAAGTGAGCTCAGGGGAAAATGCGGCTTAATGTAGGATGTTGATTTTTCTAAAATGAAATGGAAAAATGAGACTATATCACCACACTGAGCTTTAACATTATGAAACTGTCTAAATTAACCATTTTGTTCTCTTTCACATTATATTAGGCTTTTATTTTTCAGATCTAAGGAAATGAGAAGGTGAAGGGTCACCCTGCACTAACTAAAAGTTTATATAGATACCTAGAAGTGTGTTAACTCACGAAATTCATGTCTCCTTCCGAACTATAATGTCATTCCTTTGCTTCCCTGCAACATGAATACATCATCTCCTGTTCTTGCCTCCAGAAGTGCTAATTTGCACAGTAGGAGACTGGTGAAATTGTTGCAAGGTAAAAGGAGTTTGAAAGCTGGCTTTCAAAAAGCCCTTTAAAAGAAAAATAAAAAAAAAAAAAAAAAAAAAGGAAAGAAAAGAAGAAATTACTGTGGGAATAAGGAAAACATAAAGGATAAAAATGTGAAAGAAGAAAATGAAGAGAGATATTAGGAATATTTTTTCCCCGTCCTTTCTTAAAAATATATACAAATGCCATAGCAATGAAACAGAGACAAATAGCACTGTCAGAAAGAAAAATGCAGAAGGTAAGCACCACTATTGACCATGTCACTGAAGTCTGTAAAATTGAAAATTATACAGAATATGTCGCACTAGATTGTATACAATTCTCCATTGGCCTTTAAGTTGTAGAATAAATTTGTGGAATGAAGAAGTAATGGCAACAAAATTAGAGTTAGGAGGGAACTTCAGCAAAATTTAATCAGGATTGGAAAAAGAGAAGAGGAAAAAAAAAAAAGAGAAAGTGGTATGTTATAAAGTGTAAGAACTTGGTAAGAACTCATAGTCAAATCAGAATGCTCTTTAGAATAGTGGTGGCTAAACACGTCAGAAAATTAAGAAACAGAGCCCACACAGAAGATCACTGTGGAATAATCTGCTATAAGAAGGCTCTTCTAATGCTCAATCAAGGAAATCATTTTAATACAAAAAGTATGAGGCACATATCCCTTTCAAAACATTCTTATTCTTAAGGGTTAATGGTTTTCAGACTTCTCATTTTCTTTTCAGTTACACAGGTGTTTCAGATGATGCGTGAATTGAAGCCTATATAACCCCAAAGTTCCTAAAAACACCACTGCCAAACCACTTTTCCCAGCTACTGCTTTCCAGCTCTCAGGAGAGAACTATCGTTTCCCACCAAAAGAGCATCTCTAAAACAGAGTTTAGGAGAGACACTTGTTGCAATTATGGCATCATATTATGTGTATTGCTAAGCAGTTTTAAATCTGAAAACACCTACATGGATACTTTAATTTTCCCAGTTTTATATGGCATTAGAAAAGTAGAAAGAATTAACATTTTCTGTGCCATTTCAATAACTTGTGCAAAAGTCTAAGAGTTACTACGTGTATGATCAGGAAGAGTATTTACAGTTGCACTAACAGCGCCATAAACTCCTCATGAGCATCTTCTCTCTGAAGCGCCTCATTATGTCCAAGACATGAAACTAGGACATAGAGCAGCTATGTGACTTTCCTGTGAACAGGCAGGAAGTCAACAGCCAGATCTAGGAGCAAAACCTGGTGTTCACCAAGCCTCCACACAGGCAGGTTATTACAGGGGTAACGCAGGAGAGGCAAATCCGGTGCCACACGTCAACCAGTAAGATTTCAAGAGAAGTATGCCAACATACGCGGGGTTATGAGATAACAGAAATGTGTTGCTATTTTAATCATCTCATCACTGTTTCTTGCCCCTGAAATGTGCCTTACTTTCTACTGCAGTCACACTCTCAGGAGCTGCCTCCAGGAGTGTTCTCTGACGTCCGTCAGGCCCAGGGCTCAGACTTCTTTTCAAACTCCTGCAACTACGACCTTCCTGTCTTCATCACTGAACAGATCTGGAACCTCTCCTTTGAAAAGACAAAGGGGTAGGTAACACATGACAAATAATCTTCTACATGTATTTAGCCCAATGGGGTTTAAGCACATAACCAGAGCTATGGTATGATGCTACATATATCTAGTAACAAAACAGTCTTCTCCTGTTCCCTATGTTTTTCTCCCTAAAAGGAATTTTTTTTTTTTTTTTGGGGGGGGGATACGAAACAACTTTGTTTTGAATTTGCCCTGATAGGAAATTCACTTATAAATTATGTTCCCTTCAGAATGGTGGTTCTTTTTTTCCACAGGCTGTTGGTAAATTGTTTAGAAGTCTGGTTGAAAAAATAAATATGACTTAAAAAAAAAATCTTTCAAGATACACTCCGCCTGTCCAGATGTGCATTTCTTGTTCCATCTTATTCCCACATCTCCTCATTCAGAGCCCAGATTTTCTCATCTTCAAAACACAGGTGAAGCTTCATTGCTACATGCTACACTTGTGCAGTCATGGGGGCATTGCTTGAAATTAGTGAAATCACACCAAAGCAAACATAACATTAAGTCAAAGGGACATTCTCATCTCCCCCCAAATCAATGCATTTATGCATGACAAGCCTTAGCAATTTGTCTCCCCAATGGGCCATGCTTTCTTAACCAAGTATGACTCAATGTTCAAGCTGGATGGTTTGACGTGGCCTATCTAAAATCTCCCCCTACAAATACCTGAAAGAGAAATAATCTCTTTAAAGTTCAATGAAAACACAGATCATTTGTCACTGGAAAAAATCTCTCAAGAAATTTGTTGGTTTAATCACCTGATGCCTTCAAGTCATTAATCAGCACAAGAAAGCATTCATCTGGAACCTGGGCATCTGTCAGCAAAAACACTGTGGGCATGTTCTTGGCACCTATCTTGATGTACAAACTGGCAAGATCTACCTGTAAGGAAAGGAGGCAATCACTCATATTCTGTTAAAATGTTGATACAGAAAAAGTGAGAAATACATGTTCGTGGTGACAACACTTGCTGACTTACAGATACAGATCACTAATTTGCTGTATAACATCCAAGGTGAAATGCAGTTTTCCTTTTTTCCCCCGTGTCAGACACTCAAGTTTTGACATAACCTAGTGGTAAAGATTGAAGAAATCTCCCCATGAATGTACTAAAAAGGAATATTGCAGCCATGAAAGTTCCCATCAAGAACAGCCATTACCACATTACCATACCAAAAACGTGTGGGAATGGCATGGAAGAATCAAATCTATTTTAAATTCTGTTCTTTCTAAAATACTTTTTTTTTTTTTTTTTTTTTTTAAGTGAATTTATTTATGAAAACTTTCTTAGCTGCAAAAAACCCCAACAAGACTAAGGTGTGCACTGTTGCCCTGAGGGAGACATGGTGTGGGACCATGTGGTATAAACAAGGAATGGTTTTTGGCTTGGGTTTCCAGAAAGAAAACAACCCACATCAGTTGCATTTGAGTGTGACCACATTGGAAATACAGAATAAGGTCAGTGCTGGCTGTTATATGCAAGCTGTCACAAAACCTAGCAAAGCAAACCTTTAGGCTTGTTAACAGAGGCTTAGAAATTTTCCTGCTTGGAAACAACAGGGAGGAAATGACCACTTAACATCTTAAGGGACATCTTAGGGACATCTTACACTGTCCCTCATTTGACCAGAGAAGGAGGGCACAAGGAGTTAGACACCATGAACACACTGAAGAACATGCTGCATTTTTCAAAGCAGAACAGCATCTACCTCCTTCTGAAAACCAGAGGCTGAGAAAGCCTTGAGCTACACAAACCGTGGTAGTTTGGCAATGGACCAAGGTAGCAGAAGAGATTTTTGGGGACTGGCATCCACTAAAATGAGCCACAATCAGATCCTTGTTCAGCCACAACTGAGATTCAGAAATATTGCTTGTCCACACAGAGCAAAGACAAAAATGTTCCCTCCTTTACTGTTTGCTCATGTAGGACTCAGCCTGGTAAGGTCTGTAAACCTGATGAGAGCATCTCACTCCATTATATTCCTAATCTTTGCATGTGAACAGTTTAGGTGACTAAAGGACTCACATTCAACAAGGACAATTTTTTTATTTTGTATGTTCACCCACTTTATTTTACACCCTTAAACCAGTACATGTTCAATGACACACAAAACTTTGTATTAAATCACTAACTAGAAATTCCAGAACTCCAACCACATCTTTGTAACAGCTTCACATCTTTGTGAAGCAGCTGCCTTGGAAGAAGTGGAGAAACTCCTAAAATTCTGTGAAGCATGTAAGTGGACACTAAAATATATTTTGACCACCCAGTTTTCAAAACTAAAGAAAAGAGGTACAGCTGGAAACCAGAGGAGTTGTTAGGGTAAATTCCACTGTTTTGCCTGTTATTTTTTCAAGCCTGTGCAACAACAAAACACATTCTTGAAGTCATGAACTCAACAGACTCAACTAATATCTACTAATTTACCCTGAGGCCCTGGTTTCCTTTGTGCAATTTGGAAAAACCTCCAGGGAGCAGATATATCCTGCCACTCCAGACAAGGTCTGTTTACTATTTACTCCAAAAAGAAGTTCATAACCCTTAGAAGCTTATATGATAGGACTCATTCAGCACCTGATGAGAAAACATCAATAAAGTAAGAGCAACATAAAGTAACTTCAACAACCTCCTTAGCAAAGTTTCTCAATTCCTTTTTATTGCACCAATAAAAACTGCTTTGCCACCCTTCCCAGCCCCTTTCTTTTTTTTGTCCGTTTTTGAGATACTGTTCTCCCGATGCCTAAAGGTACATTATCTTCAAGTCAGCATTTGCTATTGCTTGCAATATTAGAGCAACTGGAAAGAAATGTTCTTTTACTTTATCAAATATTGAAGGTCTGCCAATGGCCAGAGCTGTCTGGTTATGCTTTCTTTACACTGGGTTGCTCCAAAGCATCCCACCAGGGTTCTGATGGGCCCTGACTGAACTCAGAACACAGACCTAGTGAACTTGAAAGGAAGTTGACTGGGCTGTAGCAGCGTATGAGAATTTCACATCTGGCAGTTTGCACCATAAAGACTAAAGGATGAATCACTTACTGACAAATTTGCATCGAACTTTAATTACCTTTTGGAATATCTCTCCCAGACTAATTAAAGCATGCTGTTATCTGCTGATCATAGGATACTATAGGAGGAATGAGGACAGATGAGGACTTGCCCCAAAATTTGATCTAATTGCTAAAATTTTGAAATGTGTGTATTGAGGTAATTCTTCCCACAGAAAACTATGTTCAAGACATTGAAAGAAATATCTTGTAGTTTATATTCTAATAATTTATATAAGCATCTAAAAATTATTTTCAAAATTTCATTTTTTTAAAATTAGATGCAGATTCTAAGGGATGAAAAACCAGAGCTTTGAGACAGTAAGTTGGACCTTTTTCATAATTTTTCCTACAAATATCAATGAAATATCCCCTTTATCCTCTCCATGTCTCATGCAACTGAAAAAAATTATTGAAAAAAGCCTTGCAAAAAACATTGATGAGAATCTTCTTAAATAAAGACATAATGTGTCTAATCTGGTTGCATCTAATAAAGAGCTAAAAACCTGTCCAACCAAAACATTACTGAAAACCAATTCTCTTTGACTTTACCGTAGAACTTTGTCAGCCTTAGTCATGATTTCACAATGGATCCATTAAAAAACAAAACAAAACACAAAAGGTGCAGAAAAAACTTACAGGATTTAATTTCACAACCACTTTTCCATGACTGCCAAGCTGTAAGCCTAAGACACCCTGCCACTTTTTTTGCCAAACAGAGATACCTCTCTCAGTCACTAGACTTCAGAGAGAACATAATGGCTTACCAACATTTTCTAGCAAAACTAGAGATACCTGAGAAGGCTTCTGTCTGCATATCTGATGATTATCACATCAACCACTAAATCAGCCTAAAAAACCCCTACAGTCCCTGTGAAAGGTCCACATGATTATCCTTGAAATTTAAGTATTTCTTTAATCCTCTTGGAACGAAATTCCTACAATAGATTGCCTTGTCAGGAGTGCCTTCTCTTATATTGCTCCTGTCTGATTATGTGCAAAGTGAAAAATGATGACACTGAAATCCTAGTACAATTCACTGAGAAGAAAAGTTTGTGTGTTAAACCATTTGACACGGCAAATAACACAAACTGCTTTGACAAAGCTAATCTCTGCCAGCAGGGGCCTCTGTGTGTTTCTGGAAATCACTGATATTACAGATGACCAGAGAGATGGTATCTGTTAAAGAAAGATTATAAATAATGACAAGGAGCAACAGTGAAGTCTGTGCCTCACTTACTCAGCAAAATCTTCAATTTCTGAGAACTGGCTTCTTCCAGGTAGGAAAACAAAACAAATTTAGTAAATCAGATTTTAGAAACAGAAGCTGAGATTTGCAGCCATGATGGGTACTAAGATATTGCCTGACATGAAAAAAAAATTACATTAAACTGAGTTGAGGTAAGCATACATATGGAAAAAAAAGAATACAGATAAATAAAATAAATATATGATGACATTTAAAAGTCTTGACTGGTTTAGATACTAAAAAGTACAAGGCTGGGCAGCAAAGCAACTCCAGTCTGCCATGCAGGGGCATTATTTACTATATGCTTAAAGCATTGTCATTGCTTTAAATTAATCTGATTTTAAGAGCATTTTCCCTTTTTTGGAAACAAAAGACAAATACTGCTTTTCTTATAAAGGCCTGATACATCATTAACTAATTAAAAGAAAAGCAAAGTATCTACAGCATTATAGATTATCTCTCCAGTCTCAGAAAAATAAGTGGTGGTAATTTCTGTGGAGTGCAAAAAAACCTGATGAATCTCTGCTCAAACAAACAAAATGGAGGTTATTTTTAACACTGAGACACAATCTGCTCTTCCACAAGGGCACCACTGAAGTCTGTGTATCATCTCTACCGCTGCATGGTGCCCTGCATGAACCTTCCATTAAGCGTGTGATGAGTTTGCACAGCAACAACGCCTGAACGGCAAAAGGCAATGATTTCATGCAAGCATAGTTAGCATCATGATGGATTATGTGTTCCCTTTATAGGTATTTCAGTTTCACCCACTGCACGGCACCCTCAGACAAGACTGGGTTCACAGAAGCAGGCATGTCATTGTAGCCCTCTAGGAACTCCTCGAGTAGCTCCCTACTGCTACGTAGAGTTCCAATAAATAAGACCTGTCACCACTCAGGTTTTAACTTGCTGGCAATAGGAAAAGTACTCTCCAGCCACCAGCACACCTCAAAATACTTGTCCATAACGTCCATCACCATTTTATAACAGAAATTACAGTCTTTGCTTTCCACTAGTTTATCCCCATAGACGTGTGCTAACTCATGATCCAGAGATAACGAATATCATTTGGTTGCTGCAAACACTTGGGTGTAGCAAACAAAATGCCCTAAAGACAACAACAACAAAATCATTATTTTGTAATGCTGTCATCTGGCATCAAAATAGGATGTCTTAAGGAAGACCAACTGATATCTTCTGCAAAGACATTAGTTATACTTTGTAGATATCCAATAGACATTATGCTTGAATCCGTATATTCTTGAACATGAAACCAGGATGTCTCTAAAATTAGCAGTTCTCCAGCCAGTTGAACATGAAAAATATAGTAAAAACAAGTGTCTGCTCTCCACTGACTAGCACACTTATGCGGGCCATTGGGGCTTGAGGTACCAGGGCAGTACAGGACACACGGAAGCATCGGCACTGCCAGGACCTTCCATGGTCACTAGCCCTGTTTTTCAATACTGCTCAAGAAAACAGGACAGAGGTCATCATGATAAAATTAACACTTTCTCAACTGTTACCTCAAACATCCTCCTTTCACAGCTTTGACACCAGGATGGGTGCAAACATGCATGATGGGCCAGTGCAACCCCGCCAAAACAAGGTGTGTGGTGTACAAGAGGACCTGACAAGTCCTTGCCTCCTTGCCTTCACAGTGATCTGTGGGGTGGGTAGACAAAATACTCTGTAAAAGAACAGAGCTGCACTCCAAGGAACAGGAAAGCAGATAAAAGCTAATCAGGATCAGACTCACCTGATTTTACAAGAGAGGCCAGGATTTGCTGACCTTATTGTATTCTTCCCTCTGTCTTTAATCTCTTCTCTGGTGTTCAGCTTCCCTTTGAAGATCCTGCTTCATTGAAAGTGTTGTCAAGCGCTGGATCAGGATACCCAAGGATGTGGTTGAGTCACCATCCCTGGAAGCATTTAAAAGATATGTAGAGGCAGCACTTAGGTACATGGTTTAAGGGTGGACATGGCAGTGCTAGATTAAGGGCTGGTGTCATTGATCTTAGAGGTCTTTTGCTACCTGAATGATTTTGTGATTTTATGATTGTTTCAGAGCTTCTTCAATCTGTTTTGTTCTAGCTAGTCTTCCAAAAGTTGTTGTACCCTTTGAAATGTTGACTTTCTTTTCTTAAAAACCAACCAATAAACCAAAAAAGTAAGCACAGCAAACTTTGCAAACCATTGCTCTATTTCTGCTAAATAAATTTTCTATCTCATCTTTCTGTCCATCTGATCTACCTGACCATGGTCCCTTTAGGGCAGGGACTATCTTCTACTTTGTACAAAAAGCATCCATTGTTCTTCATCAGCCCACAATCCAACGTCCATTATTAGATTGTAAAGATCAGCAATAAAAGAGTGTTGTCAGGTATACTAGCCCATGATACAGACCTGAAAGCCGCTGGAGAGGTCTCTCATATTAAGAACGTAGTGGAACTTCATATCAGTTGGTGGGAAGTTTTGAATCCCTGGTGAAGACATATGTCTGCTTGTACTATGGCTCAAATATTCTTGACTATTGGTGGAAAAAGAGCTTATGGCTGGAAGTGGAAGCAAACTATCTTTCTGTAGATGGTAATCAGGGATCTAGAGAAAGGAAGCTGTGGACAAATATTGCAAAATGTCTTTGAAAATAAAAAAGGGAAAGGAGATGAAGATTCTCTAGCATCAAACAGCAGATAAGGGCCAATGAAGTGTTAAATGACAATACAGCCTGGTGAGCATACAGCTACTTGTGTGTCACAGAAAATACTTCATTTCTAGCCTCATCCCTGGTGCAGTTCCACAGCAGTTGCATGTCTGGTTATGAGCCCCAAGGGCACATCTGACAGGTGAATGGCCACATGAGACTGCAATTCAGGGAACTCTCAACGTCATAATAAATCTAGTGTGTCTCTTTCCATTTGGCTATAAGAACAACAAGATTTCCAACTGTACTAAATTTCAAACACTATATTTCCTCCTTTTCCCTTTCATCTGCTACCTATTGTAGTGGAAAGCTAAATAGTAATTATTTCATGTATTAAATACAGGATTGCTAAAATATGACACTTCAAACCCTAGCTGGAGCTTAGGCTTGATAACGAAGCTGCCAACAGCTGGATCCACATCCAACATACTGAAAAGAATGGATTTCTTTAATAGTTAGCTTTTGCCTATCATAACTGAGAAAGAAAATGTAATTTGATTAATATTAATGACAAAACACTGAAGCACTGTACATTTCCAGGCTTAACCTCAGTTGAAGAATCAACAGTTCCGTCCTATAGGAAATCTGGAATACAAATATCCATGGAAGTATCTAATTGGGATTGACATATTAAAACGAAGAATATTCACACATTTTCTATCCCATAATATTTTGTTCAAAATTTCTGTTACAATTAAGATACTAAATTTTTACAAAGGTTCTGATGCTAAAGGGATTTTTGTAGTGAAACCAGGTCCAAACATACTTGGAGATGAGTAAAGCACAGTCAAAAGAAGTACAAACCGGTTTGAGAATGCACACAAGCATCACTCACCGCAGATAAGAGGAAAATTAGCTGATCCCAATAAGAAAACACCCAGCAAAGATCATCATGGAGAATGGGGGGGGGGGGGATGTGCTCCTCTATTTGCTGAATTATCCAATACTCTTTCTGTCTCTCCAGATGACACAGGTCCTGGTGAATTAAAAGGACACCACCTAAAAAGTGAAATAAAATAAAATAAAATTAAACTTCAAAAAAGGGCTCTTAGTTGCTGGCAATTTGCATTCTTTTTGTCCAAATGGGAAGAGAATCTTGTTTCTTTAGATGTTAGTGTACATCTCAGCTAGGGCAAGCAGGTCTTGAAGAGAAATACTGTTAAAGGAAAACACATGAATAATGAGTTAGTTAGCAGTTATTCCCTGCTCAAATCAACAAATCCTTCCTTCCCAGAACTTCATAAAATAACGCATTCTCTTTCTTTCTATATGTTTGTAATGAAGTTTACTCTATTTTGGAATTCTTAAGTAGTTACATTAAATCCCTGAATTGCATGGTTGGCATTTTTCTTGTTTTGATCTCTTTTGTAAAAATGGGAAATTTTAATTTTTAGATAAGTTTTGTTTTAAAAGAATTTAAAACCATTCAAAGAAAGAATCATCAACCCTTTTAAGCACTAGGGATTTTGAGGTCTTTACTCTGAAATCATTGTGAAAGAATAAAAGGCTCCCTGTCTCAAAAAGAACATAGTTATGGGAAGAAAATAGGACACTATTGAGACGTTACCTTTGCATGTCACTGAATTAGACCTGACTGATTCCTCCAAGCCAGAGGTTTTTCAGATTTGAGTAGTCACTTTTTTTTTTCCCCCTCTTTACATGTTCCTTAACATGATATTCAGCTGATGCCTTGTGTCATTCCTTCATGGGATGAAGTATGGCCTAGTGAAAAAATTTATACAATTCAACTGCATTTAAAGAAGCAAGAACAGTACAGATCATTCAAAATGTTTCTTTGTAAGTCACATATTTTTTTCATGTCATATAAGATGACATGTTTGTATCTGAGCAAGAATTTAATGCATACTTATAACAGTGAAGGATTTACACAGAATATTTGTCTTGCTGTAAAAGAATGAACTAAAACACTAATCCATTGACTTTGGACTGGAAAATTTATATTTACGCAGGTTCTGAATACAATATATTTTAATTGCCAAAAAATTAGATTGTCATTTGGATAGTAAGTCATTCGTCACCTACTCTAGGTGACACTGTCTTGGCTTCTTGTACTGGATGATCTCCAGAGGTCCTTTCCAACCCTAAGAGGTCTGAGATTCTGTGATTCTGTAATTACCTTAATTGCTCAAATCAACTGAATTATCCTTCAGTGGCCATCTTCTATGGTATTATTCTTGTGACAGAAAAAGGCTGTTCATTTGAACCAGTATTATAAAATGTCTATGGATTTTGTCTGTTGTCTTTACAAGTGAAGAAAACATAGAGGGTGTTATAGGTTAAACACCTGCAATTTAGGGAATCAGTTTCTGTATCTCAGCCAGCCCTGCTCTCTATAGCCAATCAGTGGGGCCAACAACCAGCAGCTCCATCAAAAGCAGCTGAAGGCTACTTCACTTCCAAGATTCCACAGCCCCTTTCACTCTCTGCTTCTCTTTCCTAAAGCAGTCTATAATCTCCCAGGGGCATATGCTTTTCTCTTTAATAAATTAATTTTAAAGCTTTCTGTTTTTTCTGTGGTTTAAGGTTGCCATCATGGACCACAGCATAAAAATTGTAACATCAAGTAAGAAGCAAATGATCACCAGCATCCACAATCCATATGCTGCCAAATCAATGCATGAGGCCAAACCATGCCACACCTATACGCTTCAGCCATATTCAAATCACCAATATAACAGGAAAGTTCCTCATTCTTTTACTGGAATATAGACATGACCATGTTCCTTCTCCAGCTTTTTTCCAAACATCCCTGAAATGTAACACAAAGGCATAAAAATTATTACCATATGAAGCAACACTGAAATGAAACAAAATCAAGAATTCAAACTCATGATGGCTAAAATTTATGGAACATTTCACCATGTGCAAGGTTGGGGATTTTTTTTTGACTATTGAAGTCCTTAGCAATCAGTGAAACTCACAGATAGTCTTTGAGAATATATCACTCTGGGATTCTGAGTTACAGAAAACTCTTGTTGATTTAGTTGATTGACTACTTCACAGCTTTTGAAAATTTCACACATATCCATCTGCATCCTTTGAAACTGAAACGCTTTGAATGTGAAATCCCCAGGTATCCTGACACTCAAAAAATTAATCATTGAGTAGATTATTTTCTTTCTCCCAGGAAGGATTAAATAAGGTCTTTACCAAAATAAGTAAAGTGCAAAAAACATGAATAATAGATATCATTTAATCAGGAATCTAATGCAATAACATCTCCCAGACAAAGAAATATTAAGGTGATTGTACTAAATTTCAGCCTATTCCCCCAAATGAGGTGCTTACACAATGGTCAATGCAGACCATCAGGTTACATTTTTACTACAACAGTGAACAAATTAACTCAAAGACCCTTCTGTATTCATCAGAATTATAAAACATTGAGACATAAACTTTGAGTTTATACAATTTTTATCCCACTGCACTGCTTCCCTTAGATGCGTAAGGGAAAAAAATTGCTACAGAAAGCTGCTAAGTCATGTTGAAAATACAGAAGAAAACAACATTTATTAAGCGTTATTATAATGCTGGACTCTGGTACAATGAGATCCTCGATTTTTGCTACTTAGTGAAGTATTCCACAGACACATTTCTAACTGCAATCTTTCAATTTTGTGCATGGAAACAAAAACCTGCAGAAATCACCAGGAATTTATAAAAGCAGGACTGGAAAACTAACAATCTACCTTCCTAGCTCATATATTTTTGTTCAAATTATCACAGAAAATATTTTGCACAAAATAAAACCACAGGTGGACTTCAAGGAAAACTTCAGTATGTCACAGTGACTGAGGCTCTCATCTTCAACAAGCAGCCTAAATTCTCTCTCTCTCAGAGCTGGGATTTGAACCAAAGGGGGTTATGAAATATTTAGGGAATACAATGGTTAAAATCCTTACAGCACAGCAGAGAATCAAATGCAAATTCAATACTGTTCAGCAAGAAGAAAGAGATTTCTCAAAAGTTTTGTACATCCTACAAGCAGTTTCCAGTAGGACTACAGAAGTATTGTCATAGATTTTTCAGTGAAATTAATCATCTGCAAACCTCAACAGTGATTTGGACTGGCGAACTCAATGAAGGTAACAAATGTTTCCAAGGCTGTTTCTGTCTAGTCACAGTCAGCTGAAAGGATGGTTACTGACTGGAGAAGTAAAACAAGAAGAAAAGAGTGAAGTGTGCTGAAAGACAGGACAGAAATGGAGAACCTCTACATATTTGCAACTGGATGAGCATAAATTTTGAGGGCAAAAGTTGTGGCTGCACTTACCCTGCTTTCCTACCACATAGTTTTTGCAAAAACTATACGCATATGAAAGTCTTAAAGTCTCTTAATTTTATAAAAGACAATTTTGTTCTTTTAGCTCAATGTGTATCTATAATTTTAAGCCCCAAATTAGGAATCATCCCTACTGATCCTTAACCTGATCTAAATTTTAAATAATGTCCAAAATTATAAACACTTGCAAATTTTTGTTTTCTGTGGCAGTGTTCCAGACTTTAGTATCACTGAGGACCCCAGAATTAATGTACTAATATTAGTTTCCATCAGAACGTGCCTCCATCAGGCAACATTTTGGAATTTTCTGCTGTTCTAGAGACAGAGTGGGTGAGTCATATGCCTTGGGGAATGCTAAATAAAACGCTACACTACATACTAATCTCACCCACTCTAGCAGATAACTCAAAAGAAGTTATGTGGCTACAGATAAGATGAGAACTGACAGAAAATACTGCAGATTAAAAGTGATATGATCTGTAAGAAAAATCTTTTAACCTCTGAACTATGGAAAGAACATAGCAATGAACAGTTGTGAATCACTGTACTTTAACAAAATCATCTTTCAAGCTCTTTTTTATGAACTAAGGCTTAATTTAAATTGCTCATTTGTGCAATTTCCTGTGAATGACTCTTTCCATTATGAAAACAATCCACAATTTGACTGTTCCAAATAATTGCTTGGAGTGATGGCATAAGACACATGAAGGCACTTCAGTGTATCACTTGAATGCATTTTCCATGAAGAAACATTGGTACATGCAAGCACAAAATAATGTAAGAGGCCGTCATTTTGATCTACACATGACAGTACAGAATCATTCTGTCACAGCTCATCGAGATAATGCTGTGAATGCAATGAAAAGGGAACACAATCTACTTGTTTCTGGATTGTCATGCAGTTCACCTGCTGTGACAGGGGAAGGGAGGGACTTGGTAGGACAGCATTTAACAAGAGGAGCCTGGCTGAAGAGCAGTGGGCAGAAGGAAGAGCCGTGGACAGTGATATGAGTCCACTGCTTTGTACCTGTCTTAATTTTTCTTAGAAGGAGCAGTGGATGGTTTACAACACTGACTTAAAATCTGAAGGTACACTACTAAAACTTCACAGCAAATCCTTAAATACTCATAAACTTTCAAATTTTATGTCACGAGACTGTTGGTGGGTGTAACAGGCTTGGAGAACAAGCCCCTGTGATGTTAACTCCACATCTTTGGTTTATTTAAGAATTTTCCTGCAAGAATACAAAGCCTTTTCTGCCCAGGAGCTCCTTTCATCAGCTTGTCTTTGCAATGGAAAGTGTTATGCTTTTGTAGTCTAGAGCCATGGCCATGGTTGCTACTGGAATGGCAATCATTAGCTGAAAAATCCCTCCCTGATCAGAGGAATTTCTGAAATCGTTTTAAGGCTGATTCCCCATTAAAGGAGTTATGACAGTTTGCAACAGCTCATGATTTCACTCTGACGCACAGCAAACTTCTTTTCTCCTAATTTTTCCATTGATTTTGATGGGCAAAAAGGCTATTAAGTTCTGTTAATGCCAGATTCTATGGTAAGATGATTTTGGAAACACTTCAAAGAATAAACTAAGGTATAAAGAAGACAAAATGGTCTTTGCTTATCTGATGTGAATACAGAAGAAATTAACACCAGACATAAAAGACAAGACAGAGTAAAAGCTTACTCAATTAAGATTTGTGGATTTATACTTACCTTTGTAAAGCTGGTGAAAATACAATCCATTAGCAACCATGTAGATTGGAAAATCAGACTACTGATTGCAAAAGCAGTTGAATTACACATCAAACACACTTAAATGCTGCCAAAGGTTTTATCTTATGTCTTCTAAAATCATAAAAATCTTTTAAAACTGAAAAAAAATTTGGTATCTTCTCCCAGACATTTAAAATTACAAGCTAGTGTATTAATTTACTTTACTAGTGCTTTTCATGGCATGAAAAGTTGTACAGCAAAGAGGGCACATAGTTTTTTCTGTATAGTTGTTTCCTGTTCAAGTTACAGGAAGAATAAAAAAAGGGTTGGCAAAGAGGACATATCCACTGACAGCTGGGCTCTCCCTCGATTGTGTTCTTCATGAAGAGCAAAACAGACAGTTTTGATGAGCCTATTTTTCTTTGACTGTCTGACCCCTCTTGTTCCAAAATCTACCACCAGTATAACATTTTTGGCCAACATGCAGCCCTCTCCATTTGTGTGTTATATTTCCATTTCCTTTGATCTGTATGCATTTCATCTACAGAGACTCCAAACTCCACAGACAGGGATTGACCCTCCTTGGATGTTTTAAGGTACCTAGGAAAAGCAAACTCAACTTCTGTCTGCCCATTTTGGTACACCTACAGCACCATGCAGAGACATCCAAGCTAGGGCAAAGCTGGCTCAAGGCTTCTTGTGAGCAGAGGTAATGCCAAATTTTCTCGTCTGCAATCAGACAGCAACTTGTGGGAGCACAGTATCAGTTCCAGTTTACACCAAGCAGTTTCATCCTCCTCTTTTCCCCTTGCCTGACACAACTTTCAAAGTTTTCCAGTTTGCAAAGCAATGAACTTTGCCAAGGCCCAGCCAAGAGCAATAGCCAATTGTTGTGATAAGGCTGTAATTATATATTTTATCACTGCTGTTGAGGGAAGATAAGTTTCACACATCTGTATGGAACTTGCTCAGGAGCAATGCCGATGTTGTGTGGTAATTGAAAGAACTGTTGTCTTCAGAGACAGCACCAAGCCTATTGCCTATAATCACTGTTTTTCTTACTCAAGCATTTCCGACAAGCAAGACTGCTTTGCCTTTTATTACAAGTAAATCAGTAAAGTATGGGGGATGTACAGTCTAAAATGTATGAACGAAGGTTGACTAGAACTGAAACGGAAAAAACCCCATCAAACATTTGCACATCACAGTTTACTTTTAAAAGCAAACTAATTTCTGTCTCTCTCTCTCTCTGGCTGGGACTAAATTCTAAAGAGTGATGAAACAAGATACACCATTCTTTTATTCTCAAAGAATTACTAAAAGAAATTGTTTTACTGGATTACTTTTTACACAGTATTTCTACTTGAAAATTTTTATTCAACTTCTAATAGGAAGCTTTTGAAATCTGATTGTAGCTGAAATGCATTCGTTTCACCTAAGGCTTTACAGAACACCAGTCTCCCTGTAACTGTTATAGAAGCAAAGACTGGTGAAAGATGTAGGTGGTTCAATTTCTCAACTACTTCAATTTAATTTCTGGCCTAGATTTCACCTTACCTAAAACCATTTGGATAAATAATTTGCAATAAATAGCTTTACTTACTGTGAGCACCTAAAAGCTTCCTTTCCTGCTAAATCTTTCTTTTCCAAGCTCTGCATTTTCCTATCAAATATTAACCCTCAAAGAGAACAGGAGAGTTGATAATGGATTATATCATTTGATCATCAGATCCATGTCTCTATGTCCACAGACTTCTAATCTCCCCAGGAAAATTCCTACTCATCTAAGCATTAAAAATTTGTACAATACAAGGGAATGCAATCAAAACACCATGAATCACTTGAGAATACCCTATGGAGAACACACTGAAAAAAAAGTGCAAAAATAATCATAACTACAGACTGAGGCGATTACAACTAATAGCTCGTGCTTTCTATTCCTCCAGTGACAAGTGTATACAACATACTTTCTACACCTTCTACAACTTGTCTTCCACAAATATAACTCTTTAAGTTGCTCAAGAGTGTAGCGGAAAGGTGATGAAGTGATTTGCTTCCTCTAGATCTCATACACATTGTTCGTGCAAAGTTAATTAAGCTGGCAAAAAAAATTATCTGTGCATAAATGTTGCCATAGGATAACGTTAAGGCTTCAGTTTGCGGTGGACAGTTGCTGTGGACATTATTTTGAATGATTTGAATGGACTTGGAGCCTGAATTTCTCTTACTGTGGATGAAAGGTACCCCACACAGAAGTAGGCAGATACCAGAAAAAGGCTGGAATCCTACGAAAAGCCTGTGCTAGGGCAGGTTTCTAGGAGGACCTGTGAACCTGTGTCCCTGTTGAGGCAGACATGACATACAGAGTGACACAGTAAAATCTTCAGAAGGCTCTCTTTATTATGGCAGCATGTTGTCTTTTATACAGTCTTTACAAACCTTGTGGGCAACTTTAATTGGTTAATAGCTTTCTTGTTAATTATTCTGGTAAAAAGTTAATAAAAGGTATTCTACTTGTCCATCAAATCTATCTATTCTTGCATTGTTTACATATTTTCTTTACTGATTCTCATGGGACAAATCCCTTGTTATTATAGGTTATTATATTTGTTTTTCACCCTTAGAATAGATTGTTGTGTTAAAGGAACTTCTCTTTCTCAAAATAGCTTCATATGGGAACTTGGAAATTGCTTGTTAGCTGCACTGGAAAGAAATGACAGGCCACCTTTGGCTCCTTCCACAAACCTGCAGAGAGAGGAGCCCATGCTGGAGCAGGTTTGCTGGCACAGCTTGTAACCCCATGGGAGACCCATGGCTGGAGCAGTTTGTGAAGAACTGCAGCCTGAGGGAAGGACTCAAGTTGGAAAAAATCATGGAGGCCTGTCTGCCATGGGAGGGACTCGGTGATGGAGCAGGGGAAGAGTGTGAGGAGTACTTCCCCTGAGAGGAAAGGAGGAGCGGAGACAACAATGAGCTGACTGCAATCCCATTTCCCATCCCCCTGTGCTTATGGGGTGAAGAGGCAGAGAAAACTGGGGGTGAAGTTAAACTGGAGAAGAGGGAGGAGTAGAAGGAAGGCATTTGTAAGGTTTGGGTGTTTTGGGTTTTTTTTTTTGCCACTACCCTACTCTGATTTGATTGGTAATAAATAAAATTAATTTCCCCAAGTTGAGTCTGTTGTGCCCATGACACTGAGTATTTGATTTCCCTGTCCTTACCTTGACCCAAGAGTCTTTCATCATATTTTTCTCCCTGCTGTCCAGCTGGTGAGGGGGAGTAATAGTGTCTTGGTGAGCACTTGGCATTCAACCAGGGTCAGCCCTCCACAATACTGCTCTGATTAAGCAGTAGACATAAGAGAAGAAAAAAAAAAAACCACTTAACTGATGGCAAAATTCTCTGAAATGACTATTTGAGGGTATATGTGGCCACCAAATAAATAATAAATTAACAGAATGAAAATTAGAAGGAAGACTTAGTATAAATAATGGAGTTTGTTCCAATTAATCTTCAAACTGGATGTTAAAAATGCCAACTAGTAACAACAGACACTCACAAGTTCTACTCCAGGTGCTGGGGTTTTGGATGATGAATACCAGCTCTGGATATCGTAGCTGGGGGAGCAGCTCTTAAATATGTGCCTCAAACAGCAGCCACATTCTCAGTCATAGGCACACATTCATTGCTTGTAAGGGTCAGAACCCAGAAATCATCTACAAATTTTCAGCAAAAGAAAATTAAGATATGCTGTTTAACAAGATGGTCAGGGCAATCATGTTCATTACAGCGCTGCAGAGAATTATCTGCAACACAATGTGTACACTATTCCTTGAATAAGCTAAACAAACTCTGTTTGAACATGCCTAGAGTTTTTTACCAGAATCACAGGGGAAGAAAAATTCAAAAGATTTTACTTGACCTTGTATGAGTTTGTTAGAGTTTAATTACTTTAAAAGGTGACTAGCCTGCTTTGCTGATGTGAGTGCTCCTGAAAGCAGATAAAAGCAGAGGAGGGAAAAATCTCTCTCAAGGTCAATAGAAATAATCAGAAGATGAGTCAGAGCAGGACTCTAAATTTAGGTGCTCCAAAATGTTTCTTGAAAAAGCCACTTTCTGTTTCTCAGATAAAGTTAGATTGTATGGCTCACCCCACCAGGCACCTTGCTGAGTAACCATAGAGTTACTAGGGTTTAACTTTCTAAGACAGGAAAGCATAAAACTCACTTTCTGAAGGTTACATTCAGATCTTAGATTTGGATTTCATTACATTATAACATTTCAGAGAGCCCAAAAAATTGATTTAGCTGTATAACTAATAAGAAGGAAAGAAGAAGTCTGTAACCTACTGTGCTTAGATTGACTGATTTAAATTTCCTACATTAGGCCTTCCAAGGTACAGTGGTGCAAGGACTTCAATAATGGAATCTTAAATCTGTTTTACTGAGAGACTTTCCAAATACCAGTTTCAATAAACTTATCATTGATATATTGAATTACATCAGCTCACACCTAGGAGGAACAATCAACATTACAGTATTTGTAGGCTAATTTAAGGCTTTTTGTTGTGCCAGATAGGTAAGACAAAGTGTCCATTAGGTACTAAAATATTACTTAGCAATACCTTAGTGAATACTTAGCAATTACTTAGTGAAAACCAAAGAAATTACAAGAATAAAAGAAAAAAGGAATGCACACTGCAAAACAGTCTCCAGGAAAATAGAGGAAGAAGAAAACAGGAAAACAAGTAGAGAGGAAGCCACTGTAATTGTGTCCCAATGGCTCACCTTGTAAGCATCTGTAACAGTGTTGAGGGATTCAGTCTACATAGTATATATGTCCCTGTTTAAAACGAAACTTTTTGGCCTGTCATGGGTAATATTGGCTTGTCCTCTCAGAGAAGATGACAGGAGAAATGCAAATTATATTTCAATAGAATCTTCTCACTTAAGTGCATCAACAACAACATTGCGCTGCAATTAAAACCTCAGAAGATGGCACATCACTGAAACAAGAAGCTTTTGTAACGTGAAACCCATGTTTTCTTCCTTTGCTTGTTTATAAGGTGGTTATTAAAAATAACAAAATTCAGTGAGCATTCAATACAGCAAAATGACTGCATTTTATGTAATAAAGACCTATTTCTGTTTTGGTTACAGGAGAGACGGTCATTAGGCTTAATGATATGGGTGAGATAAGGGAGGTATCATGGGTCTGGGGAGAAAATAACAGGCCCTTCAAGGCAGCTGGATCTGCATTGGGCAGGCAAATACTTTGTGTCTACCTGCATCCTGCCTTGCCCTCCAACCCTTCCAGAACCACCAGTGCCCTGCACCCACATCTCATTGTATCAGAACCTCAGAAAAACAGAAGAATTCTATCTCTTACATGTTTGTGTTCTCCATTTTGGATGGAGAATGACATCATAGCAAGAGCACGTGTTTCTTGCCAGCTTTCTACTCTCAGATTTCCTGGCGTACAAAACAGGTGTACAGTTCATCAGCTGCCAGAGCTCTGCATTAAGTCCATTCCAAATGGGTATTTTTTTTGTGTTCACATACTGTGATGAAGAACTTCCAGAACCTGAAGAGAAGGAACAGGGCGAGCGTTAGTGACACCATTTCCATATAGTAGGAATTTTTGTCTTTTTCCCCAAACTGGATCTCTGACTGAATCCCTGCACTCAGCCAACAGTTTACATCGATTTACTCTGTGCTGGTTTAGTCCCAAATTTCCATTAAGCCTAAGGATAAGAAAGGAGACTCCCAGTCTGAAATAGCTTATTCTGCACTAAATTCTAATAGGAAGTGTTAAATGGAGAAGAAAATCTATGCAGCTGCCAACACTAAGTAGCAGAAATAGGCAAGCATTTTGTATTAGAATTATTTGTCTAGTGTTTTGGCAAGAAATTCCATTACGTCTGTCTAGAAGCCTAATTAAAACATCCTGCTTCTCCTTCCAGAACAAAGTATTACTTAGTCTATCTGTCAAATTGAATGTTCATTACTTCATGCCATGATTAACTGTCCTTTGGGACATGCAAACAACCCAAAAAATGTAGAATTTGCTTGCAACATTTGAACTTTCTATTGTTCATCATGTGGCTGACCGGGTGGCCTCAGCAGAGTGTTATTACCCTGCAGCCTCAGGCAAAGGCAACATGAAGAATTTTTTATGCAAGGGCTGTGGCAATTTCTTACAATGCAAGATGGAAAACCTGTTACATAGGCAGGCAGGTACCTTACCTTTTCCATTCCCTGCAATTCCAGTGACAAACACAGTGACACACTGCCAGCTGCTCCTCCAGCTGAACATCCCACTATGCAGAAGGGACACACAGTGAGCACTTTCCAGTTGTAGTTCTTATCACAGAAACAGAATTATTCACAAGATTTTTCCCCCTCCACATTCTTATTCCCTTTAACAGGAGAAAATAAGCTTGCACTGTCTTGGCAGATTCGCCTCAGCAAAGCAAAGGTTGCATCAAGCAACACGGTCTCTCAGAAAATGATCAGAGAGTTTGTGCAAAGGAATCAAAGCAGTTACCTCAACAAGTGAGAGCAAATCCTATTCTGCCAGACAGCCACACAGTCCAGCAGAACTGAAACCCAAGGATACAGTTATCACAGTTCTACCATTGCTTCAGCAGAGTGGATTCCACAATCAGTTGTACAGTATCATTCAGAAAAATGAAGTCAGTCTCTTAAAGTAATACATTGATTCGAAAGAAATAGTTGTATGAGTGACAGAATAGAAATAACTTGGCTGCTTGTAGATTTCTGTTTTTGGTGAAGAGTATTCACTCTGATTTTCCAAAGCTTAACAGGAATAAGTTCATGATCCTCAGTGCTTGTCTTCTGATTTACCCAGTTAACAGGAAAAAAAATACTCTGTAGAAAGCTGATTGTAAGGTTCAGAACACCCCAAAGGCATACCTTATTGTTTTTCACCCTTCTGTCAGGATACTAGAACAAGAGAGAGAAGAGCACAAAATCCTTTATAAATCTTCTGATCAGTCACATTCAACCAGCTTGGTTATTTCCAACATACCCCAATAAAGGTAAGGGGTGTGCTGTCACACACAGCAGGTGTGGATGTTCCTTAAAGAAAGGTGCAGATATACGCACTTTTTGTTCGGTCTGTCTACTAACCAGTGTTTCTATGTTTCACTTTTTCACCCTGTCTGTAATTAAACTAAATTAGTGCTTAAATTTAGCTTATGGGCAACTAATTCTTGTGACTATACATGCATGCATACATGTACATGCATGCATTTAATGTGTATAGCAAAAGGTGCATTATACTATACATAAAAGCCAGAGCACAAAAAAATCACATGTAGCCATGCGCATTCCAAATTCACACCTTCTTATTTATACGTTTTTGTTCCCTTACTCTTCTTACCTCACTATAAATATCTGACCAACGATGAATTTGCTACCAAATACAAACTCTTCTTACTGTGCACAAACAAATGGTTTTGTCACTCCAGATTGTCACTGTACACAGCTTTTCCAATCAGGACACAGGTTTCCTTATGGACTTATTTATCATACTGAGGAACATTATTGCCATAATGAAATGCCTTTGAAATACTGAGTCGTTGAGAGACACTTTATCAATGCTTTAACATATGCAAAAATAATCTTCATGTCAAGTACAACCAACCCATTGGCAATTATTTTGATCAAAAATCTTAAGGGGAGTAATTAAAGACAATGAATTCTTTTACTTTGAGAACAAAGTTCTCTTCTGGCTGCCAGTACAGCTCCGGGCTAGATTGTTTAACCATCTGCTCAAGCTGTAGGTTCCTCATCCTCGGAACATCCAGAGCTGGAAACAGGTCACTGATCAGGCCTGTGAAAATTGGGATGTCATCTGTCACTATTTTATGCAAATTGAAGTCTCTTAACACTCACATAAGCACATGGAAAAGGAGGGTAAACAAGGTATCACAGGTGCATGAAGTAATTTTTTTTAGGATTCTGTTTTTATTTAAAGGCAAAACACCAGAAACATATTTTACCCAATCCTCAGGTCTGTTCTTCTCTCCTTGTTTCAGGGACCCTGCAATCACCAAAGCTGACTTGATAGCATGAGTTCCCCAGTCATAACAGCCCTACAAAAACATTTTAACTAGTTAGGTTAGCATATGAAATAAAACTAAGTGGTAATGTTTATTAAGAAAAAAATCATTTTACACACAGAGTAAAACAAGATATTTTTATTCACTTGAAGTCTTTCAGTCAGTATTAGAGATTGACTAAAAAAAACCAACAAAACAACAGGCTGAAATATATCTATAGCTATTTAATTTTCTGTATCCCACTATTTGGTTCCCTATTCTTAACTGGCTACCAGCTGGGTAAAATTTAAAAGCATATTCTGCAGCTAGACCTAGGAATTCATTATAAATACAGACTACTAGTATTATCTATTCTCCCTTCCTTTCAAAAAAAAAAAAGGAAAAGACAAACAACCCCTTCTCCCCAAAAAACATACCCCAAAACAACAACAAAACTGGAAGCAAATTCACAACTTAAAAATATACCATTTTAAGTCAACAGCTGCCATTCCTCTATCCTCTTCCATGACACCAGTTACTCTGTAAGTGTGAAACAAGTGCACTAAGTATATCACAAAGAATAATAATAATTTAAAAAAAAAAGGTAACTTTCAAACTCAAGACAGTCCATGATCAGCAAGAAAAAAAAAAAATCTGGGGTAATAAAGTTTTTGCTGTTGTTGTGTGTTTTTATTGTTTCACAAAAAAAATTTGTTGTTGTTTTGCTGTCTGAAAGGGTGTTAAAGAGAAGGATATATATCTTAAAATAAGACTGGTGTTGGCTTGTCCAGTGTAGAAGGACTTTATTTGCCACGGTATGAGAGGACCAGAAGTCCCTTCACAACACATGCACTGAAAGCCCTGATAACCCTGTTCTGCAGTAGTTTCCGTTTAAAGTTCTAAAAGTCCCAACATTGGAGCAATAACCTCAGAACTCTCTGAACTGCTGTATATTTTATGCAGAAGCCCAGATTTTTTTTTCCTCAGAGGTATTTGATTTCTCCCATTTCCATCAAGAGTAAATTAAACAAGAGCTAAAAAGTAAACAAAGAAGAACATTCTAGATTTTGCTTCAAATGTTAATATTATTATTGTAACTATGACTAGTACTGAAGCGACAAATCATTATATAAATTACTTTTCTCAATTCAGAACGTGCCTCCTCGACAAAGTAATCATTAGACTCAAGGAATCCTTGTTCTAGTGAAGCAATATTAATTATCTTTAGATATGCATGGTTTAATTTCATTATCACTAGAAAACTGCAAAAATGTGTCAGGAAATCTTCAGGATATTTAGACATAATTTTGAAATTTAGGCATAAAAATAAAGTGGGGGTTTTTTATTATTTTTTTTATTTCATAGAGGCCTTGCCTGCTATTTGAATTTATAGCTTAAGGTTGCAGAGTTCTTAAAGTTCTTATTCCATTGATAAAAATGAATATTAGGGATATCTTGTGAAAAATTATGCAGCTGCAGGTGATTAAAACAGCATGCATGCAGGGAAGAAATCATACAATTTTTAAGGTTTACATTTTTAAGATAATATTTCCGAATACGGATTTTTTCTAGTACAATAATTGAATTATTTAGAAATGCTTTTCCACATCCCCCCCTTACTTTTTTTCCCCCCCCTTTTTTTTTTTTTTCAGACAGTTGTCACTGTTTTTACCAGGGAGAAATTTAAAGACATATTCATTCAATTACAATATACTATCTGTTTTTCCAAATAATTTCTATTCTGTTATTCTCTTCTCCAGAAGGTAGTTATTTACACTGGTGTTACACAGCAGCACAATGTAGTCAGTCATCCCAGGTATGAAATGGTGATATACAATTATTTAATGCAAAACTAACACATTACAAACATTCAATGGTAAGAAGAAGGAACGCTTTTTTTCCAGATTCATGTCTGACAATTCATTAAGGATGGACACGATTTAAAGTGTCTTTAAAATACAAGATAAGACAATATGCATAAATCCCTCCTGTTACACAATATTCAGCTGCACTGGTATGGAGTGTGTGCTAATGGATTCGTATTAAATCCAGAAGCACAAAGAACACTCACCTGTTCAGGGAGCAGCTCCCTGCAGAGAGGTTACAAGGTGATGAACTTCCTGGCTAACAGACAGGCATCAATAAACCCTTCAGCAGCCAACATCGTTTCAGAGACCAGTTCAATGTCAGGGACAACCATGGCACAGGGAAGGGAAGAAAAAATACCCCATAATCCAAATACACAGATTAGTGTTTAAGCACGGTAAGAATAAGTCAGCTAAATCAAACGTCTGATGTGTGCAAACATTTTTAAAAAGAGACCTCAAGAGAGTCACAATTAAGAATGTCAATCAAAGCTGACAAGGACCTTGGTTCAAAGCAAAATGAGCTAATTAGGCACTGGTGATTGTTAGTATTCCATAACATTTCTGCACAAAAGAGGCACCTGAGAAACACAGACAAGTAGTGCCCAAACTCAGGGCAGGCACAGGCTGCAGTGGTGTCACTTGCCACCGATCACTGGGGGCACAGCCAGCAGCTCTACAGGGTCTGGGAGGCAAGTTCAACACAACCATTGCTGAAAACACCTTCCCCTTTTAAGGCTCTTCGATTTTTTTTTTTTTTTTTTTTTTTTTTTTTTTTTTTTTTTTTTTTTTTTTTTGAGAGAGAGAGAGAGAGAGAGAGAGAGAGAGAGAGAGAGAGCGCTTTAGTGCTTTTATACAAAGGCTTGGTTGCCTTTAGAGGTGTTACCGTTTCTTTTCTAAATATGGCTGCTCAAACTTTTAGAACAAAACCCCAGAAATTTTAATGACACAAATAAAAAAACTCATTAAATCTTATTTTTGAAGGAACATGAAGTAATAATGTTATTGGTAAACAATTTCAAAATTTCCTCATTAAAAATCATTACTTAAGTTACGTACTAGAAAAGAGGAGATCTTGGATTTTGTGTTCAGGCCAGTTACAAACCAGCAAATTTGTTCCTCAGCGCTCTTTCTTACTACTGAAAAAAATCAAGGGTTTTTTTCCCCATTCAGAAATATACTGAACAGAATTAAATGACCAGCCTTAATTTTATCATATTTAAGTATGAATGAGGAACCTGAGGCTCTCATGTAGTTCTGACTTGCACATCCAGAGATCATAGTAATAAATATTCCAACTCTGGATTCAAGTGTAATGGTTTCACCAAGAAATACACCTCTGTTAAAAGAAAGATACCACTTACGAAAAAAGAAAACTTACTAGACCTTAGCAAGCAGAGGTATTTCACTGGTAGGCATCAGCTTTTTGTAATCTGTCTGGTATTGAATTCAGAAGGAAAATGCTGGACTATTAGAACCACAGAGAGTGTGTGTGTCTGTAGGAAGAGTCATCTTTTGAAACATAGAATAAAGGAGACTAGTAGGGATGCAGAGGTTTTGAAAAGGCCAGGAGACAATACAGAGTAAACAAAAACCAAATGAAGAAAGGTGAACACGAGGCAGTGGAAAAACAAGATATATCTCAAAAGCACGGGGGAGTCCTGGAATCACTGAGACTTCTTGCAAAGTTGAATCCCTCCAAACTTCTCATCCATAGGGTGCCATGATCTCCCATGGTAGGAGTTGAACTGATTTCAATAGCAAAACTTTAACACTGGGATTTACTCAGATTTATTCCTACAGTTTGAAGAGAAATTTATTTGGGGGTAGTACCTTACACAGATAATTTTGTGCTACCATCTAATCCTTCATTTACAAAGTTTCTGAGGAACTTTGGAGGAAGATATTACTGGTTCAGTATTTAAAGCCTGCAAAGCACAAGGAAGGACTCCCAACATACTCCTTTTTCTTCCTAATTTTATCGTGGATACTCTTTAATTGTACTGCCACTACTAACTAGACTTCTACCAAGAGATGACTGAATTCCTCAAAGCACCCTCAAGCTCCTGTCTGGACCAAACCTTTATAGATATTCTCTACAGACTAAAATTAAAAGAGTTAACAGTTTTTCTTGAAAGCAACAGTTTCCAATGTAATTGGCATGAAAAAGAAGCTAAACAATCTCCATACTGCTTAACGGGACATCTCACCTCATCATCCATGTGTTCTGAAGAGTTGATAATTTTCACCACCATACCAAGGGCATGGTCTCTCCATGGTCTCTGTCTTATCTGTGCCAGCTGGTCCTGCAGGAGCACCACTCACTGCTAGGTGGAGAGCCTGGGTTGGAGTAATATAACGTCTTAACATATGTAAAGGGATTGTTTGCATTGCAACAAACTTCTACAAGATCAGGAGCTTTTTTATAACTCTTATGTTTCATGGATGATTTATTCCAAGTCCACTTTCTCATTATAATTTAATGTCCTAAACCACAAATGTATCTTTTCCATATTCATGTAAAATCATGGTGTGGTACTATATGGAAAGTCCTTATTTTAGAAAAGAAAATGAACTAGATCAATACTTTTTATCAAGAAGGAAGATCCTATTTGTGATCACTTAGGACAGGAAATAGGAGTAGTTGCTGCTTTGCCTATTTAAAAGTCTTGAGAATCCGGCCTCCCAGCTGAGTGTTGTAAGCATTAAGCCAGCCAGCATGCCCGAGCGTATCTTTTTGGATCACTTATTTTAACAAGAAATTCCACATTGGAGCCAAAACATGCCCAGAAGAAAAATGTTTCACTGTATGGAAGGGAAAAGGGAAAAGGGAAAAGGGAAAAGGGAAAAGGGGAAAAGGGAAAAGGGAAAAGGGGAAAGGGAAAAAGGGGGAAAAGGGAAAAGGGAAAAGGGGAAAAGGGAAAAGGGAAAAGGGAAAAGGGAAAAGGGAAAAGGGAAAAGGGAAAAGGGAAAAGGGAAAAGGGAAAAGGGAAAAGGGAACCTACTCTGGTTTGGACTTTCACAAATGAACAAAAAAATTTTGCTGAAAACTCCTGATTAACCTTGGCAAAGATCTGCTCATATTCCCCTTCAGACTAGACAATGAATATATAGCCTAAGTTAGGCAAAAAATATTTCAGTTGTTAGAAATCTAGTGACCATTAAAATCATACCATTTCTTAAGTATGTGCAGCTACGTGCACATTCATTCTCAAATATATTGTGTCTTGATAACCTCATAATACCCATATGAGGTAGGAAAGAAATCTCAACTTCTACGAAGCATTTAGCTTTTCATTCCATGAAACAGATAAAGCAGGCACTGTTATTGGTAGCAGTCATTACCTGCCAGTCAAAGGTGTAATAACTTGCCAAGGGGTATTTCCCAAGTACTCATAAAAGTACCGAAACCAAGCATCAGTGATGTTGGCAAGACAGCGTTTCTGGACATCACCCCGTCTATGGCATACCTGTGACAGCCAAGCAAAAGCTCTGGAACTGAAGACCTACGAGTCATCCAAGAGTCATGATGCCAAGTAGGAGCTATTCAGGTGGTGCAAATGGCACCCATCACAAAGCTGCAGCTGTCTCAGCAGGTCTCATACCTCACTCCCAGCCACTTATGACTAACAACTACTACAATCTATTATAAAGGATTAGATGCAACTCGAGGTATTTGTGCTTTTATACAGATACAAGTGCAACAGAAGATAATTTTACTAGAGCTCTTGCAGCAGAACATAAGCAATGCAGCCTTTGCAAGGGAGCTGAATTAATGAGTCAACATTTCTTTGTCTGCAATGAGTTTCATTTTACTCCTCAAGCCTTGTTTCTTCTTATCTGAATGCCACCTTTAAAGCCCATTTTATTTCTGAGGCTCAGGGCGAAAATAAGAATTCTCTCCTATTTAAATTCCAATTCAGTGAAACATTTTGTTCATTCAAACCAGTAGCATTAGTTTTACCTGAACTAAAGTTTACATGGAGTGAACACTTTGGTTTAAATAAACATTCAAAATTTCAGTTGTCTGAAATTATAAAAAGTCACCACACCAAGAGGAGATGCTCTGGAGATTCACATGCCTCTGAAAGGAGAGCAAAACGCACTGTGAATTACTGAAGGCAGAACAAACTGTGAATGCAAAATACAGCTGATTCAAAAATGCACCTTCTGGGCTCGAAGGGTTGCTGATACATCTCTGCCGTGAATGTCTTTGGTGCAAATGGCCATGATTTTTTCATGATCACCTGAGGAAAGTTCTCCAAGCAGCATGGTAATAAAGAACATTTAGCTCAGTGACCTGAAAAGATTTAGGTAACCCTCTAAAACCAGATGGCTTCCAGTGCTGTCTACCGTTATTACTACTAGAAATTAGTTCTGCCCACATCATGAACTAATTCATCTTAAAAACTGGCTTGTACCTACAAATTTTCTGATATTCAGCATGAGATGCCAGAAAAAAATGCTGGTTTAAACAGAAATTTGAACCATCTCCAAAACAACAGCAAGGTGAGCAGAAATGCTGCAGGTGGTCAGCTAGGCAGGGTAGGAGGAACGGATGGATAAGAAGCTGTACATGAAATGAAATTGAAAATTCTGTGGTTATAATCTCCATAGAGATACGTATCAGGCATTGCAAAATTGTACTAATTGTACGAGAACATTTATTGGCAAACTAAAAATAGTCCTTAGGAAAGATCAGAGACATTTTAAAAATAGACAAAGCAATAAGGAGATGAAAACAAAATACGATATAAATGATTATACAGAGTTATGTGATACGAAGTGACGAAGTATTATTCAGGTTTCATATTAATGGGGGGAGAACCCCAATCTCAGCTACTGCAAGTAATTTTAAGGAGGAAATTATAAAAATACAGGGAAATATTAATAGAAAGTTATAATGCCTTTTCTATTACAGGGAAAATTTAGACACTTCTGACAGATATTCATGACCCCTTTAAAGTCTCTTTTCTACTTTGTAGTAGAAAACCAAAACTACTGAAACTTTTCACAATGAGAAAGAGTACTCACAGCAGGGGAAAAACATTCAGGAGAAGTTTGAGATAAAAAAGGGTAAAGCAGAAAATCAAATGGCACAAGGTATCTTCCTGAAATGGGACTAAAACTAAACACAGACGTAAACTGCTTGGTTTGACTAAACAAACACAGTAGTTTTGGTTTATTACACAAATAGACAGGTGTAATATTTGTACACATATTGAATGTGTAATCTGTTTTTAGCACACCCTTGGAGCAGTATCTTTGCTTTTAGCTTTTGTCTCAGTTCAGAATAATCCCACAAAACCCCAGTAATTAAGACGTGATAAAAATGCTCATGACTTAGCAGAAATTGACAAAAAGCCGTATTTCTTTTTTCCGTAGGTGCTGTAAAATATGTTATAGTAATATGTTAATATGTTTAACATTTCATACAAAAAACATTCTAATATGACTATTTTCACACTGTATTCATTTTCTCTCAAACAAGAAGGAGCTGTCCATATCTGCTTCTTGTGGCAATCCTTCAGGGCTGCTGTCAAGCTCTCTTTCAGCCCAGCATCTAAAACCCACCAGGTTTGAGAAGCACTAAGTCCAGCCTGAGCTGGGTGGTCAAAAACTCACTGTTCTCTCTGCCTCTCTTCATAGGCCACAAATGGAGCAGAGAAATAGCGCATTGTGTACAGTTTCCTCAAGGTGTAGCAACCAAGACCCCACATTTTGAAGCAAAAAAACCCCCAAGCATGGATAAATTTATGCACATAACATAAATGACATATTTTGTACTAAAAGTAAAGGAAGTTCATCTCATTAATCTTCACAAAGAATTTTCTTTACGTCAGCACTTTTTACAAACTTGAAATGAGAATGAATTTTCCCTCCATTTTCTCTGTCACTGTACCTTCAGTAGGATTAAGATGAGATACCAGGGTTTTTTACATATCCACTTGACTTGAACCCAGACATACTGTCTTAGAGCTCCAAATATGAAAGTCTGGAGTTTTTGTGTTCACAGCCCCGGAGTAAGCACAGACAATACAGTATTTTCTGTCTCCATGTGCTCAGATGTAGCTGTATCTTGGAGAAACTATCTCCAAGAGGCAAGCTGCATATACTTGTCCATTCAGTCTGGGGCCTCCCTGCTGCGACAATCAATCATTAGAACCACAAGCAACATTGATTTTATGCAATGTGAGTGCTTATGCATTCAGCGCTGTTCTGAGAACAATAGGTTATTGTCTCAGAAGTTGCTGATCTGTTCTCCCTGACCTACCACTCTCCAGTTATCACACATACTGGCTGGCCAGTTGGCAAATATGAGGCTCAGAACCAGCTGAAACCAAATTCAGCTGGTAGGGGATGTGTGAGAGTGCTGGAGGTTTGGAGAGGTGTGTGCTAAAGATAAGACAGGAGGGGATCTGAAACTATAACAGAAGACAAAGTAAAAAGAGCAGCAGAAGAGAGAAAGTATGAGAAATACAACATTCAACCACAGTCTTGATCAGTTCTGTGACTTTGAGTACTTGGTGGTTTTTTCATTTTCATTGCTTCCAAACAGTAAACTCTCTACGCTTCTTTTAAAAAACATTTTATGTACAAGAGGAAGACAGACAATTTATAAAATAATTAGCAAACTACACAGTACTGGGTAACAAAATTTTCTGGGTTTATTATTATTTCTCTTTTTTTTCCAAATTTACATAATTAAAAGTAGTATTCCATGCAGTTGAAAGTGCCTATTTAATCTGCATCCCAAAGAGAGCAAAATTCATGAAGGAGATTTCACATAACTCAACCTATCTGATCACTAGATCTAAATTTGTCATGGAACAGAACATGCTCCTTTTCTCTCCTGTATGTCCCAAGGGCAACCTTTGTATATTCCTCTGTATTCTCTTGAAATTTAAGATCAGCAATGCTGTCAGGAAGTTTGGTAAGATGATGGGCTGTTTACATCCAAAAATGCCAGACGCATAAGGAAACCATTTATGTTAGATTTGTGTCAATCACACTAATGTGTGCCTCTGTTAAAGTGTATGACTCTCCGACTGTTGCATGATTACTACACACAAGGTTTTAATGGGGAAAACTAGGCCAAAATGATAAATCAGTGAATGGAGCTAATTACACTTCCGTCAGTTGTCAGAAGAGTCTGAAGGACAAAGCTCAATATTAAACAGAGAAGTCTTGAAATTGTTATTATTTATGGCTAATGTTTATTTTACAAATTGCCTATTGAGGTCTAAATGCCTTTTGTAGCTACACATCTCACCAAAGACCACTTGAAAATCAGTGTCTACACATCAGCATGCCCTATGCCTGACACCTAAAACAGAAGGCTTGTTTGCTTGCCTTATATGTGGATGAAACAAATCACTGAGATTTAGTCATGTGAAGAATCTATGAGGGCCAACCATCACGTTTGAAAAGGCTCCATGTTCAAGCCTTGATCACCTCTGAAAGCATCAGTTCTTCTGTTACAACTCACAGCCCTTCAAAAGAAAGTTTTGCCTGAGGCACACTAAAAACTGTAGCACTCAGAGAATTGATGGCTTTGGCTGGATGGTAGCTGAGGCCAGGAGTATCATCTGGCATGTAGATAACATAGTATGAAGCTTCTAAAATACATCAAAGTGCCCGTGCTTTCATACAGACCGGTGTCACAAAACCCAGCAGATCATTGTTCAAGGGAGGAACACAGAAGGATGGCTACAAAAACATTCCTTGTGCAAGGGTCAGCAGCTCAGACAGTAACAGCCTACCATAGATCTTTCAGTCTTACTTATCATCACTATGCATTGCTTGCCTGAAATTTGATCAATCTGTGCTAGAAGAATAGATTTGATGATCTCATTGCCCTTTTCCATTTCTAATTCCTGCAAACCTACAACCCAAAAATCCAAATAAATGCAACTTCCATGTTGGTAAATTTATGGCAAAGACAGATCGGGATTTGTAACGTATCTCTCATCTCTTCTTGCTGAACACCTTGTATTTGTCTTAGCTGGGGAAAAAAAGGGTTTACTACCTTCCTTAGGCAAAATGTTCCTATTTTCAAAGTAAGTTAGAAATTTCCTCATCGCAGTGGTGCAGTTCAATGATATTATCACAAGGTTAGCTGGAAAACTTTCTGTAGAGAAAATGAAATACATTAATACACAAAGAGGCTCAGCTGTTTTGGTTGTGTTCCTCTTTAAAGGATGCCTAGCAAGTCTGCTGAAAAACCAAAACAGAAGAGAGGAAAAAGTATGTGCTTGCTTTCTAAGTATACAGCCAAAAAAAAAATCAGAAAAACAGTGTCTGCAAAAGAGAGAGAGATTTTAATGACATGTGCCTCAAATAATCTTAAAGCTGGGGAATTCCCTCCCAGTTAAGGTAAAAATCAGACCAAACATTAAAACATCAATCCACTATTGATTTAAAATAATAACACAACTGTAAGAAACAGAGAAGGTGACAAGTCTTTCATGTTTCTTTTCCAGAAAATGAAAGGGAACAAAATTTAATTCAAACCAAGGAAACCAAGGGAACAGAATTGTGCCAGAAAAGTCCCCCAAAAGATAAGTCTGGCCAGGGGAAACTCCTCTTCAACCTTCCAAAGAGCCCAGGCTTAGCAAGTAAGGCACGAGAAAAAAATTTCTAACTCAACAAGGCAGTTATGTGCAGAAAAATTTAAAAAGAAAACCACCAAACGAAGAAGTAGATAAGAATCAGTTGAGTGCGAGAGCAAAGAAATCACTTTCTAAAAAGATACACCTATTATTTTTGATGTACGAAGAGTTAAAAACATGAAAAACACATGTTGGTATTGACACAAAAAGTATAAAGGATCAAAGTATTCAATTATATGCCTATCTGAAAAGAAAAGTAAGCCATATTTATTTATGTTTGACTGATGCATTCCAGCTATTAGCTTGGTGTTTCTCAGAACAAAAAGTGACATCTCAAGACACAGGTTTGTGTTGGGCTTTTTTTTTAACTTCCTATTGCAATATTTTCCTGCAAGAAGAAACAGACAGTGCCTCTAAAGCCAGAAGAGTGAATGCAGGTGGGAAGCTCAAGGCATTCCCTTAAGTGTGTGGAAGAACTTTGGTTGCACAAATCCACCACCTCCTGTTGCAAGTGTGAAAGGGCTCCCAGCTCCCAGGGTGTAAAACAGGGATAGAGAGAAAGTGAATTTGATCCAAACAGAACATATTTTTAAGACTTTTGACAATTTTAACATCATGCCACCCCCTAAATAATGAACCAATGCCTCAAGTTTAATTGGTCGTGTAAAAAGCAGTAGAAATCCAGTACGTCACATAGAAAAAAATGACACAAAATATCACTGGAACCTCACACCTATACAAAAATCTGACAGCTCTCATTTCCTTCTTGTTGTAGAATTACACTTTAGAATAGTTTGTAATCATACTGGAAATTTTACCTCTGCTGCAGAGGTTCAAAGTTTTCACATACCTTTCACTTTCTTTTAGTCTCCACTACACTTCCTTTATTTGTTATGTCAGTCACCAACAGCTGTACAGAAAGAAAGGGAGCTATTTCAACTCTCAAGTTTACTTTTTCTACTTCATATGATTTACTAAACTGGGACAAGAAAGACATGGGAAAAAGAGCTGGAAGAATATGCCTAATCAGCTTGGTTTAAGTTCTATTTCTTAGATAGAAAAGAAAAATAATTAAAGCCACAAACACCTATTTTGACAGTGTTTAGACTGAATATAAAGGAAAAGTAAAATGAACAGAGAGAACTGCAGATATCATTGATGATACCATTAAAACTCTTCAACAAGATAACAATGACAGATTTTAGCAGAATTATTAATGTAGAGTATTTTTTCTCATGAAAGCTCAACATCTTTTTCAATACACACCATGAAGAAACTTATGCATGTTAAGCACCCCAAATCATTTCAGTGCTCTTAACAGGGTTCTCAACTTGTACAAAAATGTAGGTTTTTTGGCATATAGTGAGACATGCTGCTGTAAATGTTTCTAAATTGAAGATTTAAACAATTAGAAATCTATTTCAAATTTCAAGTACAGAAGCTCCCTAGAGAACATTATCTTATATTAGCTTTTCAGAATTGTACATGATGAGACCTTCTCCTGGCATCTGTGGATTGAATTACAGGTGTATTGGCAACACAAAACTATCATCTTTACTATGCAAGGGTTCAGTGACTTTTTTGGCCAGAATAACCAATTAAGGCATAAGGCTTTGTGTCAGTTCAAGAGTTTATGTTGATTGTTGTATTACCTTTAGCCATTAATAAATAACAGACCATAAACTTGTATGTCAACCCACACTTCCCTATATGATATGGAGTTTGCAGAAAAGATTTCTGCACCTCAGCAGTACTGTATTTCTACGTGCCTCCAGGAGGTTAAAAAGCTAATGAAGTAGCTTTTTAAAATAAGATATTATAGACATGTGAAGGAATGACCTGCAGATCTTTGTTTCAAATTGTGACATCAACAACTGCCAGTCTGTGTGAAAGTAAAACAAGGCAGATAATTGCTCTGATGAAGATACCACATGCGTTGAAATTCCATCCAAGAGGAAATGACAGAATCTGCCATGGTTAATTTACTTTACCAGCCTTTCATTTGTTCGGTGAAATATACCACCTATTTACTTTTCAGAATCACTTGCATCTGAAACAAGAAAAACAAACAAAACAAAAATGCCAGAAAAAAACTGCACTAATCAAAATAATTTATCAAAGAGAGGACTAAAGCTAACAAGAGCTTAAACAAATTGTTATTATTGTATATCATCAGAGAAGACATCTTTAAACACTGAAATGAACAGCATATTATTAAAGGATTAAAAAAAATTGAAGAAATAACAAGCTTAGAAAGCTGTTATTTTTTTTAAACTTCTACATGGAAACAGGAATGTTTTCAGAATACATATAATTACACAGCATACATGTAAATTCCCAGTACTAACATCTGGAGAAAATATAAATCTGCAATAAAGACTCAGGAAAAAAAGTTTTAATTTGCCAAGTATATAAAGAGAGTGACTAATATTGATACAATAATAATAATATTTCTAATAATTAAATTCTTGTTTAATTGTTATCGTAATGTTTCAAGCAGCTGTTCATCGGACTTTATTAAAGGAATTTCTATTCTTTTATGCTCCTGGTAAGAAAATTCCATGGCAGTCCATGTTTGGGTGATATCTTCCAAAGTCTGGGAATAATAAGAACAATAATAACATCTGTCTATACATATATATCACATTTCATATTTGGAATTGAGGAATTTAATTAAATCATATGTAATTCACAGTGATGATAAACTACACCACAGACAAGTTCATTTTGCTGGGCTGGGAATTTTGATACCTGGGTAAGTCACACGAAAATATTCAGTTTATGTCTAATTTCTTGCAACAAAACATAAACAAATAATTTGTTACATACTATTCAAATAATTTGTTACATACTATTCTGCAAAAACAGAAGAAAAGAGAAAGTACATCTCTCACCTTTTCAGTACTTAACTCTTACTACACTTTGGAGTTCATCTTCTACCTTTATGAAACTGGAGTCCCAGAAGGTCTGAGTAGGTCTTCTGCTACTAAAAGACTGACCTAAAAGAGACATCAGAGAGCAAATTAAGTCAATGAAAAAGAAAAGGCTGACATAAGCATATAACAAAGTGTTCAAATTGAATCTAACAAAAAACTACAATTCAATAAGTTATATGCACTCTAGGTACCAGATGTACTTTCAGATTTGCCACCGAATCGTGGACTTCATCAGCTTAACAGAAATATTTCTTGATGCTCTTACAGTTGTTTTTTTGTTGGTTTTTTTTTGGTTTTTTTTTTGTTTGGTTGGTTTTTTTTTGGTGGGTTTTTTGTTTGTTTGTTTTTGTTTTCTTTTCTTTTGTCATGTACTCTGGTATTTTGTACTTCATAACACTAAAAGTGAGTTTATTTGCATAGCTGACATTGAAGCCGATGTAAGATACAGACTCAGTATCTGCAGACTAGAAACCTTGGGGAATGATGGGGATGTTTGCAGTACTTTGTTGCTACTTGGTAGGACTAATTAAATTTAAGTGGAAAAAAACCCCTTTAAAATTTGTATCTATTACTTAAAATGATGACAGTCAATTAATTTTTTCATTTTCTTTCTGTAAAAAAAGAATCACAATTTTGTGCTAATCCTGTTTTGGAGCTTCCTGCATTAAAAAGAAGTTTGTGCACTTATTAAAACTGTATGTAATAAACCATTGATATATTGAAGAAAAACAGAAAAATTCTTTTACACTCTCTTCTATGCTGTCAGCTTCACAGTTTTTTGATTTTAAAAATAAAAATATTGGAAATTTGTCTTTAATTTTTTTTTTCAAAATGGTTTAAAAGAATTTTATTCAAATTTTGAAAACCAATGACTGCTCCATGTTATAGCCTATGAATCAAAATCACTGGGATTTCTTAAATGAAAAAATAGTATCGGAACCGGGTAGGTGGATTTCACACTTTTGAAGCATTCAGGAGAAAAACATCCACGATGAAGTGTGATTTTTCTCTTAAAAGACAAATAAATGGGCATGCAATAAAGATAATTTATTTTTGAATGAAACAAACATGTAAACAAGAAAAAACTTTATACCTGTTAGGTTCAAGATTTTGTATTCAATCACTGTACTGTCTGTGAGGCACAGCTGTAGTGTCCTGCAAATAGTCTGGAGAGTGAGTCTTTGTTGTTATTTTTACTTCATACTGTAATTGGAATTCCCATTGGAATTTTCTTCTGCAGGGCTACTCCCAACAAAACATTGAAATACTTCAAGGAAAAGAAGTGTCCTCCCTTTAAAAATGTGTACCTTCCCTGCAGCTCCCAGCACTCTGGAGCTGGCTGTGAGCAGAGCACATGAGCATCTGCAAACTCCACCTGTAAGAGTGATTGCTGTCTCGAGGGATCTGCCATAACCCCCCACCCTCTGTTTTGTTCCCCATACTGCCTCAGCTCAGAGAAGTGACAGCATGCTTTTACATATAACTCCACAGGGGCTGGAAACTCATTCAGAAAAATAAGGTTTTAAAGGAAAGCCCCCAAAACAAAGCATGTTCCAGAACATTCAGCTTGGACGTGAGTAATAAACCCAGCGAAACATCTAAGTGGGTGGGAAGAGTGAGGAAGGGGCGGCACTGAGACAGATAAATTGCAGAAATAGACGGCTGTGGAACCTACCTTGGCAAACCTTCTGAGCTGCTCATCCATCTGTTCCACATTAATCTCTCTCCACTGGGTTTCAGTCCAATCATCAATGCTGCTCTGAAGCAGAAAGTACAGATAAAAGCATCAACAACATTTGGTAAAGACAAGTTTCTGCTACAAAACAGATAAATGGATGCAGGAGAAAGCCCATCCTACAGCTATAGCTCAGGGGCCTTAATTTTTTTCCTACACCACCATTACTTAGCAAGCACACATAATAATCCATCTTCTCTAAATTCAACTCAAAGACCAAGCATTTTAACTGTTTCATGTTGTAACACCTGTTAAAAACATACAAGCACAACTTTCTAACGCCATTAAGCACTCACCTATATCCACGGGTAACGTACAGGCGCACCTGGGAGATTTTGGGAAGCTGCCCTGCAACTCCTCCTGGGGGTGCTACAAACAAAGTTACAGAAAGAGGATTTGGTACACGTATTTTTAACCTTGCCTATGAAAGGCAGCATCTTTAGGGAAACAGAACTTCGCAAGACTGATTTCCCACACAGGTCTGTACACCGACTTTTCTGGACTCTTGCTTGTAGATTTGTAGAGCTTTTTAATGTACAGACCTGAGTTCTGAATTGGATTGAATGGATTTCTGAATTTTTACTCAGTTATTTTAATTAATCAAGCAAGTTCTGGGTTATTAGGAAAGCTCTAAAGGAAACAACAAAGTTTGTTTTGCTTCGGGATTATCTTGAAATTGGTTGACTTGGGAACAGAGATATTTTTACTCTGGGTATCCTAAAAGATAGCAATTACTATTTGAAAAACAAAAGGAATAGTAAAATCTTTGGTATTTAATTTTTTTTTTTTTTTTTAGTCAAAACTAAACCACTTCTAGGATCAAATTAAAAACAGAACATTTAAAATTATTCTAAATCTATAACTAATTTTAAGAAAAATATTACATTAATATAAACATGAATATCCCACACTTTCTTGAGGAACTGTGCTTATTTTCAACATTGTTTCACATGCCTGTAGCCTGAAATAGATACTTCAGGTATCTCTGTAGATTCCTGCATTAGAAACTTTTTTTTTTTCCCAGCTTCTCAAGCTCTTGATTTGCCTGAAAGAGGGAAGGAACACTCAAAATACAGTTGTAGGTTATATTGAGCTTACTTAACCTGTCAGTGAAATCTACAGATCCTGCATGTATGATTCAAGATAAGAAAAGCTGAGAGAATTATGGCAAAGAGGCTACAAAGCTGCATTTGCATTGCCACTGAAAGCAAAAGCATGCAGAGCACCCTATACTGAAACCACAAGAGAAATGCTGCATAAAAAGAAGTTATTTTATATTCTTTATTCTTTAACTTATTAAACCGCTTCTTAAAGTTGTATAAATGTTAACAAAGCCCCCTCACAATGTTTTAAAAAAGAAACACTTAATAGTCTACTTTAGGCAACTCTGCTCAAGAGCACATTATGCTGACTGTGTAAAGGAAAATGAGAAAGTATTCTGAGTTGTTAAATTTTTTTTGGTAAGCATATGCAACACTGGAAGAAAAACAAGAATCGTGGATTTGGTGGTGCTAGAACTATACCAGCATCTTGGAAAAAAAAAAAAAAATAAAATTCCTAAACCCACAAACAACAAAATTCCTCAAAACACCAGCAAAACAACAAATCCTCCAAAAATAATCCCTCAAAACAAACCCAAACAAAAAAAAAAAAACCTAACAAAAACTGAAAAGACCCAACTCACAAATGTGTGCATTGAAATATCATTAACTTTTTTAGTAATATATTGCAAGCAAATATGTTCTTCTGAGAATCCTCATCACCTTATTGAGATGAACATATGGATTTTCTGCATCACACTGAAAGGTAGCTTCCATTTTAAATCTTTCTCTGAATTCCATCTGCTTATCCATGAAGAACAGGTAATGTCACTTGTCACTGATTATGTTCGTATTAAGAAAAAACAGAAATAAAAAGGACTGATTCCAGAATTCAACATATGTCAAGTAAAATGCACTTTTTTCTGACTAACTGTTATGCCAGTTGCCAGAAGAGAAATTACTTTGTGCTATACTGACAGAGCTTTATTCTTAATGGCATTCCATTCTTTGTACAGTTCCTAGTTAACAGAGTAACATTTCCTTTAAAGAAAAAAATGTCACACATGGTAGGAATATACCAGTAAAATCTGTATATTAGCAGTGAGAATACTCCAACATCTACTTACAAATAAGAACACATTGGATGAAATATTTAACTAAAGCTATACTCTATGTCATAGAATTTTTGTCAACTGGAAAAGAATTAATGATACCTTGACGGGGGTTTATGTCTGTATCAAAAGTACAAGAAAGGGAAGCTCAAATTTGAGTCACTTCAGAGCAACTAGAAAACCAGGTAAAGGCACACATCAAAAATCTTACCAAAAATACTAGACCAGATGGGCACAGAAATAGAAATTTCACCATGGTCCAGAAAACTCACTGATATTGCAGAGAAATTTTAATTATTTGATGAAAAGCACTAGTTTAACTTTCACTCAGCTCTATTTAACAGAATTCACAGTGCAGTGCATATCCCAAAACAGACCAAATAAAGGTCTCTCATATGCAGATGCTGCTCTTAAAACAAGGATTTAATAAGTTCTTCTTTTAGTGTCAGTAGGAAACATGACAGCTGTTGTGCTTTCCCATCTATTCTTCTAACCAGATTTTCTTAATTCAGATAATTCCCCCAAATTACACTTGTCACTCACAAAAAATCTAACTGGGATGGATGTGTGGCAGACTATATGAGAAAAAAATGGTTGAGGATGTCTGTAAGACAGCACCACCTGACAGCCATCAAATTCTACCTTTTGAATCCATATTTGAACAGTCACAAACTACTGCAACGTGTGATATGGGAGGCAAAGTAACACAGACACTCACTGGAGTTTCTATATGGGTCTGAGAGGAGGTTTACGAAAATGAACATGATTTGGTCATTATTAAGAAAAAAAATTAGCAAAAAGTGACTATGGGCCACATTAGAACAAAATACAATACCTCTTTTTGAACCAGTTTTCTAAAATTTACATAAAACTTGTCTTTAAAGAGCAAAAGAAAAGCTACACACACTCTACATATCCCACAATCAGGAAGATTCGTATAATTGCTCCTTTTCTAACATAAAGCTAAAGCAGACTCTGCAATGTTGGGTTGGTTCAACATCAGCAAATATTTCACCTCTCTAAATAAAGGAATAACCTCTATCTAAAGGGAAGGAAGAAACAGTTCATCTTATATTTATCCTTTCAGAAACCTCAACACAATGAGTTTTTGTTTACTTTTCATTTACCCTCAGATATAAAAGCATTAAAATACCATTTTAATGACCCAAGTATGAGAAAGCATACAGGAGACATCACTTAATTAGTATTCAGCAATCTAGGAGTAAGGATTTAAGGGCTTTTTAAGGTTTGAAAAATTAAAGGAACCATCGCATTTTACAGGGCAAGAGCTAACTGCAATTATCACACTCTTGCATGTGTTCCTGGGGAAACCATTTACTACAGGAATGACTTTCATTACTGTTTAAAAAAAGAACTCTCCCCTGAGCAGGTACAGGGCAGCTAGATTTCCCGACCAGAAAACAAAACCAACAAGCCTGATGAGGAGCAGAGAAGGGAGCTGGGGTTCTCTAGCCTGAGAAAAGGAGGCTCAGGGGACCTTATGATATCTACACTGCCTGAAAGGAGGTCATAGCCAAGTGGAGGTCAGTCTTTTCTTCCAGGTGGCAAGTGACAGGACAAGAGAAAATGGTCTCAGGTTGTGCTACAGGAGGTTTAAACTGTATATTAGGAAAAAATTTCTTCACTGAAGGGGTCATCAAGCATCAGAACACACTGTCCAGGGAAGTGGTAGAATCACCAACCCTGGAATATTTAAAAGGCACGTAGATGTGGCACTTAGGGACATGGTTTAGTGGTGGACTCAGAAGTGCTGGGTTTAAGGCTGTATTTGATGATGTTAGGGGCCTTTTCCAACCTGAATCATTGCATGATTCTATAAAAATACATAAGGCTTAAGATTTTAAGATTCATTCATACCCTAGAATATTACTGTAATTTTTTGACTATGAAATCAAAGACAAACTTCAGTTACATATTTAATTACAGTTCTAAGTACACAACTTAGGATCAAATTCACCATCAGGAGTTGGTTTTGAGGAATATGCTTAATTAGTTTGGTTTAAATTAAACTGACAAATTTAATCCACCTGAACATTCCATTTACTGTAGGTCTGATCTTCATACTGCTCAAGAGATTTCAACTTAACATATTTCTAAGAAATAAAGGTATTTTCTGGACTTCATAAGAATCTGCAAGGCAAAACCCCAAACCTAATCAGTTTTGTTCTCTTTTGCTGACACCACCTCATGAATGAATTCTGGTGGAAAGTTTTAGTTTTCCACTCTTTGCATGGTATTCGCTATGGCAGTTTTCAATGCTGGACTTATTACTCAATAATTTAATTTGTATGTGTCTAAAGCTCTCACAGGAGCTTCCACCCTCTGTGCTCCCACCTGAAAGCATGTTTGCTTAGGGTCAGGACAAGAGGTAGGGACAGAGCACAATTTTCAAATAACTTGGATGTCTAGGTCCCCCATAAATTTTTTGGAAGGTCTTGTCCCCATAGAACAATAAAACTCTACATGGACTCCTATAAAAAGTAAGGACAAAATGTCTGTACTTGTTCCTTCAGTTCTTTAGAACATTTAAGCTTTCACAAAGTAACCAGAATATCTTCATTAATGATTTAATTATATACTCCCCCTCAACCCCTCACTTATTAGAATATAAATTAAGGTATTATGAAGCAGCAGGAAAATGCACTTTTATTTTTGCATTGTTCAATACCTTTTTAATGTGTTCATCATGTTCGTTCACAGTTATCTGGTTCTTCACTAAACAATTGTAATGAAATATTGCAATTTAGGGTAATTATTGCCACAGACAGGGGCTTTTTTTAGAAAGCTTCTAAGATGGTTGAAAGCTTGAAATGAAAATAAAAAGAGAAAAAACCCAAACAGCAGAGAAAGCAGTAGAATTCTCTTTCTATAATACTCTCAACATGAAATCTCATCCAAAATATTTCTGAGGTACAGAGATTGGCGCTGTACCAAGCTATACTGTTGGTATGTGTCATGTCCTTACCAACAAACCTTATAGTTCTAAATATGCTCTTAATTTGGCCTCAATAGATAAATTCTAGAATGCTAAAGAATGACAGATTAGCTCAGGTCCTGAAAAGTATGGAACTAGGCTTTCCAGACATGTACCCTGCACTCTTGATACTTTCTAAATCACAGAATATTCTGAGTTGGAAGGGACACACAAGGATCCAGTCCACCTCTTGAGGGAAATTCTACCCTCTACTTTTCTGACTTGTTTTCTCCCCCTTTTTTTCCTCAGATATATTCTCTCTCATAAGTCTCTCTGCTCTTCCTCCTGAGTCTCATAAAAATTCCAAGTCTTACTTGAAAGCTAATGTTTACTAGAGGGAAAAAGAGCACCTACTCCTATAAAAGCTTACCAAACAAGTGGCAAGCAGAAGTGATTTCTTTAAGTTGCTTTCCATTCTCATTGTTATGTGTAAAGTTAAGACAAGTTATTTGCCTTTTGAATGAGTAGATGTAATAACGTATGTATTATCTGAAATCAGGGAGAAAACAAATATAGAAAGAAACAAGATAAACATTAAATGCAAGATACTCATTTAATTGCTAACAATGCTGAAAGTGTCAACCTAAGGAAAATTCATTTATTCAAAATTACTAGCTAAATATTCATTATTACTGCCTTATACTCACATCTAATTTGCAATACTCTGCCGCAGTTTGAATATAATACAATGTCATAGAAATGTACACCTAAAGCAACTTCAAGAGTAATTAGCTGACGTTCCAAGAAGATGTTTGCAGTACCTATGCAATTTGCAAAAGAGGTTTTTCTAGCTCTCCCTGGAAGATTTTTCAATAATGAAGAACCTGTCACCTCCTCTAGCAATCTGTTCTAGCAATTCATTATGCTTGGCATAAAGTGGTTTTCTCAGTCATCAGACTTGAACCTTAAACACTTTAAATTAAGTTCAGTATGTTCTGGGTGTAGAGAATAGATTATATGCTTCCTGTATGCAGAAATCTTTATTGTATTTGAAGATTTATCTCCATTCTCTCTCTTCTTCAACCTCAATGGCTATCAACAGATCATTTTTCCTGAGGCGTAATGCCTGAGCACAATACTCCACTAGAGACTTCATCAAGGCTGACAGAAATGTGAGATTTCACATCCTTGTGCCTTTCAGGACAACCACTCACTTGAACATTGACATACTTACTTAATAACGTGACTTCACTTACTCATGTACAATGCATCACAACTCCTAAATCATATTTGAAGATTCTGTTTCTAATCAGTTCTTTCCTATCTTAAGCTTTCATTATTCCTGTGTAAGAATAACACATGCACCAGCAGAAACATGCTCCAACTACCCGGGTTAACTATGTGCTACACTGGATGGAGAGCCTGGACACACCTGCCTTCCATAGATTCTCTGTGCCTCATGCAGACAAATGCAAAATACAGTATGTTAGTGAGCTGAAAATCTCCCTGCTTCTTTGAATTACATTCTAGATCTGGCTTTAGCAATGGGCTAACTTCTGGAAGGAACCTGCAGTCAGAACATCACTAAAGCAAGAATAGAATCATAGAACACAGTTTGATTCCCAGCTGCAGTACATATGTCAGTATTTCAAGGCATTCAATTCACAAATATATTAACTAAAGCTGTAATTTAAGCACTGCAGAACATTATCTTCCTAATAATAAATAAACACTTTCATGTGTAGGGGTACTGGTTTTGAACACAGATTCTGAACTAGAACAGTCATGAAATCCTACACAAAACTGAGGTAACATGTGTGTCAAGATCCAGTGTCTTGGCTTGAAAATTAGTATAATCATCCTCAAACTCTTGTAATGTTAAAAAAAAAAAAAAAAAAAAAAAAAAAAAAAAAAAAAAAAAAAAAAAAAAAAAAAAAAAAAAAAAAGAGAGAGAGAGAGAGAGAGAAACAAGTATAAAATACATGTTTTTCCAATGGCAGAAAAATCTGATGGATGGCATATAGTAGTGCTAAACACATAGCTCACCTCTGTCACTGAACACACTTCTGAGATTTTTCAGTTCTCTTTTAACCAACAAGCAATGATCGATACTATTAACAGTGATAGTTGTCTGTTTGTTTTTTTTTTCTTTTAACAGAAACGGAGTTAGCAAATGAAGCATTTGCCTAGAAATACAGATTGATTTTAAATAACAGTTTAAGATATAATGCAAGTGTACCACTACAAAATCAGTACATTTATGTACTAGTGACACCTCTGTTTAAGAAGCATAGTAAGAGGGATAGCCATCTATATTTCCTCTTACTTTTATACTGTTTCATCCTGTTAACTCTCCTGTTAAATAGAGATCTTCTCAAGTTTCTACAAGGCCAAATTATGCCTATGCATTAAGAAGGTTATTACGTACATCAGACTTCAGCTACTCAAATACTTGAAGTCAACTCACTAAGTAAACAGTATCTTTTGACTCTGAATCGGTTACATTTAATTAGGTTGTCTTAATCCATGGCTACCACAAGTATCAGGCAACAGAACAACAGTCATTTTCTACAGCACAGATGTACTCTATTAATACTCAAGGTAATTAACCATGTTAACAGATGAAGATTTTTGGAAAAATAATAGCAGAGCAGAAAATAGAAGTGCATATTAATGCAAGCTCATGTTGGCTCTAAAGGGAGAGCTCCAGCACCTTCTGCTTTTTTCCATCAGCAACACAAACAGCAACATGTACATCTAAAGCTACACTTGTTACTTTGCTAAATATGTTAAACATTAATCATCTCAGAGTTTTTTTCTTTGCAGCTTGTCTGCATCTCTTTTCTGTTGCAAGCCACTTGAAAAACAAATAAACAAATAGAAGTATAAGCAGCCAAGGTGGATATTTACATAAAACCCAGCATTTTTGAATAGGCACATAAAATTAACTTGTTTATCTTCTTCCTTTCTAACTCTCTCTATCCCTCAACTAATGTGGATTTTGTTTCTTTGAGTTTTTTGTAAATACACAGTGCAAGCCCACTCATATATACAAAACCTATGACAGGATGAACTATTGCACTTCTCCAAGACAAATAAAGGAATTTAGATATAGTCCTGACTAAATTAGAATATACTTGCTTTTAAGGATCTATAAATTTAACTTATCAAGAATTGATTTAAAACAGTAATTCTGAGAAGCCCACATTTGTGCCCTGAAAGCTAAGCATCCTTTTATCCTTTTTGGGATCAGACTCCACCCCCCACCCCAGTCACACCATAAACCAGATCATTGCTCTGTTATGGTTTTCAGGAAATTCCAGTCACATTTTAACCAAACACATTCCTGCTTATAGAGAAGCATGTAAAGGTCGTTCCTGGAAATATGTGGACACTATTCATATATCATGCACTTAACAGCACAAACTTTGAAGCTTCTGACAAATAAATTGGCTTTAAGATGACAGCTATTGTTTGATAAAGATCCTGATTAGAACTGTAAAAGCCAAAGGCAAATAGTTTCTGAAGAACCTGAAAAATAAATACTTTAGTGGTGACAGTAAAACCAGTGCAGTAATTGGTGCTTGGTATTTCACCTGTACTTCTGCTGTCAACACTAAGGTTGCATGCATGAGGAAGAATGGCTCAAACTTGAAAACTAATACCCATTGACTGTGCTTTCCCTGGCAATAAGCTGGAAAGTCAGCAAATTTACAACACAGAATGCTCATTCAGAACGGTGCTAGAAAGGCTGCTTTTGTCCTGAGTCAGTCAAGTCACTAAGGAAGCACTCATCACCTCAAAAATGGATCAATTCAAACCCTCTTACAGTCTAGTCTGACCGAAAGAGATAATTTCTGTACTCTACCTAGCAGCTTTAAACTGCTGTTCAAGCATGTCGCCAAATTTATGTTTATATACTGAGTGTGCAGGGAATCCTCCAGAGGTAAAGGCAAGACCAGGTAAACTACACACAGACCTCAGAATGGATGTCTTGAATCCACATCTCCCACAGACAAGGCTAGTTCAGAGTTTCCTGATGCTTCAGAAGGAAGAAAAAAGGCAGCAGTAGGTCACTGCTGCCATTCACTTCTTCTTTTTGAGACAGCTTTGTGCAGGGATCAGCAGGAATTTACCCTAAATTCTAAAGGATTTTATCAGGAGCAATGAAACTTAGAAGTACAGTAGAGTGAGTCCTGACCCTGAGACATGGAAAGCTTTGCCATGGATTTGAAAGAAGTACCAGGATTTTAGACCAAAGCCATTAACAAATTTGCAAGGCTTCTGCATGAAGTAAGCAGAAGCAGTTCATTTAGTTTAGATCTGGTTTATAAACATTCCTCTAGGTTTTTAATTACCTAGGTTAAGATATATACTTGCAAGAAAAACCGGTGTATACACACAGAGAATATACTTCCTACCCCATCTAATGGAACAGAAAATCTCTATATTCTGTTAATAATTTTCTTATAAGTATCATTAATATATTTTAATCAATTTTTTTATTTATTATTTTAACAACTTTAATATTTGTGTCTGTTTCCAAAAATTTGCCTGTTTGAATAATATCTTACCAAAATAAAAGTATTCCTCACACATGCAGTAATCTCTCTCCTTAGCACAGTGCCAAAATTGCCATCCAGCAGATCCAAGCTCCCAGAGACCAGGAAAGCTTATAGCCCACCTCCTAATGGTCTGCATCTGGGCAAACCCAGCAGCCTTGTGGGTACACAGGTGCCAGCACAGGGACACAGCTTGGAGAACCCCCTTCTGGATCAGGAGAGTGAAGAGGAGAGTCATCCCAGGGCACCCATTACATCTGCACCTGGAGCTGGACGCACCTGGGCTTCAGCAGCCCCCTCACTTCAAGTGGAATTTAATCCATATTACCCCGCTCCACAAAGCTGAAGGGTGAAAATGAAGGAGAAGAGACAGAATTTGGCTGCCCTCCTGCCAGCTCTAGCCAGCAGGCAGCAAAGCAAACTACATAATATGACAGAGTACATCTTTATTTGAATTTATGTTAGAAGGGGATGAAATCCTTCCAAAAACCCAATTTTCTGAGTTCATGGATATTTATAGCAATGAATTCACACCAAGATTTTGAAAATTACAAAAAAAGTTTCTAAAAGAGTACAGTAATAGATAGTCTGTTTTATCATAAAGACATATCATGACTGCTGGTGAGCATGGTGTAAGGAATTATTTTAGCTTTTATTGCAAGAATTCTATACCAACATTTTAAAAACATTCTCTATCTTTTGAGTATAATCAAATGATTTTGTATCTGCACCAGAACTGCATGTAAATTTCATGCTAACGCTCAGGAAGAAAAGCTTACAAAACTGACAGTTCTGTGCATTATATGTGAAAAATTAAGCTTTTTTATTTTAAAAAAAATTTTGGGCAATGTTGCTGGGGTATTTTGTTCCACTTAATCCAAATTTATTTTATTCACTTTATTTTATTCACTTAAATTTAGTTTATCCACTAAAAATGGTGAAAGCCATCTGAGTGTGTCTCTACATATGACACTTCTAAATAATTCACCTGATCAGGAAAATCCATCCAGAAATCTATTCTTAAGAAAATTAATTTCTGTCTTAAAGAACAAATGGTAGACACTGAACCCAGCTGTGTTGGAAGCCTATCTCACACTTACTTGAATTCAGCACTATAAAACTCCCAGTGTCACAACCTCTAATTTTAAAGTTACTTTTGAATAAACAAGGAAATAATAATACCCCGTGTACAGGGTACAATGTTAACGTATTACTGTAATCTACAGGACTGTATATTCTCTTTCTGAAAAGCTTTCCAGAAACTGCTCACTTTAACTATGCTCCTTTCATCCACCATAAACCAGTGTTTTCAGCTTTTGAAATTGCAACATAATAATGGAAATTTCCTTCATAAAATTAATAAAAAATTATTAATCTCTGCAAAAAAAAAGTCAGTAATAAACCCATGCTTGAGATGGTTTTGTCATTTGACTGTTTCCCTTCTGGTTTGGCAGAATGAGAAGTTAAGTCTATGCTATCTTAAATAGTTACTATGAAAGAAAAGGTGGAGGAACAACAGGTATTTCCAGCAAGACTTCACCCTGGTTGATTCATTTCCAGGATTAAAACACAAGCGGAAATGAATTGTCCCATAGAGCATACACATTTAAGTCCATTTCAATTTCAGCAGATTGAATTTAAAAAGACCTAGATGAAAAAGAGCAAGCCCTCCTAAACACGTACTTTCATGTATAAACACATGATTTATTACAATAACAGAAAATGTTGCTATGAAAATTAAACTTAAATCTTTCCCAGAGGAACAAAATTGAACTCACTTTAACCTCTTTTGTAACATGTGCCAAATTAATTTCTACGGTCTCTGATTTCACTCGAATGAAGTAATTTTTTTATGCCCCAATGGGATGAAAATAACTTTTTCCTTGTATGTTTAGATATCAGCACGCGCAGTGGTGCTGCACAGCATCTCTGACGGGCACAAGCTGCCACGTTTGTAAAAATGCTGGCACAGGATGCTCTTCCCAAGCACCTACAGCTCTCCCTCACCAAAAGCACCTCAACCTGTCTTTGTGATGACAGACAGCTGAGATCCAACACGTTCACCCCAAATCCCTTTCGCAGATTGTGCTGGTGGGCACTGTCAGACATTGTGCTGGTGGGCACTGTCTGGCACGGTAAGATTGGATTTCTCACTCTTGGATAGTATTTTAAGGGGTGGGATGGAGCAGCACACTGTCTCAATAATTGCAGAGCTAAAGCACATAATTTTCCAGCTCAGATCCCAGAAGTGAGCCTCATATTTCCTGGAAGGGCATGGGTCCAGAGGAGGGCCACAAAGATGTTTAGGGGGATGGAGCACCTCTCCTCTGAGAAAGGGCTGTGAGAACTGGGGTTGTTCAGGCTGGAGAAGAGAAGGCTCTGAGGACATGTTATCATGGCCTTTCAGTACTTAATGGGGACTTATAAGAAAGATGGGGACAAACTTTTTAGCAGGGCTTGTTGCTGTAGGATGAGAGATAGTAGTTTTACACTAAAAGAGGGTAGGTTTAGACTGAGTATTAGGAGGAAGGATTTTTTTAGTACGAGGGTGGTGAGATACAGGATTAGATTGCCGGAAGCAGTTGGGGATGCCACACCGATGGAAACGCACAAGGCCAGGTTGCATTGGGCTCTGAGCAACCTGATCCAGTTGAAGATGTCCCTGCTCATCGCAGGAGAACTGGACTAGGTGATCCTCAAAATTCCCTTCAAACACAAACTATTTTATGATTCTGTAATTCTAATCAGCCGCCAGTCCTGACTCCTACTACAACAGTTTCCTCTTTCAGTAAAGAGCAATAAAAAGGCTCCAGGAGCAGGAACCAAAAGCTAGGCTGCTCCCACCCTACACAGCTGACTAACCACAATATTAGACAAATACGTCTTTCCTGACCTCAGATTTTTCATTTTCCCTTGCTTTAAGGAAGATATTTAAAAAAGGGAGAGGAAGGGTGTTCATCCAAGGACTAGCCTAAAACACTACAATTTTTATAGCTTTAAATAGATGAGTCCTTAGTTCTTAGGGGCAGGTGCCATGCTTAGGAGAAAGTTCTAGCCATGGGCTGCATGTGGAGACCAGCATTTTACAAAAACAACTTTTAAAACACTAAGAAGGGGTGGATTTAGGAATCACTTTTGCAATTTCTCCTAATGCTATTACTAGTCTGCTCCTTGTCCAGCATGTGACATTCTCATCCTGTTCAACCCTCTTAACTCTTCTCTATGCACTGTGATTTTATGTTCCAGATATTAGAAACCTGAGCCTTGCTGTCTGCATGACTGACAATAGCCCATATTTCCCAGATACCGTATTTATCCAACAGTGTAGATAATAAGTAATACCTCAATCTTCAGTGAGCTTTTAGGGAACATATCAATCTGGAAAACAACGTCTCAGATGTGAAATCCCATGGTTTAAATTCCTTGGCATAGGTGAATTAACTCTCCAACAGATTCCTGTGATTAAAGAATAAATCCTTAAACCTTTTTAAGGTAGTTTTAGCTATTTTCACATGCTCCAGTGCTTTTTCAGTTTCTTATTTGGAAAGATTTTTGGTGAAAAACAAAATCTAGACTAGAATGTAAATAAATGAACCACAGAAAAAAAATTTAAAAGTCACTTTTCAAAATGTAGTCATGACATCAGTCCTAAAGTTACTTTTCAATTTATATATAAACACAAACCCCAACATCAATTATATTTTAACATTTTTATCTCAAATGATTCTTATGATTATCTCATAATGAAATGCTCACTTTTGAGGTGCTCCCAGAGCATCCTCAACTGACCCTTACGTATCATCTTCTGTACAGTGAACATTCAGAAAATAACACAGTAAAGGGAGTTTCTTCCTCCCAGTAAAAGTGATATTGGAAATCCATTCACCTGTTTGACATAACACTGCCATAGCCTTTGGGTACTAATTCTCCTGTAACATATATTGTGCCAACAAATACAGAAAGGTAATATGAGTCCTCTTAGATTTTATCATTTAGTAAACTTGCAGAAGTGGGCTTCCTCAACCCCAGAATCAAACCTAGCACACACAAATATGTAAAGCCTAATTCTCCTACTTCCTGATCAACAAAATGCTCCAGAACAGTGAACCCTACAGAATGTCTGCCTGCCAAGATTTAAAAGTGCTCACGCTCCCAGCAGTACACTTGGTTTTAGTGGAAACATGGGGAAAGCTTATTGACCGTAAAAATGCCTCAAGGCAGGTCATTCACAGCCTGTTTGCAAAGTCCACTTTCTTGGCTTGTGCAACTTTACCAGCATTTTGAAATTCACAAACAGAAATACCTACTAAGAAGTGTGATAAGAAGAAAGGCAGCAAACTTATACCAACAAAGGACAGTAAGGAGCAGCAACCCATCCTAAAAAGGTTATATGGCTCCTAGAGAATTTTTCACTAGACAAGAAGCATATTTTGTTCTTTAAGTACACAGTACTATGACTATCTCACAACTGTTTATTCATCTCATTTTCAAATTTAATAATCTAAAACCGATTGAAAGTATCTGTAATGTAATTTTGGTGCTTATTAGGCAGCTAAAACACAGATTAAATCCATGTCCTTTTTAATAGCGTCCTGTGTATCAAGTAACATTTGTTTATTAGGTACTTAGGTGGTTTATGACCCTTACTTGAAGCTGCCTGATCAATAAGTAGGTTGTGACTACAACTCATGCAGGCGTGCTGTAGAACTCAGAGTGGCTCCATATCAAGCAGATGACGTAAAATAAAAGTGGGATTAAATTAAAGATCTTTGGGAATTTCATCTTTCAAAAGAGCTGAATGTATTTTTCCAGTGGTTTCAAAAAGAGATCAGTATCTCGGGCTTTTACAAGTGCTGTAAAAGTATAAAAGGGAAAAAGCACTTTAGCTTAAGAGAGGATAATTTCCAAGATAACCAAGACTCAGTGAGGAATGCAAGACAATTATTTACTTAAAACAGAAAGACATGCAGGTTTTAGTGGCATGTTACAGCTAAAGATTTCTCATGAAATAGCACGAAGGCTCATCAAGTGGCTGTGATGGTTTCCATTCCACTTCTGGTAGCCAAGGCTGCTCAACACCTTTCTAGGATGTCTGTAGTTTCTCTCAGTGATGTCAACCAGACCAAGGAGCAGCAGGAATCACCACAGATGCCTAGGTCACGGAAATGTGAAACTCCTACCTTGAGTGAAAGGAAAACAAGTGTGAAGCCTGCAGCGATTTTAAACAGGGTGTATGTTGGACAGGCCTGTGGTCTAATTACGTATCAGTTGATACTCCTAACCTATCTGGCACCAAGCGCATCCTGGCATTCTGAAAAAGAGCTGTGTTCCAACCTCTGGAGTATGTTTGATGGCTTGGGCTTTTTCGTCAAAGAGGAAAGAGACTCCACATTTTCTTCAAGTTGGAAGTTTAACAAACTGACAACTTTTTCTCACAGACTGCAGAAGTTTCTGCTGTTTTGCCCTTCAGCAGAAGGCATGACACACCTGCTCTAGGCTCCTGCTGGCATAGAAGGACCTGGGAAAAATTCAGACTCACACAAGCAGTTTTTTTTTTGATCTCTGTTCAACATAAGCCTGTTCTTCTCCTGCTCAAAAATTTATTAAAATGAGAGACGTAGAGCAATGCCAGCCTGCACAGGTGGCAAGGTCCTGGTGAGCAATGCTTATCACCTGGTAGGTGTTCCACATATCTCCGGCTTCAAAACTTCAGAAGAGATCTAAAGTTTTTGCATTCTGTCACTGTAGACTACTGGCTAATTAAAGACACCTCATGAAACAGAGAACTTTCAGTCCTTTCTTCTAGGCATACATCAACACTAAAACTATTTCCCTATATTTCAATTTGCTAATACAATATTATGACCTCCATCAACAACCCAAAAATTTAACACGCATTTAAAAAATAAATAAATTTGTAAACATTAGACTGTTTCAGGTTTTACTACAAACCTTTATCAGCAATCTTTAACCAGGAGTAAAATAGGTACAATAATATTTCCAAGTATAAGCTTTTGGCAGAACTAATGTCTCCTAAACTGAATAATATTATGTAAGAAGCTGGTATTTCATTATATTTCATTAAAGTTTAATCTTATATGCAAAGTATTATATTAGCTAATTATTTCTTTATTGCTATCTGCCTTGATTTTTTTAGCAGTAGAATTTATCTATCTACAGATTTACTGCATTTAAAGTATCAAAAACAATGCTGAAAAAAGTGCACATACTAATTTATTTTGCTACTTCTGTCTCTCTCACCTATTTTTATGATGGGAAAAGTATCCACATAAAACAAACAAACAAGTAATGAGCCATCTCACCACATAAAAATCTCCTGCATCTCTTAAATAACTTAGCACCATGACTTACACTCTCATGTTAAGACAAATTATGGATTACTTTGTTACATTTACGCAGATATACAAAGACTACACAAATTGTACATCTCACTCACTCTACCCTTACCATCTTCTACTTCCTTGAAAACATCCTGAAAAGCAGGGTAACAGCTGCTTTCTTTGGCTTTTAAGATCTCAACAATTTTTCTTTTTTTTTAATCCAGACAACACCGAAGCAATAATTTTACAAAAGAGAAAGAAAACAGTTGAAGATTAAGGTTGCCTGTCAAAAATATAGAAAATGAAAGTACACTCAGAGAATTAGTGAATAAATATGTCCCAAGCCTACTAGCAAATAAAGACTGACACACACTGGCTGAAATCCTTGGAAAAGTCAAAAAGTGGGGAATGAACGGGAATCTTCACAATTCTCACTCATCTGGCGTCATGGCATCACAACACCGAATAACAAGCATGGAAAAAGATGAGGATTAAACACAGCTGTTGTAATAAATACGATCGACCAAATTTGATAAATCAAAATTTTGGAATTTTATTGAGAGACAGAATGACAGTCTCAGACAGCCACAATTAAAAGGACAGCGTCGAGCCCGGGATCGGCGCTGGGTGAACGCGGCAACGCACTTAGCCAGTATGTCACCCCCCAAGTTCACATTTCTGGCTTGGAGCCGTCTCTTTTTATACACTGGATCGCTGAGAGAAACTTGGGACTCTGAGGTTCCCTCTTCCAAGGCAGCCTCATTAGATATTCATGTTCCAGTTCTGGGGTTCTGAATAGAGTTGCTCGAGAGGACAATGCCTTTAATCATTGTGTCCAGTTGTGGTGTGGAGATGTTAATTTCGGGAGGAGACAGATGAGATATCGATCTGATGTAATCATCTGGTTCTCCGGGCTTCCATCTCCCTTTTCCGTTGTCTTTGTTCTCCCTTTAACGATTCCCGGCAGAAGTATCCTCGTGTCCCTTTTCCGGGTAATTCCTATCATAGTTTTCTTGTGTCCCTCCTGTGTCTTTTCTGGCAAAAGAAATTCCTGCACCCCTCTCTGTGCAGCTTTCGTCTTAGTTAACTCTTGGTATACTGGATTAGAAACAAAATTTATATTTCTAGGGGTTGAATTACATCTTACATCCTTTTAACACGAATTAACTTTAGGACATATATCACAGCTGTCAACATTTTGCACTTGGAAAGTAAATAACCTTGCCTACACTTTTCAATTAAGAAGAGCTATTCTGCTTGTAACAAGCTATGATTATTATAATTGATCAATATTGTCTGATTCATGGCCAAATTTGGCAATAATTTCCTGGATATAAGCCAAACTCATTTTCTACAGAGTGTGAGAAATGTCATGGGAAGAAATTTAGAAGTGACGGACAAGAACAACAGAATCTCTTACTGCTATTTAATCCCTTAACATTAACTTCAACTTTCTCTTATATTTAACTCAGGTTTTCTTTTGTAATTTATGCAAACCCTGATTACTTTGGGAAAACACTATGTGCAAAACAAACCCAGCATAAAGTTGTTTTGGTGCCTCATTTTTCAAAGCGCATAGAGACAGGCAATCCAAAAGGAAGTTCTCCTCGATGTTTGCAATAACACCTAAAATCTCTTATTTGTTTATTTTTAAATAAAATGTTGTCTCTTCTTGCTTATAAAATGTCATCTTTTCTTTCTTTCCAGAAGTTCAGCTCAGTTTGGAGGCCATGCAGAAGAACAGCAGAATCCCTACTCACAGTGTCACGAATCTGCTGTGACCACCATTGATTCAACTGCAGGTAGCAGTGTCCTGGAATTAGAATCTTGTCTGCAAAGTACAAAAACAGCCCCTGAATTTCAAAATAAATACTACTTCGTGATAGTGCATCCCCATTCCTATTTGCACTTTAACGATGAACAACACAGAAATTTGGAATTTAGTTCTGACTAGAATAAGATTTAAAAAAAATTAAAAAAAAATAATCCTGAAGACAGAGGTAAAAGACTGCTTATAAAGACACAGATCACTTTTCAGCTGTATTTATTAATCAAAACCATGCCCAAATACCCTCTCAAAAATTATTGGCTGCAGATCCTTTGAATGTTTCCTTGCAGTTATTCCAGAAGTGAAAAAATCTGCATTTTTAAATTTAATTTCCTAATGTAACATGATAATTTTTTTGAATAAACATCAGTGTTAACATAAACATAAATTATTACATAGACCTTATTTCATATATTTTATTACACTTTGCCAGAATTTGCAAAAAGAGAAATGAAGAATACACAGCAAAGCATTTTAATAAAATATTTATGGAGCATTAAAGCTTAAATTCTATTCCACACTATTTTTTCCCCTCTCACTTAAGCCAATTCATCAGTTCTGCCTCAGTTTTAGCTGAGTTTTTAGTACTTACACTATTCTGCCTAACACACCTGCTTCACTGCCATGACACAGATCAAGGAGTTGACCCTGGCCAGAGCCTTCAGAACATTTGTTACTGACAGGATTATAAATCTTCATTAATCCAACAGTTGATTATTTGTTATCTCTGTACGCAGTCAGTCACAAACTGGAATAAAGATTCAGATTTGCTTAAGCTGTGAGCTCTCTGGAACACAGCTCATATTGTTGCTGTCTCTACAAGTAAGAGAGGCACACCTGAATTAGTAGTGACACTCTCCTTTTTAATGCCATCCTTTGATATTAGTGTTAGTCTCACCAAAAACAATAAGATGCCTTTTATGATATGAGTTTATTTTGCATTAAATGCTCAAGGCAACAGAGGACACATTTAAAAGGTAATTCAAGAGAATAACTCTGTTTTGTACCTTGGAAGCGTAGCTTCAACTGATTCCAAACTCTGATGACTCTACAGACTGTTTAAGTCTTACATTTGAAACTAATAAACTGAAAATATAACTTCCTGAAAATTCATATTTCAATATGACAAAACAATTACAGTTTAAAATACACTAATTGTACCAAAAAATACTTTAAAACATTTTTCAGTGACAAACATCAAAATTGACAAGTAACTTTTGAGTTACAGAATTCAAGGAGATGAACCCTTGCTATGAACTCAGTTTTAGGACCCTATGCAGCTTGAGATGTTCCACTACATCCATAACATGTCTCACTGATTCCTTTCTGTGCCAGTGACTTACAAACAAGAAACTGAAAAATAACACAAAAGGAAACAATAAGGAAAACAGTGATGCAAGCTGCTTTTGCTTAAGTAGCTACAAATTTGTGGTGCAGTTTAGCTTGTTTTGACAGTGAAGACATGAACAGGATGAGCAACCTCAGCATACACATAAGCGAGTAAAAATTGCAAAGCAACAGATAAACAAGCGGGCAAAAGAAAGCTGGAGAAGCCAGGATGAAAACCACAGCACTTCTATTTATCTGGTTTATCCACCATCCTTCTTCCAGAATCTAATATTTTAGGGCCTGATAAAGTAACAAAGAGTTTCTCCAGCACCTTGGAGCTCAGGCTCCACCCTAGCCTGTCCCTGAGCACCACCAGCTGCTCCAGGGCAGCAGAAGCCTGCTCTCCCAGCAGCCCATCCTCCTCTCCTAAAAGCCTCCTGACATCTGTCACACAGGTCAGTTCCCATCTCATCCATGAGGAGGGCATGCCTTACACTGCTCCCTAGAGACTCCTCAGGCAGACGTTAATTTAACGAGTTCATTTGTGGCTTTATGAAGTAATTTATGCTTCCTTAACACAATAAACTCCTTACACTTCGAGGACTTAGTAAATCTGATTGGGTTTGGATTTGCTCCATTATGGAAAAAAGGAGCAAAAATGTCATTGTGGGGGGGTTATTTTCCTGGTTTTGAACACTAAAACCATGTTATTGGATGTCACTGCTAGATTTAAATACCAAAGTTATAAATTAAACTCCTTCTGTATATACTGAGAGAGCAGTATAATCAAGTCAAAACCCTATATTTTCCTTTCAGTATCTCCTTTGCAAAAGGTTTTAAAATATTTAAAAATAATTTTAAGCACTTTGTGATGACAATGCTTTTGTTGTTTTGGTTTTTTTTTATAACACAAACACAGGGAAATCAAAAGTTATATAAAATACAAACTTTAGCAATAATCTGGGAAATTCTGTCTTCTCTTTGCAGAATATGCAAGTTGACTTCCTCAATAATGCTACAGATACCACTTGTGACAACCAAATCTTATATATTTGTTTCTCTAACATCAAACCAAGGGAAAAAATAATCCCATTCTCATTTGAGGCAGAAACACCTAAGCCAGCTGAATGCCTGTATCAGTTTTCACAAAAATTAGCTTCCTTAATAAACACAGATTTAGCAAGGAACTATGAACTTAGTTGTCAACTTCCCCTTCTCTTTATGCTAGTCATGATTTGCTCTCAGTCTTTTTCTTTTCCCTACTAATCTTTGAAAAAAACCTTGACCTTTCCAAGCTGCCCAACAGTGGATTTCAGATGCATTCAGGTTGCTGTGCTTGAAATCTTTCTGCTTTGATGTTGATGGGAGTTTTGTCATGGGCTTCAATCAGAAAGAGATTTCCGTCTCGGCGGGGGAGTTGTGGTTCTATCCCTGCCCCTATTCATAACCACTGCTTCTCAAGATCAAACTGAAAAGATAATGACCAACCTGAAATCTGAACACTGCTAACAAAGTGCTAGCAGACAAAAAGAATACTTTTCGTCTTCCTGTCATTGCCATTGGTATTTATACACAATATCTGTAATACTGCAGCGTAAATGGTACACGTTTATTCCCTCTTTGAAACTAAATTTTCTTCCATAATAATGCAGGAGCAATAATTAAAAACTGTTCTCTGAAACCTGTTTGACTTTCCTAGTCTCAAATTTGGGTTTCCCCAAGTCTGAGTTATGGACATGAACCATTACATTCTTCTCCCTAAAGCCAAAATTTGGACCTGCATCTGTACATCAGAAATTTTTCCACAGAACTGGAGTATCAACATCTAAAAGCACGTTACTTTGATGAGCCAAACCTTCTTAAAATTTTGGAAAAGAGACACAAATAACCAAGATCAGGATCAAGGCATGACTTGGGAGCAGGAAAGAACAGGACAAAACCTTTAATCCATGATGTTGTCTTTTTGTATCAAGTGTAAATCCACTGTTGCTATAAGGCAGAGTTCCCAACGTAACTTTAAGGAAATTTTATTGCAAAGGTAGGAGTCTGGTCTGGTTGCAGTCTCTCTCTCTCTCTCTCCCCTTTTTCTTCAAAGTGTTCATAGAGACTCAGTTGAAAAGTTGAAAAGTAAATATTTCATGTTAGTCCCAGAACACTTACAATACAAAAAATGCCCTGAACATTTTGTATCTATTCCTAATTCTAAATGTCTTCTACAAATTGTTAATAAAGCACAAGATTTCTAAAGAATTTTATGACATGTACACTAAAAGAAGGTGCTTTTCTTTAAGAAAATTTTATACAAGTAATTGTTTTTATAGTTTAATCCTAATAGCTCTCATGTGACACATTGTGAAACCTCGCATACAAATCTCTTATGATTTACATTTCAGAAGCACTTTAGGAACTTTAGGAAACCTCGTGCAAAATTAAATATTCCTTCTCTTATGAGCTTTCCTCCTTTATGAGCTGTAAAAGTCTTTAGTCTTGCAACATAATGAACTGCTTTTACATCACGTAGTCATCAGAGAGCTGATCTGAGGTGATGATTCCTTGTGTGCCCGGCTGCTGGTGTGGCAGCTCCATGTTGCTGCTCCTGAAGGAGAGGCAGTTAGTCACCACAGCCCACTAGGGAAGTGACTCATGCCTCATCTTTCACAGTGATGTACACTGGACAAGAAGTACATCACCTTGCACTGTACTGGGAATGGCTCTGGAGACTTGAGCACTGCACTACAGCACAAGGAAGAATATATCTTTCATGTAGTAAACAATTCAGATGACAGCAGTCACATCCATTATACAAAGGGCAATAAAAAGAAGGGGTGACATGCTACACAGAACTAAGCCTCCAGCAACAAGTCACTTCTGATGATTATATAAAAAGTGGGATAGCTACTTTTTTAAAAAGAGGCACTTTCATAAGAGCTATTTTGCATCAGTTGTCTCTGGTGCCAGTTAAAATATAAATCTTTTTATTTTCTTTTATTTCTTGCTTTATCACATGTATTCAGATATAAAAGCCTGAAGGCCACTGTGTGCTAGAGCAGTGTTTGAGCCAGCTCCCCAAACTGAAGGCCCTTTCTGTTGTTCTCCATTCCAAGGCACTCTGTGGTGTTCCTCATAGCACAGACAGCTTTCTGCACCACTTCACGTGGCACCTGAATCCAGTGAGATGTGGGCTATTGGTTTGACAACACCACTGCCCCGTTTCTCTTTAGACAGACAATAGATGAGGAGGGCTTCAGCTGCCCATCAGAGCTCTCAAACAACTGATGCATAGAAGAAGCCAGAACCTCAGCATGTTTTGTTTGGACGGAGTGAAGAAAACATGACATGTAAATAGGCAAGTGTCAAATCCAAAAAATGTTTTCCAGAATAACCTATACTACACAAACATACATATTCTTTGTTCTTCCTCCCAAACTTGTTTTTCCAGCTTCCCTGTGGATATTCACTGACCTCTGAGCTTGGAAATATGATCATACGCATCATATTTTGAAAACCATCCCTGGATATGACATAACACCTTTCAACAGTGCCATATTTTAATATACATAATGTTATTTAGTCATCTCTGTTCTCCTAAAAATCCATATAGTCTTATCTTCCAGAGAGCCTGATTGGTAGGTAACAGATATAGAATCAGGGTACTCCTTCCAGATACCAATAAGTTGCATTTAGGAGATGAGACAAGACTCCCACAGACCTAACTCCATTCAACTGTATATACTTGACTCCTTAAGTTAGTGGGAACTAGAAAAATATTTCTGACAGCATAATTTCATGATAAATTGTGTCTTCATGTCCAAAAATAAACTAACTCTTCAGAATCTTCTTTGTCAGGGCTCTGTATTTCATGGCTTGGCAGCTCTGTAAGTTACTGTGAATTTCTCTGCTTGCTGAGAAATACAGAACTGAAATTTTCATTTCATTTCAAAATGCTTTTAGCCTACCTGAAACAGTTAATAGCCATTACAGAGTACAGGCTAAACCGAGTGCTGTCTGGGACCACACCAAAGGAATTGGTTAATTCTGTCACACCAACAAGCATACACAGCAGTAAGTGACTCCTAAAATGAGTTTGTAGCCCACTGAATGGTAGAGAGCAGAGGGCTAAGAGGGACAGAGACAACTCCCCAGCAGAGGAATAATCCTCTCCAAGAAGGTCAGCCTACTTGTGACATAGATCAGCAATTGGAGGTAGGAAAGAGCGGGGATCCCTGCCACAGCATAAGCATGACTCCACTGTTGGAAGGACAGGAGGAAGAAGGGAAGCTGTGCTTTGCACAACTGAAGTGTTCCTAGACTTTTCTGTTGGACACTGCACTCATGAAAACAACTCATTTGCAACAAAGATTTTAACTGGCACCAAGTTTTACACAGTTCTTGTATTCCTAGCTCTCAACACACGTGCTAAAAAGCCAGTACAGCAGATAAATCAATGACCTTTGTCAAAGTAAATGGCACAGAAGGTCTTCAAAATGACACACAGTCAAGGGAGGAGAGGTCAAGAAGACTGACACTGTAAAGTATCAGTATTTCTACATCTTGGTTTCTAGACTTAAATAATTCTTAAAATGCATCCATCTTACTGGATAAGAGATAGAAGAGGAGTCTCATGGTGATGCAACCAAAAGGTGCACAAAGAATTAATTTTTGAACCTGCTGTGCCGGTCAAACCAAGGCTGTGGGGTCAGCTTGAGGTTTTGTCCAACCCCTGTTCCCTCAAAAACCAAGCAAACAACTTTTTTTCTTTTTTTTTTTTCTTTTTTTTTTTTTTTCTTCCTTCAGACTGACACTAGATTCCATCGAGAAACGACGTTCTCACTGACTTGGATGCTGGTGGCTCTTCAGGTTTTCAAAATAACAAACCCTTCAGAACTGAAAATAATGAACACAGCCCCGCTGCATTTTCCCAATACCCACCCCGGGAGAGGGGGAAAGAAAACACCCCAGAAATTCCCTGCGAAAAGCCCCCCACGGGCCGGCAGGAGGCACCCGCGGCGGCCGCCAGCGCTGCCCGGGACCGCGGCGGCAGGGAAAGGGGGCTCGGCAGGGAAAGGGGGCTCGGCCAGGGACAGGGGGCTCGGCAGGGAAAGGGGGCTCGGCAGGGAAAGGGGGCTCGGCCAGGGACAGGGGGCTCGGCAGGGAAAGGGGGCTCGGCAGGGAAAGGGGGCTCGGCCAGGGACAGGGGGCTCGGCCAGGGACAGGGGGCTCGGCAGGGGACAGGGGGCTCGGCCAGGGACAGGGGGCTCGGCAAAGGACAGGGGGCTCGGCCAGGGACAGGGGGCTCGGCAAAGGACAGGGGGCTCGGCCAGGGACAGGGGGCTCGCAGGGAACAGGGGGCTCGCAGGGAACAGGGGGGTCGGCAAGGGAAAGGGGACTCGGCCGGGGAAAGGGGGCTCGGCAGGGAAAGGGGGGGTCAGCAAAGGACAGGGGGCTCGGCAGGGGAAAGGGGGTGTCGGCAAAGGACAGGGGGCTCGGCAGGGGAAAGGGGGGGTCAGCAAAGGACAGGGGGCTCGGCAGGGGAAAGGCGGCTTTCTCACCTGCCGCTGCCGGGGTCCCCTCGGGAGCCGCGCTGGGGGCACGGGCCGTAGCTCCGCAGCCGGCGGCTCAGACCTTTATTGCGCCTCTTGCCGCCCCGTCCCGTCCCCCCTCTCCCTGGGGCTGGCCTTCCCCGGCCCCTTCCCGCTGCCGCTGGCGGGGGCACGGCGCTGCTCCCTCCGCCGGCGCAGCGGCGGCCGCCCGGTCCCTCCGCCCGCACGGCCCCGGGGCGGGCGGCGGGGCCGGCGGGAGGGGCCGGGGGCGGAGGGCACGGCAGCGCGGCGGGGTCTGAGGGAATTCCTGACCCTTTACAGCGTCCGGTCCCTATGGAACAGCACTGGCGGATCGTCCCCCGCGCCGCGGGGAACGTGTGAAATACGAATCCCTGTCTCAGCATCTCTCCGGCAGCTGTGCACAAAAGTGCCACGAATTAACTGTTTGCTGCCTGCCCGTACCTGCTCCCCAGCGCGCCACGGGGATGCCAGGACAGCGCGTCCGGTGGGAGTTGCTAGACGCAAACCAGACCACAAACGTCCGGCTCCCGCTGGGACAGGTCCCGCCGGATCCCGCTCCCGCTGCTGCGGGCACACGCGGACAAGGAGATCAGGAGGAAGCAATGCGCCGACAGCGGTTTTATTTGGGCAGCTTTTAGTTTTTATCTTTTACGCTTCAGGCCATGAGAGCAGCAATCGCCTCTTCCACGGTAGTGGGAGGATGGACAGCTGCTTTCCGAAGTTATGCGCACTGTGCAACAAACATTTATTTCCTGCTGGGATTTAAAACAGCTCCGCGGCTCCCTTTTTGCGGAAAAAAAAAAAAAAAAAAAAAAAAAAAAAAAAAAAAAAAAAAAAAAAAAAAAAAAAAAAAAAAGAACAGGTCACTAGTGTTTGCCTTCCCAACTTCACAGCTGCTAAAGCTGCCTAACTGTATCTGGTTAAGCACAAACAAAACACAGATATTTTCATAATACATGTTTTCAACCCAGTGAAAGCAAAATATCTGTGGAGGTCTGAGAAAAACCCCCACTGTGTCAGCTGCAAGGAAAGACAGCTTGATTTGGTGTGTGACAGGTTTCTCTCTGAGGTTTCTTCAGTTTGGCACTTGTAGGCAGCTCATGTCTGTACCAGCCCATGGTGGTCTGCCAATCTGTAGAGCATCTCTGTAGACAGCCGTTCATCCCAGAAAAGTTGACTTCTGTCATGTGGCTAATGCAAAAACACCCTTATAAAATATGTGCCTGCCCTTGGCATGGGCATCTGGAGACCTCTGTGATCACTGAGTTGTTTTCAAGAAAACATCTAGGATGGAACTAGGAATTGAGTTCTAGTACCAATGTACCTTATAAACCAGTACCTCTGACTGCACAGAGCCCTGCATACAGTTCTCTCAGAAGCTGAGCACAAATAGTGAGGCAATGCTCAGCAATCCATCTTGTGCCAGGCTGTTCCCCTACAGACCTTTGGAGCTGGCTTGTTTTCCTTGTGCAGAAAACTGTAGTGCTGCTTGATGAATTTCACTCTCCTTATTTTGCAGCACAGGGGACATTACATTTCTTCCCCTGGTTTCTTTTCTGTGAGCACCTTTGTTCTTACATTCTAAGAGAAGGCGATTACTTTCCCCTCTGCAGGGGTCAGCCAGAATTCAGCAGTGTTGCTAGGGCTTGGAGCTTGGCTCTCTCACCAGTGCCATCCGTTTGCTTTTCACGCTTCACTTGGTCAACATTTACTACATAACCAGCTTTCAGAGCGCTTTCCACCTTTCTCAAGGAAACAGATTTTTTTTTTTTAACTTTTCTTGCTCTTTGGAGACATTGATATGTGCAATATAGCTCCTCATAGCTAAGCTTGAACTACATCTCTTTTCTGGAATCACAGAGTGACAGAGAAAACACCTGTCTTGGTGTAAGTGCAGGGTTTTCCAGGCTTCCCCAGAGATGAACGTGCCTCTTGCGTCACAGCCAGAGGAGTCTACAAACTTAAATGGGCACTGATGGAAAAGTTTCATCTATCCATCTGTCTGTCTATCTATCTATCTATCTATCTATCTATCTATCTATCTATCCATCTATTGATGGCAAGTAACTTCCCCATTTCCTTTGGTAAAATAATAGAAAACATGCTTTAAAGAAAAATTAAGAGATCTATAATTAAACAAGGATGAAAACTCCTAAAAGTTCACCCAAACTATCTTCCTGACTTCTGTAACCTCAGTGACTGTCCTCATAATCTGTCCTCAAACTTTATTTGCCTTATTCTTTTCTGATAATTTTTTTTTTTTTTTCCTTTAAATCTTATCTCAAATATTCAGTGGAAAATCTTCTTGGAGTGCATTCAGCAAGAGTATGGGTAAAAGCTTGAATGCAAATTTTCTAGTTAGCCCTGCAGCTGTAGCACCATGAATAGACATATTCAACACAATCTATAGAGTGGATACTTGAATCTCTTAGTTGGCCAGTCAGAAGGACAATTAACAGATGGCTAACAGACAAACTCAACAGTAATTTGAGATCATAATAATACATTTTGAGGTATATAAGGTGACAGTTAACTAGATATACATGAAAAAGATATTAATCTCTAAGATCTCAGCAAAGTAGTATAATAGATGCTTTTGCTCTCTGAAATGAAAAAGTTGGCACCTTCAAAAAGTGATTTTCTGATTATATTAAAAATTGCCTGTAGAATTTTTGTGAAAAGCTTTGTTTAGTTAGTTCAGCTGAGGAATCACATGGTACATTCTGTAAAGTCATTCAAATGAAGGGATTAATACAGATTATTGTGGTACATGTATTTTTATTTATTCAGTATGACCAAAAGGTAATCTCAAATTCTTTTTCTGAACCAGTGACACATCTGAAATCTGTTATGATCTTCCACAATAACTTTCACTTTTGATTTTCCTCCTTGTTTCCTCCATTGCTGTCCAACTGGTAGGCATTTGTTGCAATAAATATTTGTCTCAGTCAGCTTCTTTTCACTGTATGTGTTCCTGTGTGTTTGCTAGATATCTCCTTAAGACCACAGATAATGATTTCTTTTTTTTTTTTTTTTTTTTCCTTCAAGGCACAAGCAGAACTTGAAAGAATGGAAGAGATCAAATAAAGACAGGATTAAATTTACAATGTTTGCAGGTAATGCCTCTTTACATATTTGCTTGTTACATACTCCATTGTTCTCTAGCTCTCTACTCTTTATATGCATATTGCCACATAATCAGTCAGCTACCACACATTAATTAGATAGCAATCTAATATAGACTAGAGTTTTTAAAAGAGTGAGAAAATTTATTCTAACAGTGTGGTAACAGACTACTGTGCTAAAACAAGCAGAACATAGAGGCCATTGAATAGTCACAACTAAAGGAAGAACAAGGGTGCAATCACTCATTATTACTGGATAACAGCAATAATAATTTGCAATCATAGCAGCTTCTAGGTGACGCTCAATGCCAAACTACTTTTGAAAGCTGCAAGTGTAAGAATAGATGACTACCCAAATGTTTCAATCTTAGTTTCAGAAGAGACTTCAGGCATTTATTTCAACAAAAGTGAAACTTAGAGATGTCAATGTAGAAGTGTGGATTGTCTTGACCACAAAAGTCATACTTACTACAATACATCTGAATTACACCACTTGAATGTTTTCAGTAATGATGAAATTTGATGTTGGATGCCAGTGAAATCAGTTCTGTTCATATTTAAGAGTAGGAGCTTAAATGTATGACTATTTCATGTCTTAGGCTCTTATAATTTAAACCAGAGTATTTTTATTACATCAAGTCTTTATTTCTGTGTAGTTTCATGCTGCTATAAAAGAGGAAGAGAAAAAAAAAAAAGCTGAGGGAAAATGAATTTTTTCAATGTAAGTAGAAAAATCTCTGTTTTATGACAATCTGTAAAAATTGATTGCTTCTCTTAATGTAAACAGATGGTAACATCCAGGATTATTGACATTTACTACATCCATGCACATCTCCCAGGGCACTCTACTTTTAACCATATTCTTCTCTGTCTGCAAGTCCAGAAGTTTAGAACGATAAACACCAACAAGGATTTCCATTTTTAAAGACCTTTCAATAGTGAATCTACTGAGTACTCTGCAACTTCTGCTCAAGACAGAAAGAAGCTGCCAGCACTATGTGCAAGACTAGTGTTGTGTCAAAATCAAAAGCGTAAAAAAATGTATATTTGCAAAGGTAAAATCCTACCTATTCTCTGCCTCCTTCTAGCTCAACATGGAAACTACTAATGGTAATTACTGTTTTTAATGTTTGTGCAGTATCATTTTAGACTCAATTCAGGTTTCTTTTAGTTCTTCAGTCTCCACAGTCTCCTGTTTTGTAATGTACTTTTTTTTTTTTTTTTTTTTTTTTCCCCCCAATTAAGTATTTTATCACCCTTCTCATCCCACTCTCAGGTAATTCTTGCCTCCTTCACTTGTCTTCTTTTCCCTTTATGAGCAGCAGTAAACTTTAGTGACTGCTGTCAATAAAAACTGAAGACTTTAGGGGGAAAAGGTACACCAACCAGAATCCCATTTATGCTCTAGCTACTATTTCTTCTCCTTTAAATAAACACTTCTTCCACATCTAGTAACAAAAGTTTCCTGTTAGGAACTGACATAAAATTATGAAAATCTGTCATGCCTAAGCAAAAATTACAACAGTACAAAAGTAAACTGTGTGACTGGAAAAAAAAATTACTTCACTTGGTTTGGCTTTTTTCCACTCACCTGTGTAATTTTGCATACTAATCCCTTAAATTTTTAAAACTGTAAGCAGAGAATCTATATTTGCAAGACTGAAGTAGAACTGACAAAAAGGAGTTAGCAGGAGGATAGTACTTTGTGTACTTGATGATGTACAAACTCAACAACCTTCAAGTCCTGAAAGATGCATTATGCCCATTTAGCAGACACACATATTACCTAGCAGCATCAGTTTAAGACAGGAAATTGAGCTGTGAAAGTAAATCAATACTTCATTAATTCACTTACTCTTTTAAAAAAATCTGAATGTGTCTAGGTCTATGCAGAGAATGCTTTGCTTGCTACTTGATTTCAGTAGATTTAAAAATCTTTCAGAACTTTGACAAATGTGTCAACACCAAAAGCCAGCTTTGAGATTGTGCTCTTCCTGGAATTTTGTCCAAGACTTTCCTTTAAAATACACACAGGTGACACAAAGCTATGCATTCAACTAAAACCAGCATAAAAATAAATGCTTACCAGAATTTTAGATCAGCAGCACAAAAATTTTCTGATTAACACTCCCTGCCCTGCAAACTTTTATTTTAAACTCTAGCTTGTACTAAGCTTCCATAATATGTGGGGATGGAACAGAACTCTCATTCAGCTGAAATACATTCCAAAAGAGTTTTCCAAAATAAATATTTAAGAGAAAGTACTTCTTTTGTCTGGTGTATGTTTCTGCAATGTGTTTAGCAAGAAGCAAGAGGTTATTCATATAAAAAGCTATAGCACTTGAAAATGCAATGAGAGAGGTCTTAATGGCAACCTAGGCTAGAATACAGCACAGATGCATGAGGGAACAGATGCAAGAGAGAAAGTGACAAATTCCAGAAACAATGTAAAATATGTATCTGGTAAAGAAATTTCTGAATATTTATGGTCTCCAATACACTTCAGTTAAGAACAGTTTCTCCTTCTTAGGACAAACTATAAAGGTTGAAACATCTTTTATTTTTTAAAAAGGTTATGCTAAAATATTGTTGTAAGAAATTATTGAATGTTCAAGGCTAGGCATTTTCCAAACATGGAGGTAGAAATGAAAGATACAGATTTGAATTTGTATATTAGGAATCTTACATTGCACACTGCTGCTCATAAAAGCCAACTAAATGCCTATGTTCCTTGACCTGGCAATTTACAAGTAGGCAATTTTTGGTACTTGCTATGAAAACCGTCCAACAGACCATGATAAACTGAACAGAAAAATGGCCATCACTACATCCACAGTAGCTGGGCAAAGCATCAATATACCTGCTCGTAATAACCTCTAGTCAGTTTTAGTGGGGCTCTTCTAGAGGAGTTATCTTGCTGTCCCTTTCTCCATGGAAGGTATTCTAACAAGCAAAGATAACACATGCCAGCTCTAGGTCCCCACAGCACTTCCACTTTCATTGGCAAATCTCATGATATCAGGAAATGATGCAAGTAGTTTTGGGGAAAAGAATTGGGAAGCAGGGGCATGGAAGGCATTAGGAAGTTCAATATGAATTAATCCTGATATTTGCTACCTAGCCAGACAGAAAATAAAGCTATGGAATAAATATAAAAATGTAACTTTAGATAATTTTAGCAATGGTATTGAATTTACAGTTGCAGACAGATATACTCAATTTGGTGTCACACTTAATGCTTCCCAGAGCAGAATGATCACATTTGAAGGACTAAAAGGGTAAAATGTAACGTGCACATTCATCCTTATGTTCTTATGTAAAAATTTCTTATTTTCTGATATAGTATTTTTGAAACGGTGGAAGCAGAGGACTAGCCTCTTACCAGTAATGCAGAATTTGCTTCAAAACACTCCAGTGCAACAATACTAAAAAATTGGTCAGTAAAGACATATTAGTTGGTCAGATGTCCATTTACTTTGAATTACAACATAGATTGACTTCAGAAATTTGACATTCAAAGAGGTTACTGAGACTTTAACAGGCATTTAATCAAACACATAATAATGAATTTTATATCTCAGTAGGAAAGAAGATTTTGTTTTGCAGTACAAGGTTAGAAGTCACAAATTATAAATTCATCTTGTTTTGGAAAATGGAAGAAAGTGGCCTTCTTACGTGTATATGTGGTGGTTAGGGACGTGTTTTAGTCGTGGGTCTTGCAGTGTTAGCTTTTCAGTGGAGCTCAATGATGTTAAGGTCTTTTCCAACCTAAATGATCCTGTGATTCTCTATGTATTGCCTCCTTCATGAAACAGCATTGCTTATTCATGGCAAAAGTACGGTAAAGTCTACCATAAAAATTTTTAGCGTTTAAAAAAAGAATTAGTATAACATTATCATTAGCAATTTGGCATACCATGAAAGTTATTTTAGTATTACACAATGAAGGAACCTGTTGACATCTCACTAAGAAAAGCTCAATAGATTTTCTGTGAGTTGAAGTCAGTACTTTCAGGTTTCCATTTATTTTATATTCATTCACTGTGTGCAATATAGTGGCACTTCTATTATTTATCTCTGTCAAACCGAATTATCTTCTGTTTTCTAAATTTGTATTTTATCTGTGTGTGCGTGTGTGTACATATTCCTTACCTTAGGAAAATTTTCCCTTTGGTGTGTTCAGGAATAACCGTAGCTTCCATTTGCAAGAGCTGAACAAACCCCATGCAATTCATGCTGAGCTAGAATCTGCTGGTTTAATTCCCTGCTGGGAGTCTGCCAGTTGGGAAACGCTGACCAGCAAGTACAGGTCTTAATTACACAAATCCAGAAGCTGCTGCCAACCTTTCCCCATTGAGAAGCATTTGTTTTCTAGTGTTCTTCTTGATGAACAGATTATCACACAAACATAATTTATTGCTGCTTTATATTGTAAGCAATTAAATGAAGAAACCTTTTAAACTCAAGGGAATTTTAATAGGTTACTTGCAAAATGTTATTGCAGGCAACAACTTGTACATGATTTTAGTTCCAAACCACCAAAAAATTATACAAATCAGCATTGTAAAAGTGTCAGATTAATGCCTTACAGGCTTTGCTGGCAGAATTAGTTCCTAAATTCTAGATGCGGGGAAACATTACTATCATTTTTTTCCTTTTCCATTTTTTTAGAAAAATTTACAAGTGAAATATTACTACAAAACTTTTTTTTTTTTTTATAAGGAATTTTTGCAAAACATTTACATTTTTACCATCAACTATTTTTCTGTTTCAAAATCGTTATGTAGATTTAATACCCTATGCTGCACATCAATTCTTGCGGGATGACAATTCAGTGACATGCATAAAAAAACACCACAAGGCATTAAAATGAAGACTTAAATACAAATATTGTTGCAATAAAACAGTTATAAAATTGAAAAATAGGACCTAAACATCATGCTTACTTAACTTTGACAAATTAACTTTTTCTCCTAGATTACACACTTTTATTACTGCTCTCGTGAAAGAATGTGATAAATAATGACTTAACACCAATTGCTAATGTAATCGGCAACACATACACAAACCTAACCAAAGAAAGTATATTGTAAGAAAAAAACTATTCTAACACTGGAGTTCTACCATGGTAAATACACTTTGCACTGATAATTACAATAAAGCAAAAATTTTAATGGTGGCAAAGGGAATGAACAGTGAAATGCCATTAAACAAGATACTACTGCACATCTGTGCCCTATTACTTACAACAGCTATATCCCACTGAGTCAAATAAAGGACATTGAAATTTACGATCCTTTTAAGACAGAAAAGTGGATTCAGAATGGTATGCAGAACAGACTGGCAGAATGTTTCTAATTCCAGTGGTAAAATGTGCACCTGCTAACACAAGTTAATGTACTTGAGATGCTATGAAGCCAACCAGATTTAGATTTGGATACATCTATAATAGGGATTCATTGCAGATTAAAAATTACTTCCGTTTCCTATCTGCATACATAAGTATGCATGAAAAAATTACGTATGAAATGGTTGTGCAGAATGCTTGTAATTTCAGTTTACAAAACTGTTAACTTTTAGGAAATACGATATTAACATTAGGAAAGTTCTCCTTTGCATAAAGTAATGTAGAGCACTGATTGTGAAGCATAATGATAAAATATATCTTTGACATTTCATTTCCTTTATAATAAAATTAACAGTTAATACTACCTAATGTTCATCTGTATTAAATGTAACACCTAATTGCTTCTGATGTTTTAAATCCAGATACATCAGTTAAGAGTACTTTAAATAAAATATACAAAATAATGTACAAAACCCAACTAAAATTTAAAGACTCTTTTACAAGTCTAAAAAAGCTTTAAGAAACTTGAAATTTATAACCACAGTGTAAAATTGTTTTTCTTTAATCTCAAAGCTTTTTATGTAAACTGAAAGTATAAAATACCCTCAGCTTAGTATTTTGCTACAAAGGGCTGGCCTAAAGTGTACACAGTGTAAACAATGGTATTTCTTTTGCTTCAAAAATACAGAAAACACCACAAGATTGATAAATTGATCAGATGAGAAGTATATGACCTTTAGGGAATGCACAGGGTACCTGTTATATCTCGCAAACCAACAGCTACCACACACATTCTTCCTTTCATAATTTATAGGGGAAAGAAGAACATCTTCTTGCACTGTACTTCCTTCAGTTACATTAAAAATATTTTGGTGTATAAATCTCCTTAAAAACTGATCATGAGAATTAAGTGACTGTAGATGTAAAAGGTTATATTTATGCCTAGGGGAATTAATTAAAAATCCTGAGAGTGAAATATTTGGCCATCTTTCCTCCTTGTATCTACTGGAATTTTCACACAGAAAATGAATTTTTTTTTTTTTTTTAAACTTTTTTTTTTCTCCCCCCACATTTTCTCTATATTCACTGTCACATCTGAAAATGTAATCAAACCTTTGAAACCAAAAGTCATGTCCCAAAAAGATGATAATATTTCTCTTTTCTCTTTGTTTTGTGGTTGGAGGGTCAATATAATATCTGTATCTGATAGGTACAGATTTTTATTACCAGCCTACATATTATCCTTGAAGAGAAAAAAGAAGATGGTTATAGGGGAAAGAGAAAAGGTTTACTTACTTCTTTTCTTATTAAAATGTGATAATTATTTTTTTTCCTTTGGCTATTAAGTCAAAGCACAAAGAACTCAGCACATTAACCACAACGTAATAAACTAGTATTTACAGAGAGGAGATACTGGACAACACTCAGTTGTCTGATTGATTTCCATGAATTCTAACAAAACTAAAACATTGAAACAACTAAGGTTGAGCTTTTAAGATTCACGTTATCTATGAGTTAGAAATGGGCCACAGATGTTTTAAAATACAGAATCACAGAATGGTTTTGGTTGGAATGGACTTTAAAGACCATCTAGTGCCAACCTCCTTGCCATGGACAGGGAAATATAAAATGAAATGGATTACCAAAAATTGACACAATTTTTTTCATTCTACATAAACATACCATTACTTTTGTAAATCTTACATTAATATCTTTCTATGGTTTTATCTTTCCTACTGTTTACATTAATTCTATGTAACCTAGCTCTCCACACGAAGAGAGGAATTAGAACTCACTGATTGTCATTTATACACACTACTATAATGTAGTAGTCAAAATTAATCTGAGGCCCACCTCAGAACCACTTTGCAGCATGCATCACGCAGCTGCTATTTGAGTAATTCCAAAACTTGAGAAAAGATGGCCAAAATGAACCAATGTGTTGTATGGACTAAGCAAAACCCCAAAATATATCCACTGTTGCTCATCCTGTATTCTGTTTTGCTGTGCCGTATGGGAAAAGAATGCTCTCATGAAAATATATCAAATTTATGTTAAAAACAAAGTGCCTTCATCAAATGGTATTAATCCTAGTCAAGGTCCACCCAGTTTTACATTGATACTATCTGATTTTATAAACACATTAACATACAGTGCTAAAATAGGGGGTAAAGTTCACTTAAAATCGTTGCAGAATATACAGACGTATAACTAAAAAAGTACAGTACGGAAATATTATTCCTCTATCTGTTTATCCAGTCATCAATTTGCGTTGTTTGTATTTTTGAAATTTTTGTCTTGTTGCACCGGTGTACACTTCCCATGCTGACCCTCCAACCTGGAACACTTACAGAAGTCATGACTGAAAAAAAGATTTCCTGCTCTGTAATCCACTTTACCAGCCCACTTCCATATCCTGAAAGGTATGTAAACTTAAGTGCAGCACTAGGTGTCCATATAAATGATCCTTTCAGAATTCTTCCATGTTTGTTGAAACGTTAGGGGTTGCTGGGTTTGAATCTTGAGAAATGGCAGCAACAGTGACAATTCTTGGAGAACCAAGAACCTCAGTAACTGAAGAGTCCAGTTCTCCTGAGGTAACAATAGCAAGGGCTGTTCCACCACCCTTCTTGTTCTGATGAGTTTTGACGTGTTTCGAGAGATGGTCACTTCGCATAAACCTTTTAGAACATTCTGGACACTCAAATCTCTTTTCACCTTTTTAAAAAGAAGAAGAAAACCAAAACGTTACTGAAAGAGAGCACTTAACACTGCTTGATCATCTGAATCTCACCTTATTCTATTCAACATTCAAAGTGTCTTTAAAAAGACAGGCTTTCTTTCCCATCTGACTCATTTCCAGGTGTGTTCTGTTCAGTCACAGGCTTTTGGCCACCTACACTCGACAACTAAAATGTTCTCAACAAGTATTTGCTATCCTGTGATTATCTGATGAGAAGTTTGAATTTCAGGACACCAGAGAGTTTTCATAAACTTCCATAAACCTGCCAAAGGGATGGAGGCTATTTAGATTACAGTGATGGGAAGCAAATTTGGAAATATGAACTCAAATGCTCCATGAAGATATATGAAATCGACATCAAGAGAGACAAATTCAATTTACCAAAAGGGCCTGTCACTGTTCAAATGTAATTAGTGCTTAGACATCAGGTGCTACAAGTTGGGGGAGGAGGGACAGGGAGGGGAAGACACTCTCCTGGGGCTAAAAATATGAAGGCTGATAAAATATTCAGCTTTTAAAAGAACAACTTTTCCATTCTGAACTGTTAAGAAAATTTGCTTTATCAGTTCCCGCTTGAAACTCCAGGAAAATTCCCAAGACCAAATCTAGTGTATGGACTAGGTTAAGGACTGAGATAATCCAAGTGAGGAAAAAATAACCCTCCCTCATCCATGGCCAATTCTATGTGCCTGACCTAAATTTGTTACATTTAGATTAGGCACTAGCTAAGATACATCATCTATCTAGGATGAAATGGTCATCTTTTTCTAGGCGACACACAAAAGAACAGTTGGAACAGATCACTTTTTATTTATATGATTTCACAGTCAGCCTAAATTAATGAAAACTGGAATCTACCACTTCCTTGTTTTGAAGTTACTTTATTTACATTTAAGGATAATTTTCAGCTAACTTATTAGTAAGTGACAACCTTGATACCATTGTTTAACTATGGCCACGACAACTCAGACTTGCTGTACTATGGATACAGAGAGGGACGACCAACCTGTGTGGGTTCTTCTGTGCCTCTGTAACTCATCACTTCTTGTGAATCGTTTGCCACAAAAAATCCAGTTGCAGACAAATGGTCTTTCACCAGTATGCCAGCGCAGATGTGCCCGAAGGTGAGATGTCTTGCCATAAACTTTTCCACATCCTTCAATATGGCAGATATGCTGTTTCTTTTTTCCTGGCTCATTGCTGCCTCTAAAAAAGATCATATTTAAACAGCTAAGTGGTTATATTCTTAAACATTACTAGCTATTAGGAGAAACATTTCATGCTAATAGAGGCAATTTTAATCCCTGTCTAAAAAAGCCCACACAAATGTGCTTCCTAATAGAAAGCATTAAAAATCTAGGCAATATAGGACAATCTCATTCCTAAATGAGGCAAGCTGTGATAAGGTGCTTAAATACATATTGATAAAAGTTACATTTACCTTCCTTCTCCCTCTCTGCAATTCGGACATGAGCAGGCAACTCTTCTCAGTCTCTTGCCAGGCTGCACTTCCTGGTCAGAAGCTTGTTGAGCTTGTTGAAGCTGCACTTGTGTTATCTGATCAGGACTAACAGCACCAATTGCTGCATTAGCAATGCCACCTACTGCTACGGTTACAGGAGCTATTGTGGCTTGCTGTACTTTTACTCCATCCTGTCCTTGCTGTTGACCTGTAAAATAATTTTTTTTTTTACCTTTTATTAGTCATTTCAATAAGTGAAATGCACAAATAAACTTTATACATTTACATTAGGTGGACAAAAATCCACCTAATATTAAGGGAAGCCACATACAAAATATTAAATCCAGCCATTTTCCTGAAGCGCTACCTACCTGCTAGCTTAATGTAATTTGTTATTAAAACAGCACAAGACTACAAATTACTGACTGATACTAAGAAAAATTAACTAGCTTAACAAATGTACTCTTTTTATTAAAAGCTGAGATAGGCAAAATCTTACACAGGAATATTGTTCAGTCAATTGACAATTAATGTCTCTCTAATAGCCTCTGAACTATATCTGCATTGAGAAAACTACAATCAGCTAATTAAGAAATTGTTTTAAGGCACTTAGAGAACTGTCACTTCTCTTACAATCTGTCCTGAATCAGCATCAAGACAGAAAGGAACTTTTGAATGCAAAAGAAACTTAGGACTAGACTTGAACAAGCTAACATACCAAAGCTTTCTTGAGACTGTTCTTTTGCAGGATTCTCTGCTCAGGATGAGGTAATCCTGGGTCAGATGTATAAATGGAGGGACAAGAGGCAATAGGAGCCCTGGGGAAAGAGATCTGGTGTTTGGGTTGATGGCAAGCTGTAGATGAGTCAACAGTGTGCCCTGGCAGCCAAAAGGGCCAGCTGTACCCTGGGGTGCACCCAGCAGAGTGCAGTGAGCCAAGCGAGGGGGAAGTGACTGTCCTGCTCTGCTCTGCACTGGTGCAGCCCCACCTCGAGCACTCTGCGCTGGTTTGGGTGCCTTGATGTAAGAGGTACATCAAATTGCTAGACTGTGTCCAGAGGAGGGGACCAAGATGATGAAAGGTCTCGAGGGTTAGACTCACAAGGGGCGGTTGAGGTAATTTCGTTTGTTCAGCTGGGAGAAGAGAAGGCTAAGGGGTGACCTCCACAAAGTCTACACCTTCCTCAAGGGACGCAGAGGAGGGAGAGGTACTGATCTACTCTCTCTTCTTTCAGGTGACTAGTGATAGGACGTGAGGGAATGGCATGAATCTGCACCACCCAAGTTCAGGTGGGACGTTAAGAAAAGGCTCTTCACTGAGAGGGTGGTTGATCACCAGAACAGCCTCCCCAGGGAAAGGATCAAATGAAATTCCAAGACCGATTTGATGAACAAAGAATTCTGCTTCATTGTGTAAGTCCATTATCTCATTGGCTTTCTTGATCTAAGGAAATCTGGATTATTGGCTTGATATTAAAGCAAAAGAAACTATTCCAATAGAGGTATGAAGTGCAGTTTCTTGAACAACAAAGTGATTTTACATTTCTTTTAAAAATTAATGCTATACAGACTTAGAAAATACATCTAATAAACTAAATCTGACACAGAAACATGCCTTCCAGCCACAATATGACAACACTGAATGCCTGCCCTTCTAGTAACAGGAATGGGACAAAATATAATTAGATACTGCTATTTTCAAAAATTCACTGCCCTCATAGTGAAATTAAATACTATATCCTTATTTAGAGAGTGTAATAGGCAACCAGAATCCTTTAGAACAGAATACAATATTTTAAGACATGAAAGTCCTCAGTATTGAAACAATAATTTCAAATGTAGAAATTCCTCAGGAATAACATGATTCAGAGATATTTGAATGGGTTTAACGACTTTTGTAGCATCCATAACAGACACCACCAATGAGGATAAGAAGAACTCTCTCTCTGAAGCCTAAAGTGCCCATCTACTGAGCGAGTTGACACACAACCCAGCATGGGACAATGACTATTTCGTTCACGTGATTGCTGAGGGGCAATAGATGGCACAGACTATCTTGTGTAACACCATGCTACCAGCCAGAGACAAAACCTAACACACACCACCTAACACCACCACATACATGCACACAGGTTAGGACTGAAGAACATGATATACAGAGAACCTCATAAAGGGACTTGATTTGTATCTGAAGGCCACTGTTTGCTACAGGAAATAGAATAAATCTGATTTCTGCCTAGGTCAGTACCAGGTTATTTTCACCTGACGCATTGACCAAATTTTCCCATTTATCTCCCTTAGTTTGTGACTGGAAGTTGTATCTGATCTGCTTAAATATGAATAAACATGAATTCCTTGTCTTCTTAATAAGGCCACAAGTACTGACAGACTGTTTTCAGCTCTCTGAAAAGAACAAGGACAAGCCCATTAAGAGATAGAGCTTGAACCACACTTGCTGTTGGAAAGACAGTAAAACAAACAAACAAAAAATCCAAAAGGATTCTGGTATCAGCAGAGAAGAAAAAATAATTACAGGCTTAACCTTGAGTGCAGAGTCCCCATATGTTTAGGATAGAGCCAAGTCTTTCTTTTCAGAATAGCAATGTACTGGAAATGTATTTATTTCCCATACTTTAATGGGAAAGAAAAGCACTCATGATACTCCTTGAGGGAGAATATGATAGGGTAAGAAGAGCATTATGATATAAATGCAAATAGTAATAGCAAGTATTTTGGTCTAACAGTGGCTGAAGAGGACACTAGAGCTTCCAAAGAAAGTGCTAGTCCTGGGGCAACTTCTTATCAGGCTATTAAGCTGTTGGAGCACTGACTGAATGCTATAAACTGGCTATAAACAGCCACAGTCAAAAAAAGGCTAATAATTTTTTTTTTTTATATCTAACTCTTATCCTAATATGATAATACTAACATAGTAATGTGATTGCTTTTGATAAAAAACAGTTGCAGTTTCTGGTGAGCCAAAGGTAAATTAAAAGGAAGAACTTGCTCAATGTGCAGTCTTTTGCAGAGCACAATCCACTCTTCATCTGTTAAACACACACAAGGTACAAACTCCTTTAATTCACAGAGCAGCTCTATAAATGAAGGGTCTCTGAAAGGTCACTACAGAAGTTAAAGATATAATGGATATTGTGGCCTACTGCAGCCACCTATTCTATTCTCATTATCAGTAATATTTTTGAGTACATTGTTAAGAATTATGTTTTTTATTACAGTCTGTTAGAAGGATGACTCCATCTATGTCACAAAGTCCTACTAGAGCAAAGATGTCCTGAGACCTAATCAGTGTGTGGTCAGAACTCAGTTGAAAAGGATCATTAGCTCTTTCTCCCCAATTTTCTTGAACTGATATGAAAGTTTCAATGAAACCTTCCCCTGGATTGCTATCTTGAGGTGATTTGAGGATGTGGTATCCTGGTATCTCCATCATCTGTATTTTTGCTCAGAAACAAGCCCTGCAGATCTAAACTAGGCCCAGAGAGACAGAGAGAGCAAAGGGTGGGGAGAAGATGCACACCTTCTGCAGAATCCTATCATCAGAAACTCCATTTTTACTCCGTTGAAATTCCTCTTCTCACAGACTGTGCTGCCTAGCGTGGACAGCGAAAGAAAAATAAAGCTCTCAGAGTGTCCTCTGAATTCACAGCCCTGCAGCCAGGAAGAAAAACCAGTCTTTCTTTACTTTTAAACTAGCTTCTAGTTCAGTAGCTGAGACAAAAAAGTTTTCCTCTACACTGTAGCTTCTTCAGAGGAACTGTTCAACTCTGCTCAGCTCCAGAGGACCAACACCAAGAATCCATTCCAGCAAACCCCAGAGTGGAGAGGCCTACACTGCACCCCCCTTGGACGCTGCCTCGCTAGCTCCTAAACAACAACAAAAAAAGCCATAACTACAAAAAACACCTTTGGACTCTGAATCTCTAAACCTACCATCTCTTGACAGCAACAAGGAGTTTTACTGTTTAATATTATTAATTTTTTCATGTTTGTGAGTACTTTGCTCATTAAATAAACATTTTTTTTCCACTTGCCTCAAAGAAAATTTACCTTCTGAACTGGCTGGGGGAGGGATCACTTAAATCTGCTTTCTAAAGAGACCCCTTCAAAAGTTTCCTCCCTAAATTTACCCTAAACCAAGACAGCTGCCAAACCAAGGCTTTTCAAACAAGATATAAATGGAGGCACTTAGACCCTGAGGAGGATGACTCCTTCTCTCATCCCATGATTACTGGTTAATATTCAGGATATAATTCTACTATATGACCAATCACATTTATAGAGAAGCCTGTTCAACATTTCTAAAAATCCAATGTATTTTGCTGATTCCATATGAACAAACATTCACTGTCCAAGTAATGAGATGACCAACTACAAAAGGGTCTTCTGACACTTCTTCACAATATCAATTACCACTGCTGACATACACTTTACCTTTTTGAACTTTCCTTTTCCCATGTAAGGACAGGGCATATCTTGGAATACAGGATATACACTACAGAGCTACAGCCTTAATCTATTTATGAAACATAATACAGTGACACATTTGAGTAGAAATTCTTCACAATAACCATAAAAATGACAAACAATACAAAGGGGATAATGCCGAGTAAGGTTGCTCAGACAGACAATTACATTCCACACATGGTTTCAGTTAAACAGTAATTAGATGACTACACTTTAGATAACATTAACTAGTTATAACATTTTCTAATATGCATGTTGAGTTTTCTTCTTTAAATTGATTTCATGGAGTCACTATCTTAAACTCTTCTCTTGGATTCCACTTAGTAAACTCAGAACAGAAGGTTCTGAAGCTCTGAAACATCATAGACATTGCCTTATTCAAAGAACCAGGCTGCAACATTCAATAAGCAAATCTAGTTTTTTGAGGCAAAAGAGTAACTGAAAAAAGCACACATACATGATAAATATTCTTTGTCAGAGATTTACGCAGCTATGAGAAAACAATAATGTAATTACTGGACTTAATTTTTGTTTTGAACTCCTGAGAGAGCACCCCAACAAGCTAGCACACTAGTAACACACAGGGTAGAAATGTACCTACTCTCATTTTAAAGCTGTTAAATATAAAAAGTCTTTGCTCTTTGAGAATAATAGGAGTGTATTTTAGACCATTTGAAATACCTTTTCTCCTGATGAAAAATCAGTAAATTTTCACAAAACAAATGACAGAACATGCCCCAAATCTCAAAGTAAGTCTGCTATAGACTTGAGTTCTATGGGATGTTTTTTTAAACTATATACTAAAAATTCTATGGATCACTAGCAGCTTTAACTGTTACATCACATGTGCTTATTATCGAGGACGAAAAATAAAGAGACTATAAAGGGAAGATAAGAGATAAATCACCTCTACCAAGGAAAAGATACTGAGAAGACTTAATATTGATATGAGTTTGTCAGCAGCCTACTAAATTAAATGAAGACAACTTCTAAAAGTTTAAAACAGAGAGGATTTTTCAGTTGAGAGGATCTAGGTCTAAACTGGCATCTTATTTAAAAAAAAAACCCAAAACCAAAAACAAACCCAACAAACAAACCTGCTTACTCTAAAAACATGTGGTTGAGATAATGTTATCCACACAGGAACAGAATGATCTCTTGACACTCTTTGATGGAGAAAAAAAAGGCTTATTAAAAATATTCCTTTCAATGTCTTACTAGAGACATTAAATGCTATTTAAAGCCTTCCAGAAATGCTGCTACAATCAGGAGATCACTTGAAATTGCTTCTTCCTGACATACTCCAAACCACAAGACCTGATATCACTACACTTCACCATTCATAATCAAATCCTTCAGTAACAACAGCTCTCATGTTTCAGCACAGGTTTCTGAAAGAGATCTAAGAGGGTACAAAGTCACACTTCAGTTCCTCTATGTTATTCTGTATGAGCTGTGAAAGCAGTCACTGCACACTGACACCTGATACTGGAATAGAGAAAGTTTTCTCAAGTTCCCATGACTTCTTTAATAATTATTTCTAAAATTGTGAAATATCTTGATTAAAAAAATCATCACTGAACTTGTGTATGTCTGATCTTTATTGTACATACTGTCAGGATATAAAGTTAAGGCACAAAAATATAACAAAATAACATTGATATAAAATAACATTGATACTCAGTTGCATTTCATTTCCTCTCAGGCCTAAGTTCTCTCTATTGGATAGTAATCATTTATTTGACCATAGGACATAATGCATACAGCAAGGAAACCTGATAGATATTTACTTTACAAGTCAAGTGCAACTGAAGTTTCACTTTTTGCAATATTACAAATAATATTATGACTAAATAGAAAATTTTAAGCTTCTTAAATAAAAGAACCTGCATGATCTTAGTCACTAATCTAAGCCATTTAAACCATTAAGTAAACCCATTACTTATTAACATGAGATACAGGATTATCAAGAAAAATTATTGCACATCCTTTATTCTTCAGCATCACTTGCTCAGCTTTCCGATTTTGCAGTAAAATTGCATCTTAGCAGGTAAAACTCACTATACTTTCCCATACGTGAGTTTGTAACACATTCATGCAAGACAATTTAACAACTTTAAGTAATTACTATGAAACCAAATAATACATACATAAATGCCCCCAATCACATTTTCAGTTAAAGTTAATTTGCAAAACCATAACAGCACTTGAATGATTTAAGAAAGCTAATGCATTGTACCTAAAATGTACTTTTCTACAGAGTGATTGACTGCTGGTTATTAGGCTTGGCTATCCATTGTAAGTCAAACCAAGCTTCCTTTTACCACACACTACACCTGCTCTCCTACTCTTGTTCACCTGAAGTAGCAGGCATGAAACACAACTCTCTGAGGCAAATAAGGCAGAAGGGAAAGAAAAGGACTTAACTTCATTGATATACAGAAATCATGAGAGTAAAGCATTGGCTCTTGGAAAGAAGAGAAATTTAAGACTAAGAAAAGAATACTTCTAAGTGCTGGTACATAGTTCCTCAGAAAAAAATATATGTATTTCCTGTTGTTGGTTGTGCAGCCAAAAGATGAGAGCATCAGTGACAGAGTTATCTCAGTAGGGTGCATCTTACTGCAAAATCTGAGAAACACTTTGCAAAATGTACTTAGAGCCACAGTTGCTAATGACGCAAAAAAAGAAGAAAATTTGTTCAACTGCGTATTCTAAAAAGCAAAGATAAGGCTGCTGTTAGAATCCATAATTCAATGCATATCACTACAAGACAGCCTGCAGAGTTCCAAAGCTCTACAAGCATCAGAGCTGATGCAGCAACTCATCCATTTACAACTCACTGATAACAAAGCAATGGGAAGAAAGAAGTTTCTCATCTTCCCTTGCCCTGCATATTGCCAGGTACTGTAAGCTTGAAAACATCCTTTAATATTCTTTTTCCACAAAGACATACACATAATTTATACTTAGATAATATCTATATACTTTATATATTTAATACAATATACTTATAATAACATGTCTATATAATAGAATACGCTTTGATTAAGGTATAGCCAAGATTTAAATATTGTTTGAAAATATCGTTAGAGATCCTCAATTTTTATGAAAAAATATCTACTATGAAGGATGTTTCATGCTGAAAAAAAGCATAAACCATGATTAAAAATTATATATATATGTAAAGACAACACTGAATTTAAATATTTACACTGAAGGTTATGCCGTATGCTGACAATTCTGCTCTCTCTTCTAAGCAGTGGTTAATAAAGATTTATGAAGAAATAATATGTGACAAAAGAAGAATTCCCCAGATCAGAAACTGCAAGCACTGATACAATGGACCCACACACTCTGTACAGAAGATCAGTTTGGAGTAAGGAGAGGAATTGGATTCACCCAACTACTACGAGTCATCACAAATTACAGCATTGTGTCCAGATGCTACTACAAGCAGAAAGTTTCCAGTGCAAACTGCAGCATTAAATAGACATCTGGCTTTTCTGCAGCAAGTTTCCATCTTTTGTCCATGGCTAACTCTGTCAAGATTTGTAAGAACTTGTTATACTCCTCTTCAAAAGCTTTTTAAGTCTCAGTGTGTTAAAAAATTACTGAACAGCGTAACTATGCCTAACTTCTGTAGAAAGTACCTCCTCAAGAGTGAAACTTAAGACAATAAGGCTTGAGGGGTTTAAGCATACTAAAAAACATGAAGTTTGTTTCCATTAGTGCAAGAATCATATTGGTAACACAAAATCAAACCACTGCCCCAAAAATTTCACCAAGTCACTTTAATGATTTTTCAAAAATATAAGGCTTTACCCAAGTGCTTTAGGACAACATGAGGGCACTTCAGTACTTTGAGACAGAAAATAAATTTTCCCAGCTGGTAGGACCTTTCATTAAACTGAAAGCAAGTTCACTTTTTATTACTTTATTAAACATAGAAAGAGCCACCAAAAATACTACACAAAAAGACCCATACAAAACAAATATAAAAATCAAACACAGTGCAACAATTTCACAACATTTAGTTTTGAACAACAAACTGGTGGTTTCAGTTAAAGCAAGGCAATGTCTCCAGTTGTTTTGGATACTGTGACTTCAAATGAAAAGAAAATATGGTCAATTGATTAAGTATTCCAAAGAAGGAGATGGAATCAGAAAAGTAACTTGTTATACTAATGAAAAAAGACCCTTTCAAAAAAACCTTGATTTTCATCATTATTCAATAGTCAAAAAGAAAAGTATATTTAGGGTGAATGTCCAGGAACACTTCTCTGCAGATGGACACAAGTAGTTTCCTGCATGCTGGAACTTAGAGCAACAGCTGAAAACCCAAGCACCACCAGTGCTGCAATGTATGAGACACACTGCATGGAAACTAGCAGCAGATGTAAGAAATTGAGATTCTTAGATTTACTTTTATGGAACATCTCCCTCTCCCCCATCCTCTTGTCCCAATTCTCAGATTACTCTACAGTTTATAGCCACAACAGAATGTGGCCCAGTTCTTTCCTTCAGCTCTTAAACAGGGGTAGGACTAGAAAGAAACCTGTGGACTGTCAGTCTCCACAGTCTGACTAGAGAAGCTCAATACCTGACAAACTGAAACAAAACAAAAATCAAATGCCTTACACACTTCTGTCACATGGCAACAAAACCACACACTCAGAAAGTGCCATTTCCTGCATCTCCATCCAATTTATGAGTATTGTCATGCAGTAATAATAACTGAGTAGAAGCAGAATAACAGAAGTGGGCTAACATGAAAAAATATAAGCTAAGGTTCCAGTACTCAATTTGGATTTTGGGAGATAGGGCTGGGAGATTTTCTGGGTGGGTATTATGGGATTTTGACTATGCTTTAGCTGGTTTACATATTTTACACTTGACTAGAAGGTTCATGACTTTCCTTGAAGTAAATAATCTGGCTATAGAAATGTAATGTTGATTAATATAAAAGTAAATATACGGGGAAAAAAAAAAGAAAAAAAAAGCAAGGTGATTAAAAGGCATTTAAAGGACATTATCAGGAAAAAACCCAAGATTTATAAAACATTTTTAAAGATCTTACACAGTAAGACCTAATATGAGCCACTAGCTTTGGTTTTATTAGCAGCCTATGGATGAATAGGCTGACCAATAAAACTGACTTGTTCATTAAAGATGTAAAAACTGAAATTTTGTTACAGCCTTCATCAGGCAAGGACCAACAAAACTACATATTACAGAGTCATAAAAGAAGGGCCACATAAATCTGTAAGATCCAAACCCAGAGAAGTTCTGACATTTTCTCTAACACTGTAACCCCACAAAATTTTTTACCTAGTCTTGTTTTTCAGATTAGGACAAACTAAAAAGCTTCATGCTTTTGTCAGTTACTTCCTGATGACCAAAGAAACAAGAAAATTGAGGTCCATATTTCTGTAACTTCAGTATTTTTCTCAAGAGAAATGCGGTCACATCATCACTTGAAACTATAATTAAGGAAACTCAGGCTTGTTCTTAACATGTATCCCAAGGGTTTTCTTGGCAGGAAGACATTAACTGATAATTCCCTCTTTAAAACAAAATAATACTAGTCTGCCAATCTCTGAAGATTAAATCTGGATGTTGGAGTGATACATTTTTCCCAATGACCACCTGATCAAACATCAGTGGAAACTCCACTGTTAGGAATGGATGCATACAAAATCAATATAACTGTATAACCACACCCCAAACTAAACTAAGCATGTGCACTGATGCTACATTTCTTAAGAGACTATAGATGTTCAGAGTGACTATTTTGGTGAGAGCGTCACAACCAGAGTAAAATATTAATTTTAAAAATTATACTTCATTATGCAGTCCTGACTACTTCCAAAGTTACTGTGCTATACCATATAAATCAAGCTACTTTTATTAACTAAATTATCCATTAAAAATCACTGACCACTAAAAAAAATAGTTGTTTTTCAATAATCATAGAACGTCCTGAATTGGAAGGGACTCACAAGCATCGAGTCAAATTCCTGGCTCTCCATAGGGCAATAATAACACTATTCCACTTGAAATTAATATTCCTCTTAGAACACAACACCTTATTCCAAACATAGTTAGCTTTTTCAATAATCAACACTGCTGCTAAAATGTTTTTAATATGTTAAAACAGTTAAGAAATTTTTTTCATCTACCAGCTCCAAAATCATATGAGACTTAGAACTCCAAAATTTAAGTTATAGTGAGGAAGCTGTTGAAATTAAATTTTGAATAGGCTTCTTGTCTTTCCCTCACACCAGGTGGCAATGAAAGAACAAGCAGGTTGGCTTAGCACTTGCTTTAAAATAGAAAAAAATACTAACAAACTAATGAAGATGTGCCGTATCTCTCACTTGCTTGGCATTTTACGAAAAAGGAAGCTCAGCCAATTCTTCTCCTGTTCTATATGTTCTGACTTCTGACCACAGGGATTGAGAGGGAGGATGGCAAAACCCAATATTCTCAAGAGAATGTATCTGTATTGATGATATACATAATCTAATATGGAAATGTAGCTTTAGTAACATTCTTCTTTGACGACTTTAAGGCTTACATTTTGTTCTTGATGTTTATAGCATAAAAATAGTTCATTATAAACCTATTTTACCCGGCAATTATGACCAAAGTTGGTACTTGAAATGCTTGCCCTTCCCACTTTATTTTAGAAGTAGCGATGAAGTCATGCCTTGCTACTCACAGGTCATGCAAAAAAGACTCACTTTAGTAAGGCATATTTACCAGGTTATTCTCCATTGGCAATTTATCTGAACAGGCAGATTGCACATTCCTGAGGCATCCAGTTCAGAACCAGTATATTGACACTTTTATTTTTATGCTGTCATACCATGGCAAATGCTTGTTTACAAATGCAGTTTGTTGCCAAACTGTTTCTGCCACTGTACTGAATTTCAGTTTAGGAAAATGCCATAACTAAAGCAATTTTGTCATTAGGAGACTAAATGCTTCTCCTGTAATTACTTTGAAACATTTGAAAAGGATGACAGTACCACAATATTTAGAACACTGTGGTTCTGCAACAATTCTCAGCTCAAGGCAGCTTGAGAACAGTTGTGACCTTTCATGACTTTGGAAAAAGTATGCTACTTTTCTATACTCCTCCCATCTACACTCTCAGAATGCCAAGTCACATACCATGAAGTAAAAACCAAGACAGACTCCTTTTTTCACTCGTTAGTTTTTAATACAGCTCAGTACTTTGTACTTATCTTTTTAGTACAGATTCCACAGCTTGCAGCTTGTTTCTTTCAAGATGTTTGCTGCATCTTGCTTGTCAATGAACATCCAGGAAAACACTGCATGTTATTTTAAAAAAATAAATCATGGAACCCCTGTCCTACAGCTCCTCTGACTTTTGTCTTTGGTGTTTATATTTGCTTGTATGTAATGCGGCTGTTTTAAACCCTTTTCACCTTGTTACCACCTACAGGAATACCTGCTTAGCTATACCACTCACTGAGTTCTCTTTCTAGACATACTCACTATTACATTAATGCAAGAGGTGCGCCACAGGATATGTTGTCACAAAAATGCATTTTCTTTTGTTCAACAATGTAAGTGTAATATTCTAGAACTTTAGACTAAACATCTTCCCTTCCCTCAAAATCTAGCATATGTAATAGAGAATAATAGAAGACTGATAATAGTATGAAGATTAATCAGGTATTTTAAGTTTTCATAATAGAGGAACTTAAGAACTTCAAATAAAAGCACGTTTTATGCAACAATTAAAACACAATATATTGCAGACAAATACTGAATGCATAAGAAATTAAGCAGACTCGGAAAAGACAAATTCAGAGAAAATAAATCTATCAAGAACTATTAAACTTGTTTTTTAAAAAAAAATCCCACTTTTGGCTCAGGAATATGCAGATGACTGAATGAGGGAAGAGAATCTTAGCTCTGCTCTTGTATGCATCACCTGTAGTCAGCATGAGACAGGGTCAGAAATACTTTTGATTCTTATATTCATAGAATCACAGAATGTTTTGGGTCACAAGGTACCTTTAAAGACCATGTAGTTCTGATTCCCCTGCCATGGGCAGGGACATCTTCAGCTAGATCATGTTGCTCAAAGACCTACCCATCCTTGTCTTGAACACTTCCAGGGATGCGGCATCTACAGCCTCTCTGGAAAACCTGTTCCACTCTCTTACCAGAGTAAAGCAGAATAAAGCATTTCTTCATTATGCCCAATCTAAACCTACAACCTCTCTGGAAAACCTGTTCCAGTGTCTCACCAGAGTAAAGCAGAATAAAGAATTTCTTCATTATGTCCAATCTAAACCTACCCTTTTTCAGCTAAAAACTGCTGCCCCTTGTGCTGTTACTGCAGGCAGGTCTTGGTAAAAAGTCTGCCTTTCTGACAAGATCCCATTGTACATCTAAAAGCTCCCAGAGCTTTCTCTTCACTAGTTTGAACAATCCCAACTCCCTCAGCCCATCTTTATACAAGATGTGTTTCAGCTCTCTGATCATTTTCACAGCCATCTTCTGGACCAGCTCGAACAGATCCACGTCTGTCTTCTAGTGGGGATCCCAGCACAGGACACACTGCTATGGATGGGGTCTCCCAACAGGGGCAAAGAGGGAGAGACCCACAGCCCTTGAACTACTGGCCTTGTTTGTTGTTATGTAGCCCAGGATACAATAGGTTTCCTGGGCTGCAAGTGTACATTGCCAGCATATATACCATTTTTTGTCAACTAATATTGCCAAGTCTTTCTCCCCAGAGCTGCTCTCAATCCATTACTTCATCATGCAATCTATACTGATATTAGAGATTGCCCCATCACAGGTGCAGGACCTTTCATTCAGCCTTGCTGAACTACAACAAGGTTCACATTGATCCACTTCTCAAGCCTGCTAGACCTCTCTGGACGACATCCTTTCCCTGAAGCACATCAACTGCACCACTCATTTTGGTGCCATCTGCAAATTTGCCATGGGCACCCAGAATCCCACAACATCATTAGTAAAGATACTGACTGTACTGGTCCCAGTATGGACCCCTGAGGGACATCATTGATTACTGATCTACATTTGGAGACTGAATCATTGGTGGCAACTCTGAACGTGGCCATCCAGCCCTATCATCCATAAAATCCATATCTCTCTAAGGCTACTGTGAGGGACTATGTCAAAAACCCTTCCAATAAGTCATGGCAGATGAAGTACATTATTATCAGCATCTCTTCCTTCACCTACCGATACAGTCACTCCATCACAGAAGGCCACTGGATTAGTCAGGCACGATTTGCCCTCTTGAAGCCATGTTTGGTGTACATTTAGGAGAGCATGCTGGCTGTCTCTAACTACCTCTGTACCCATATGCCTGGACACAGCTGGTAGGAGGTGTGTTCCATGATCGTACCAGACACAGAGATGAGGCTGACTGGTTGGTAAGTTCTCAGGAGCTTTCTTATTACCTTTCTAAAAATGGATGGGTGTTTCCCTTTTTCCAGTCACTGAATGACATACAGTTAATCTAATCCATTTGTTTCCTCTTTAAAGAATTGGGTAGAATGCTTCAAAGTCCTCATCAAACTTTGACCCAGAATGACAGTCACATCTAAACAATATATTGAGCCTTTGAACTCCAAGTTCTAAAACTAGTGACTGTCGCACAAGAAGAGTTAATAAAGAGAGAAAGAAGAGAAAGCCTTCAAGCTGGGTGCAGACAAGTGGGAAAATACACAAGAAATCAGGAGACCTCAAGGTACTGACAAACTGCATAACTACTAGTCATGGTGATGTGGCCAAAGAGAGAAATAGAAATGCCTTAGTACCTCACATTACTACAGAGTATGAAACAGAATGACAAGGCTCATTGTATTTTTAGAGTACACCAATAAGAACATTTGGCATTGGATTTCACTGTCATTAACAACAATTTTAGAGCCCATCGCACACCCCTACATAAGACTTAAAACTCTCCAGCTTTACTATTGCCAGACAACAGACTGTTCCACTGAACAGAAGTCATTGCTGGTTATTTTGGGTGGATGAACTCCAAATTCTCCATAATTCAGGCCATGTCACCATTCATCTTCAAGAAAATGGCTTGAACTTGTGTTGCAAGGTGATGGAATCCGATGACTTTTGTTCAAAACAAGTAAAACATCTTGGAACAAGTATTCATAAAATACAAGTAACATTTTTCACTATTTTAAAACAAAAACATCTAATTCACTTTTGTATGGGGCAAATAACTCCATCATCACGTAAGACAATTACTCTAAGATGTATAATTAAGGTAGATATGTGTTTGATTGATTACTTCTTTTTCTCATAAGAAAGAGGGAATTTTTCTGAAGGACAAAACCAAACCAAAGAACCACCAAAGAAATCCCAAACAAACCAGAAAACCCAACAACAACAACAACAACAACAAAAAAAAAAAAAAAAAAAAAAAGAGAGAGAGAGAGAGAGAGAGAGAAAAACACCAAAACCAACCAACAAGACAAACCAACTTAGCCTACAAAAAGGAAACAATTTTACAGACTGCATTTTTCTTACAATCTACTAGACTAAAATTAGTCCCTTATATTGTCAATTAACACATCTAGACAGAACAAAGGACCTGAAAATAAGCTTTAAAAAGGCAAAAGATACCTTATTTTTAAAAGAGGCTGGGGACAGGAATCTTTTGAGCCCGCATCTGCAACTCTCACAGCAGAAACCTTGAAAAAAGGCAAGTGTACCTTGCAGTATCTTCTTTTCCCTAAGACCATAGGGGCTAAATCCAGGATGTTGCCACCTATAACATTCCAGGCTATCCTCTTCCATAGGGAGCCATGAGCAAAATAACAACTGACAGAACAGAGAAGAAATACTTAATGCAGAACTAGCTTAGTAAAAGGCTGTGGGCAGGTACTGACCTCATAGCAAGGCAGGTATTAGTAGACCCCTGAATGTTCAAGCAACCATAGTAGGTTTTATGTAGCCTGTTGTTTGCCTCTTAATTAAATAACTGCTTGAAGACCTGGTTCAAACGCTCAGAAACTTAACTGGATGAGAATATTAAAACTTTCCTCTGTACACCTAATTATGCCTTTGACTGACACTTTGTACACCTTAAACTATATGGACTCAAAGATTGGTGTAGACTTTAAGGGACCTCTGGAGACCATCTAGTCCCATCACACTGCTCAGGCAGGGACACCTACAGAAAGTTGTCCAGGATCATGTCCAGCCAGTTTCTGAATATCTCCAAAGATGGAGTCTGCAACTTCTCTGGGCAGCCTGTGTCAGTACACAGTCGCTTTCACAGTAAAAAAATAATTTTCATTGTTGATATGGAAGTTTTCCCTCACACCAGAAATTGCAAGAATGTGAGAACTTCTCTGCTTTGCTCTGCTTTTCGAGCACATGCAACATACAACCCTAAGTATGGTACTTACAAGGATCGTTTTTTGAACTTTTAACTGAAAAAAACACAACAAAAAACCCCAAATACACTTATACATCTTGCTAGGTTTACAACCTTTCAGTAAAAAGATTATGAAGGGTAGACTAAAATAAAGTATTTACCAGAAGATTTTAATATTTTTCTTCCTAATGTGAAATTTTTCTCGTTTGGAATTTAGAATCCATTTGACAAAATAACAACAACAAAACCCCAACAAAAACTACAACTCCTCCCATTTCTCAAAATTTTCTATAAATTAACAACTGTTATAAATTTAAACTATGTATTTTTCTGCTTTACTATTTTCTATCACTCTAGGAAAAAAGTGCTTAAATATCTCACTGTGGAAGTAACTAGGAAAACCACTGTTCATGGAACAAAAATATGACACAAATACAAAACCAGTTATTTATTGTGATTTTTTTTTATTGTGATTTTAAAAGTTTTTGGTTTTTCTTTTCCTAGAAATTCAGCTGTCTTGATTGAAGGGGTTTGATTGAAGGACAAAGTAACTTCTTTTCCCTAAGGAAGTTAGAGCACCTGAATCAATGCATGGGATGAGTTCTTCACCCAGCCTTCTTAAAATTTTCTGGACATACTCCATACAGGTCTTTTCTAACACCTACTTCTACTGCTCATTTGTGGCAAATTATATACTTGTGGAGAGTTCAGCTTATTTTCAAGACACTTCACACTGGCAAGCTCAGGTACTGCAGAAAAGAAATACCCGTCTGCAGATACTGAGGTAGCTGAGCTGTTTGTTTTTCAAAAGGTTTCCTGTAATGATGCTTGGGAATAACAAAAAAACCACTTCAAATAAAACCCAGCAAACCTGAGGAAGTTAACAGCCCTGGTAAAGTCAGCTAATTCTATTCAGGTGGCAAGCAAAGTTGAGATCTTAGCATGTTCGCAGTTTTCTGTTTCATAACCATTCTTTACTTGGAATCTTAATACAGCATTAAAGACTGCACATCATGTTCTTTCCTTTCCATTCTACCATGTCTCCCATTCCCAGAGTGTAGAGTCAGGAAGTTTCATAGGAAAGAAGCAGAGATAAGTAAGAGAAGGAAATTACAATTAATCTCTTGCATTCACAAAGCTTGTTCTTTCTCCATAGTATCAGGTCCAGGGGGAGAAATAGTACCTTGTTGACAAAGGAAAGGAAAAAATATCAGAATATTTACAGGGGTGTGGCACTCCTTCTATGGGGAAAAGCTAACAGAAATGGGGTTGTTCAGTCTGAAGAAAAGAAGGCTCTGGGGAGACCTTATAGCACCTTCCAAAACATAAGGGGCTACAAGAGACTTGAAGAGTGAAGACAAGCTTTCTACAAGGGCATGTAGTGATAGGACAATGGGGAATGGCCTTAATATGAAAGAGGGTAGGTGTAGATAAGACATAAGAGAGAAGGCTTTTTACAATGAGAGTGGCAAAATACTGGAACAGGTTGCCTAGAGAGGTGGTAGATGCCCTGTCCCTGGAAACATTCAAGGCCAGCTTGGATGGGGCTCTGAGCAACCTGATCTACTTGAAGATGCCCCTGATCATTGCAGAGCAGTTGAACTGCATGACCTTTAAAGGTCCCTTTCAGTCCAAACTATTCTATGTTTCTATGATACACTGCTGTCAAAAAATTATGGAAATGGCTGTAAGGCCTTTCAGGAACAGGGCGGGAGAGAGCAGGCACAATGAAGAGGAATTCAGTGGTTACAAAATGTAGTCTAGCTAACATACAAATACTGTGTGACTAAGGCTTGGCTTGTCCAGGACCATACTTATGATTCATTCCCCTTTTTTCATCCTCAAGTTACCAATCTCAATTCCTTTATTTTCTAAAAGACATCATATGCAAGCACAGGTAGGGTTAATACAACCAATAAAGATGATATTCAGAATATCTTGCTCTAATACCTGCTAGTATGTACTGAATAATAGTACACCATTAGTAAGCAGAGAAAAAACCTACATGCAGAAAGGTTCTTCCACCACCCCCAAATCTAAGCTGTTCCCAGAGGAGGCTTCCTATGGAGTCCTCTACCAAAGCAGAGATGGTTTTCTATCTAAGAAAACTGTCAACCAGCACCTTCCCATCAAGATAAAAAGTGTTCCAAGGTAAAAAGGACTGCAGCTGCTCAGCTACAGCTAACCAAAACTTCTCTTTGAACCAGTACAACTAAACACAAGGTCAAGATTTTACTTGTGATTACCCAGATTAACACTTGTGTGACACTCCTTAAACAAGCCAGGTTTAGTGCATCTAACTCACCTCTTAGTTTGATTCATGCCATTCCATGCTGAGAAGTACCATAGCAGATGAAATTCTCAGTAGCAGATTTCTTACTACTAAACTATGTTAGTAATTATGTCTCCTCAAAAACATTTCAATTAAAGAGAACAATATTTTGCCCAGTTAAACATTTGTCATCTTAGCATATGATTATAAAAAGCCAAACCATTTAAGAGTCAATATGATACTAATGTTTGCTTATGCAGAGTGGAGAGCAGATGAATATGATGTATTTTTTCTAACAGTTTTATAGTAAAAAACTGTGCCTATAGTCAGGCTGTTGTTGAAAAGAGTTTATTGTAATTACTTCAACAGAAGACTTTACTTCTATGACATAAACCCAATTGATCAAGTAGTGATCAAACTGACAAAGAGAACTCCTACCTAAATGAAGTTTTATCTGAAACACTAAAAGTCAGCAGATTTTTTATAGAGAGTTGTCCTTGTGGGACACTGAAGAGTTTGCACAGAGTTTACTGTAAAACTAAGCCCAGTTATCCAGTCTAGAGCCTTTTAATAGCTCCCTTCCCAACTATTAGACCAGCATAACCAAACAGGCATTTCATACTATGTATCACAAATTCAACAGCAAGTACTGAAGTAGAGTCACCAGTTGGTTTTACCTTTTTATTTTAAAGCAAGCCACAGAAACTATGTGCAAGCACACATTATTCCACTCAATCACTTTGCAGAACTCAAACTTTTAGGGGAACAACTTCATGAGCTACTGCAGAATGCAATGAGTAGTTTCCATATGAATATATGCCAGGACACAAGGCATCCCAGCTCACATATTGTCACTTCTCATTCTACATCCCCCAAAACGAGATTAGGAATACTGCCTGGTTGGAAAAAGCTTTTTCGTGTTGTTTTTCAAACATATCAAAGCTCTAATAGTAAAGTCTCATGTTCACTTCTGGAGCCTACAAGTCTTCAGTAAGATGGAGGACAGAAGTATTTAAATATAGTTTATCAAATACAAACAGTTCCATTTCAACTGACACAACTGGTAATATTAATTCAATGTTTAGCAAAAATGTCAGTTGCTTTAAAAATCTCAATTTTAGTGATAAGTGAAAGATATTTCCTCACAATTAAAGGTTTAACATTCATTACAGAAAATTATGAAGAAAGAGTATTAATCTAAAATCATCTGGTATTCTTGTAAAAAACAAAACAAAACAAAACAAAAAAACCAAAAACACCATACCAAAGCCACAACCAACCACCACAAACATAACAAAACAAAAAGCCTCTACAAACACGCAAAACCCCAGAACTTTGTCAGACCACTCACCTGCAACGCTGGTAATGGTAACAGGAACTCCCTGAACTTGAACACCTGCAGCACTGAGGTTGGCAACACTTACTGTTTGAAGATTAGGTACTGAAGCAAGCTGGGCAGCATTCAGAGTGATGGGGGTACCAGCAACAGCCACGGGAGCAATCTGGGCAATGGTTGTGCCACCACTTGAAGACACAGGGGTAATGGTTAGTTGTTGGGGTAACCCAGCATTTTGAACTTGCAGATTTGAAAGGCTTTGCAGATTCTGAACCTGCACAGTTTGCCAGCTGATCTGTCCTGACGGTGTTAAAGTTGGAGCCCTGATGAGCACCTGAGTTGGGCTCACTGCCTGCAGCTGAACATTCTGCAAAGGCTGCTGCTGGATGGTCTGTATAGTCTGCCCTGACTGGAGCTGAAATGACTGTGGAGGAATGGCCTGAATAATCTGCTGTTGAGGCTGCTGGATCTGTATCTGCTGTAGAATAGGCTGACCTACGATCTGGACCTGTTGAAGGGAGCCTGACTGGTCCTGGACATTCTGTAGTCCATTGGACTGAAGCTGACTGGAGCTTTGGGCTTCGGAGTCTGTAGCAGTTGTCTGAGGTTCTTCAGTCGCCGGCTCTGAACTGCTACCTGCTGTGCTTGTGTATTGGCCTGTTTCTGCAGAGCTTACCAGTGTGTCACTGCTAGTCAGAGATGTTGAGGCAGTGGTTGTAGCAGTAGAAGATGAGGAAGGAGACTCTGGCATGGTACTACCAGAGGCAGAAGTGACAGGTGTAGATGACAGCTGATTTCCATTGGAAACTCCACTCTCAGTAGACTGGCCAACTTGCCCTGAACTTCCTCCAGTGGCAACATTGTTAATCACAGGCAAAGCCAGGGTTACCCCACCAATGTTTATAGGGAGCGTTGTTACAACTTGCGCCTGAGTACCAGGAATAGTTTGCAGTTGCAGTGGTATGGAAACACCAGGCCTAATTTGGACCGGAACTGTCTGATTTGCTAGATTTTGAGCAATAACATTTCCCGAAGCTGTCCTGTTTGCAGTTGTGAGGATAGCTTGATTATTTCCTGCAGGAATAAGCTGAATTTGGCCCTGTATATCTTGTAGGCCAGTAGCGTTGGATGGATTGATTTGACCTTCTGTTGTCTGAATCTGCGGAATCACTTGGTACTGGACGCTACCACTTGGATTCTGTACTTGAATGACTTGGAATTGTCCAGGGGTCGTTGTAGAAGAATTGCCTGATTTGGTTTTTGAAGGAGATGTACTTCCATTGTTACTGCTGGAGGGACTTGGTGCGCTTGAGGCAACAGAAGATCCTTGTTGAGCAACATTATTTTCTTTTGAAGCAGAAGGAGCAGCGGCAACAAGCTGCCAAGCATTTCCAGCAAGCTGAGTTGTTACCAATTCCAGCTGCTGTGGCTGATTCTGAAGCTGCACCAAACCTTGATTTGGGTCTATAATAATCTGCTGCTGTCCAGTTCCTTGATTCTCACCAGGAGTTCCTATTTTGCTGCAAGTGGCTGCTAGCAAAGCAAGAGGTGAAGGCTGAGAATCCTATCCATAAAAAGAGAAAACAGAAGGGATTCAGGAGAAGAGTGCAAGTATGAACCATCAGAAGTTAGCATTAAGGTTTGCACAGGAAGCTTAAAAAAAAAAAAAAGGTGCTTCTGCATAGAGACTAATGATACAGCTCTGAATAAGGAAGTATGAATTGCTGTAAATAATCTTTAAACATAGTGCTCTTAAAAGTCCCTAATTATCAATGATTATGTGACAGCCAAGACCTCAACTGAATCACCAATTTAGTCTTTCCCCCCCAACAAAATAAAGAAAAAAAAATTAAAAATGCTTCTATTACACGGAAAGCAGCTGATCACTGCAAAATGCAATTGAACAAACATGTCCAGGCAGTAAAAACATTGCACCCAACCAACTGTGTTTCATCCAACCCAAAGAAAGATGCCCTGAACAGGAAATGCTGTTAGCTGACCATTTCATTTTAAATGCTAATAATTTGGACACTTCCCTATTCGGCTTTGTGTTCTTTACCTGTGAGCCTCCAGTTTTCCCTTTTTTATTATTATTGTTGTTATTCTCTGCCTCGGGAGATTTCTCTCCCTCTGTGGGCATAGTTTCCTCCTTCTTTTGATCTGCAAAAATATCAAGTGTAACAGGTTAATTATTCACCTTCATTTATACAATAACAAAACCTACAAGCATATCCTTTTCGGTTCCCAGCTTGTCGCTTTTGCCTCTTCATAAAAACAACAGTACAAATCATTATTACAAAAGAACGAGTCCTAAGAAACGTGGTTTGAAACCCAACCCATGGGGGCTGGAGAGTTAACACCCAGAAAGGGGAGGTTTGGTTTCCTCTCCCAGAGACAGCAGGAAAAAACCACCCACAACCCTCCTCCTCCTCCTGCCCCCTAAAGCATCGACGGCCACTGAGTGGCCGCCGATGCTTTAGGGGGCAGGAGGAGGGTTGTGCATGGGAGGGAAAGAGGGAGGAAAAGAGGAATGAAGGAGGGAAGGATGTGCACAGGAGGGAGGGTTAGCGAAGAAAGGGGGAATGGAGGAGGGAGGTACGGAGGAGGCAAGCCGGAGGGGCAGGCAGGAGAGGAAGAGAAGAAAGGGGGCATAAGGAAGCAGCACGGATGGGCGGAGGGGCAACGAGAGAAGAGCGGGGTAAGAAGGGGGAGAACAGAGGGAAGAAAAGGGGGAACACGGGAGGGCGGGATAGAGGGGGGATGAAGGGTGGAGGGAGGAGCGGAGGGAGGGAGGGGTGTGCACAGGAGGGAGAGGAGGGAGGGGGTTACATACCGCTCATCCCGCATTAATGCCCCGCTGAGGCGCCGCTCTAGGGGGGAGGAGAAGGAGGAGGAGGAGGCGGAGGGTGGGGTGGGGGTAGCGGGGAGAAGGCCGGTCGCAGCCGGAGCTGGGAGGAGCGGGACGGCCTATTTTTCCACGAATGGCCGCCGCTGGGCTGTGGCGTAGCTGCCTCTCTCTCCGCCCGCCGCTGCCGCCGGCTTCAGCCCGCCGCCTTGAGTGACAGCCGGGAGCCGGGGTGGGCGGCACGGGGGCGGGGCCCGCCCGGACCCCAACGACGCCCACTGAGCAGGAAGCCGAGCCCAGCCGCCGGCCCCTCGGTCGCCCCGCTCCGCCTCAGCCCGGCTCCCCACGCCGCAGGCACAGGGGGCGGGCCGGGGGCGGGCCGCGGCCCAGGGCCCTCGGCCTCCTCCTCCTCCTCCTCCTCCCGGTCCTCTGCCAGTCCGCGCCGCGCGGGAGGGGGCGTGGCTGCCGAGGCGCGCGCTCCGCGGGGGCGGGGGCGTGCGGGCGGCCCGGGGCTTCCGCGCTCACGCCGCTCGCTTGACAGCGCCGTGCCGAGGGGCGGGCGGGGGCGGAGCCTCGGGCGGGGCGGGGCGGGGCCCGGCCGAGCCCTCAGCCCCGGGTCCCGCCGCGGCTCGGGCCGACGATGGACGGCGCGCGCGCCCCGGTCGCCAGCGAATCCGGCGAGGGGGCGGGCGGGGCCGCTCGCGGCCGCCGGCCAACCCAGTGGCGCCCGCCCTCCTCGCGCGTTCGTAACTGACAGCGCGCGGGAAGCCCCCGAGCCGACGCTTCCCTTGAGGGGCGGCCCCCGCGCCCGCTTCCCCGGCTATCCAGGGAGCGGGGAGGAGACACCCCTGTGGCTTCCATGCGGAAGCCAGGGCCTATTCGCTCGGCCCCCTCTGTGCTCCTTTGTAACAGCCTCCCGCGCCTGCGGGCGGGGGAAGGGTGGCCCGGGAATTGCGTCCACACCTGCTGCGTGGAGGCGGGAACTGCTTCCTCCCTCCCCATTGGCTCGGCCGCAGCCGCGGGCACGCGCGGCACGCCGGGATATGTAGTTCTGTGCTGGCCGTGGCTACGAGCGCGCACGCGTGGCGGCGGCGCCCGGCAGGTGCCTCCGGCGCGGTTCGGGGCGGGTCAGCCCTGAGCCGTCAGTGCTCGGCCTCGCTGCAGATTCACAAAGCGGGAGTCAGTCTTCGGCACGCTGTGCTGGACTAAGCTGGTTCTTGTCGGATTAAAACCAGATGAATTACCGTGGTGCTGTTGTTTCCCTCGATGCTTGTGCCGCTGTTCCCTTCGGCTCGGTCCCGCTCAGCCTGACTGGTTTGGACCGACAGCTGGGCGAGCCGAAGCTGGTCGTGGTAGCTACGTGGTGCAAGATATGGTAGATCTACAATATCGGCCTTCATGGCAAGGCCTGTTTTCCTTACTCAGATTTGGGGAAAAAGTGGTGCACGTGTGCAAATTTTTCAGTTTATATTTTCTATGCTCTGTGACCGAGTTGTTTGTCAAGTGCAGAATCACCAGCCTTCGTGATGATTAGTGGCGTGGAGCACCTCTCCTACAAGGGAAAGCTGAGAATTTGGGATTTTTCATCCTGGAAAAGAGAAGGCTCGAGGGTTAACATTTTTGCAGTCTTCCATGCCTAAAGAGAGCCTACAAGAAAGATTGAGATAGACTATTTGCAAGAACTATTTGTCCACTATAGTGGTAGGACAACAGGGGAATGGCTTCAGTCTGAGAGTAGGTTTAGATTAGATACTAAGAAAAAACTTTACTGTGGAGGGGGTGAAACACTAGAACAGGTTGCCCAGAGCAGTTGTGATGCTCCATCCCTGGAAGTGTTTAAGAGTAGGCTAGATGGAGTTCTGAGCAACCTGATCTAGTGGAGTGAGTCTCACATGTCAGGAGTGTTGGAACTAGATGATCTTTAAGTTCCCTCCCTGTCCCTCTCCTTCTATGATTCTATGATAAGTCAAAGATGAAAGTGCCAAAGCAGTTCTTTATCAGCTGTTAAACAACTTCATCCTTTAAAGGGAGGAGGCCACCCTCCCCTCCATCTCTACTCCAGGCCTCCAACAAACTCTCTGGAAGAGAGGAAATGTAGAAATACCGTTGTAGAGTAAGAAAGTGATAGACATAAACATGGTACAGGCTGTTTCCAGACATTGTACAGACAGAAAACACAGGTCACAAGTAGAAAATGACAGTACAGAATAGTCGGTTAGAGGGACCCACAACGATCATCGAATCCAAGTCAAGTGTTACATTGTCAAAGCAGTGAATGAATGATGTTTGTCCCTACTGTGAACATAACACAGCCATGCTCTGAATGTCTGCTCTGTTGTGTTGTAACGTAATGGTGAGACCCCAGAACAGACCAACTGTTGGGTCAGAGGAACTTCCTTCACAGGAAGTTTTTGATAAGTTAGAATGTGCATGTGCCAGGCTGGTCTGGGAGTATTTGATCCCACCTCAGTACAGGGCTAGACAGAATAATTTTCTGAACTCTGACACTATTCTGTAGTTATAAAGGTTTCTGTTTTCTAAAGAGACAATTTTCTTGTGTGTCAGTCACTGTGGTGTGGTTTTATCCCCAGAACATTGCAACATACTTTTAAAAGGCTATCAACTGCAGTAGTGAAAATTAAAAACTACATTCCTTAAATTGGCCCATTTCCTAACAATTAACCAAAGAAAGGTACACAGAAAAGGTATCACATTGAACATAGTTAAGATTGCTTCTTCTGAACTTTCTGCAATGCAAATGTATTTTCACTTCTTGCTCCCCCACACTGTCCGGCCGAGTTGACGTGAACTGGAATTCTAAGGACATCCTACTATTGTGCTTTTAGAGAACGTAATTAAAGCTTCCTTCTTTATCTATAGATTTGAAGAATCTATGAATTCCTCAAAACTGCTTGAAATCATGCTCCGTCTACATGGCAAATTTTTTTTTGTTTCACAGCAACCACAGTTCGAGAGGGATCATGACCCTGAATTATTTGTGTTCAGATGAGCAAGCAGTAGTAGCTCAGAGTTTACAACTGAGCCAAATCCAAGTGCCTCCTAGTCAGTGCCAGGGAGAAGCCAGAGGAGGGCTTCCCCCGCAGAGTGTCCACTACTAAGGCAGGGCAGTGCTCTCCTGGTCAGGACACCATCCCTCACATCCAAGCATGCCTGAGGTACTGACAGGACCTGCTGGTGATCCAGTGGTCATCAGATGAGCAAGAGACTGGGCCACCTCCACCACGGGGCCAAGGCTGAGCTCCAGCCCCTGGACAGTGTGTGGGAGTGTATGGTCAGGCTGTTCAGAGCATCACAGCTTTCCTGTGCACTCCGCTCTGGCAAGCAGAGTATGCAGCACCTCCTGAAGGAGGAGATGTATGAGCAACAGGCAAATGTGCTATCAAAGTCACTCTCCTTTTTCTTTTTTTGTGAGAGACAAAGGTTTTAAGTACTATGGAGGCTTTTAAAATTTTATTGTATTTCCATCTGAGGCTGAAGTTTCAATGCTTTTGAAAAATTTGCTCTAGGGTGCAAAGAGTAAAATCTGTCTCAACTCAGCATGTGATTGAAGCAACAGATAAAAGATGGTGGTGGTGTAGGTGGTTTCAGTAGAGGCACCATGATTTTAATTTTTTATTTTTACCATTCATAGTTATTCCTATACCACCTACTCTTTCCCAAATTCCAAATGTCACTCTTGCTCAAATTCTTTCTGCCAGCTTAAGCTTTCTGAGTCTGCCCCTTTCAGCATTGTTCCCACATGAACCAGTTCCTTCTCTTTGCCCTGGTTATTCTCTCTGGGCTTTGACTGAAGTCAGCAGTTCATATAAGTCAACACCTGTTGACTTTTATGAAAGAGGGATCAGGTCTGAGGATGTATGTCTGTTGGCACAGGAGTTCCAGATGCTAATGGGGATCTGTGAAGGTAAAATATCAGAAACAGGGAAAAAAATAAAGAAAAGGCTTTAATCACTGCTTTCTTTCAGGCTCAGAACTTTAGAAGAGTGTTGTCACCCAGGAAAAGAGCACAGCATGGAAATGTGTGGGTGAGCAGAGACCCACTGAAATATGAGGTTCCTGGCAAGATGTAGCTCAGGCATAGTATCATATGAGGGTGGCTGATTTGCTCAACACTCCAAACTAAGAAAATCTACTTAATGCTGAGTCTCTATTGCTTTGTGTCTCTCACAGTGTGTATATATTTTAACTACAAAGAGCTTAGCTTATTGGTTTTGGTACTTTAATTATCCTTTCTCTCTATCCATGTGTGCAGTTTTCTGTCTCTTGTCAGTTCTATGTTTTGTTTCTGTTCTCCTAATCTTTTCATTTACTTTATTTACTCCAACTTTTTCCTGTGTGAATTTAATTCCGAGTCTTGCTTTTCCTATTATTTTTTTGCTGCTTTCTTTCCTTGTTCTAATAGCCACCCACTTCTCCACCTCAAAAATATTCACTCACCCCAAATCCCCACCTGTATGTTACATTCTTTTTTTTTTTTTTAATTTTTTTTCTCCCCTTCTTAAGCTCCCAGCTTCTCTTCTTTATCAGTTCTGTGTTGCTCTTTAAGCTGTCTTTAGCGTTCATTGATTTTTCACCAAACACACTGACTGATTTTTTTAAACTTTTTTAGGTGTGACTCTCTAAAGCACAGCGGAGCTTGTAATGCTGAACAGAACAACATCCAAATATCTTTACAAAGGAAAAAAAAAAAAAAAAAAAGAGGGGGTGTGAAGGGGGAGGGAAAGACAGCTGTCTGCATGCTCCAGTTTCATTGGTTCCTTTCTCTACTCTCTGCCAGCACTTACATAGGTTGTGTTTGGACAGAGAGATGAGAGGCTGGCAGCTGCAAACAGTAGAGACAGTAATGACATGCTGGCTTCACAAATCTGTAAGTTTAGTTGTAGGGCGGCTTGTGTTAGATTAAAAATGCTGCAGCTCTTAGACACGAGGTGATGAACTAGTATAAGACTACACTGTTTGACTGAAGCTGGCGGTGATGGTGGGAATATTTATATAACCTATAAGGAGTAATTTTTGTCTGCCAGGATTGAGTAAGATCAAGTATCAGTAACCATATTTCTGATGAAGCTTATTTGCCAACCCAAAGGCTCTTTTGCCAGCTCTTTCCTGCTGCCTTTGTGCCCTTGGTGCTGCTTTGCCATGGAACTCAAATGTTTCACAAGAGATATATGTAGGTTTGGGTGCATATTTACTCTTCTATTTCTGGTGTTTTTGTTGTAAACTGTCTCAGCTCTGTCAACAGCAACTTTGAAGAATTTGGTGATGGCCTAGCATTACTGATCAGACAGAGCCTGGACGAGAGCCACAGTGGAAATTGTGTACTTGGCAAGCAAGCCCCTTTGGCATTGTTCTACATGATCCCAAGTGAACCAAGCAAGAGGTATTTGACCTACTTGGATTCTGTAGAAAACATCTATTGACAATACCATGGGAATTTAAGCAATGATTTTTTCTGCAGTATCCTCTCTTTGTAAATGCATCAGCCTGGGGAACCTCAGACAGCACAGGACTAGATTGAAAATCCTGCCTTCAGGTAGACCAGTGGTAAAAATGAATGCTTCAGGTCTGATTGCCATGGCCCTAATTTCTCCAGGCCTGAAACACAAAGCTCCCCTTCCTTGTACTGCATTCCGTTGCACCTGCTTCTCACTCATCTGATGTTCTCCTAGGATTTTCTCCTGTCATTACTGTGTTGCAGTTACTATGAGAAAGCAGGTATGTCTCAGGCACCGACATCAGACATTGTGAGAGTGAGCTTTTAGCTTAGGAGGAGAAAGTGATATCTACCTGACATTATGCAAGACATCAGACTTTATTTCTTGTCACAGTAACAAGTGACAGCTGCAATCCAGGACTTCAACATATCAAAGGACATGGTGTGGAAATTGACTGCAGGACATTCACTGATGTGAGTGTAGCTTCCCCTACTAGGTCAAAAATGTGTTTTTCCAACACCCAGAATCATGTCATCTAGCACAGAGATGATCTGCATACCTTAAGGGAGTGATAATTCACTTCTGTACACTTTTCTATGCCCAATCTAGCACAAGTTTGAAAGATAAAATCAAGTCTTGCCTGAAGTATGTTTGAACTCAGGGAGTTGTTTGATTCTACTTGTGATTGGTATGAAGTATTTTTGGCTTCTCTCCTCCTGTCCCAAGCTTCTGTCAGGTGTAAGTCTCTTGCAGATATCTTGCCTTCTTTCTCCCAAGCCAGAGAGCCCCTGTTGGCTAAGTATGTGACATACCCTACCATCATCAGGGATAGATTAAGTAGGGAAGGAAAAAACCTAAAGATGTAGCTCCTTCTGATTAGGAGATAAATACTCCTAAATATGTTAGGAAAAAAAAAAAAAAAAAAAAAAAAAAAAAAAAAAAAAAAAAAAAAAAAAGGTGTAGGATAAGTAGAATAAAGTCTGACAGAAAATCAAAGATTTTTCTTGTAGGTGGACAAGTACACACAGCCAGTGACCACTTGAAAATAATTAAATCAGTAACTGAAAAGGTCTTAGTGAAGATTGCCAATGGATGAGCTCATGAGCTTGACTGCCAGGGTGCAGGGACAATCCCCAGTGTCTCTGATGGGTCAGTCTGTCAATTTCAGTGTGCTGGGAGCTTGAGGGATTGTATTCTTCTCGTGCCAGCATGGCCAGAAGGAGCTATGGGGCACCCAGACACCACGCACCCCCATGCATCATCTGACCCCAGCCTCGTCTTCCATGGTTAGTTACAAAAGCTTGCAACACAGTGACTCCTTCCTTTTGATCTGGAGCATGGGGATCTGGACTCCTGGATGTGGTGGTTTAAACCCAGCCAGCAACTAAGTAACACACAGCTACTGGCTCGCTGCCCCCTGGCCCCGGTGGGATGGGGAGGAGAAACTCATGGGTTTACATAACTACAGCTTAATAATTAAAACAAAACATAAAACACTAAACATCAAACATAAAATAAAATATTATAATAATAATAATGATGATGAAGATGTTGACAACAAAGAGAGACAAATAAAAATAAAACCCAAGAAAGACAAATGATGCACAATACAATAGCTCACCACCTGTTGACCAACATTCAGTCCAACCCTGAGCAGGAATTGTCTCCTCCTGTCAACTCCACCCAGTTTATGTACTGGGCATGGTATTCTGTGGTGTGGAACATCCCTTTGTCTAGTCTGGGTCAGCTGTCCTGTCTGTGCACCTTTCTGGCTTCTTGTGTAGCTGTTCACTAGAAAAGCTTGGGAGACTGGAAAGGCCTTGATTTGGAGTAATTATTTCTCAGCAGCACCTAAAACATCAATGTGCTATCAACATTATTCTCATACTAAATGCAAACCCCACAGTACTGTACCAGCTACTAGGGAAAACAAAACAAAACAAAACAAAACAAAACAAAACAAAACCAAACCAAACCAAACCAAACCAAACCAAACCAAACCAAACCAAACCAAACCAAACCAAAACCAAACAACTCTATCTCAGCAGCAACCAGGATAGTGGAGGGAATTTTTTCCCCATCAGTGACCCTGATGCAACTGAGGATGCATCCAAGTCTACTACCACTTCCTATCAAAATGGCTGTTTTAATTTCCTAAATAACCTTGCTTGCTGTTGATTTTCCAGTACCAAAATGCTGCCAGGGCACTGAGATAGGTGAAATCTGCTTTGGGTCTGTGCATGACTAGTTATTTCCTCTACTTGCTCAACAACATGCTTACACACTAGTCTTCTCACCAAAAAAAAGGGACTGAACTTATTATCACTAATATTGTGCTCCCCATTCTAGAAATCTCTTTTTTGCTGCTGAGCTGCCCCATCTGCATTTACAGAACTCTTCTCATAGAGCCAGATGTGATGCTCAAAATGATCCTGTCTTTGTCAACATTGACAATATATGACTACACAGAAAGTCATGTCTGATGTAAACAACTTTGCAGTCTCATTTTATGTGGCCCATTGTGTGCAGGAAATGCTTCTGGCTCAGGAAGTCTGCCTGCATCTGTGCTGCCACCAAAAGCACTGCTGCCCTGCCCACATACAAACTTTTTGATCAGTTCGTCTTCCAAAAATGGAGACACTGTGATGGCAGGTGTGGTGATAGGTCCAGGCCATTTTATATGAGTTGTTTAAAGTTGTTCAACTGAAACTGTTCAAAGAAAAAATCACAGAATATTCTGAGGTAGAAGGGACCCATCAGGATCCTTGGATCCAACTCACGGACTCATGACTCCTTTCACCTATTTCTCGCAGTGAAACCGGGTGGGCAGTTTACAAAGTACCAGAGGATGGGAAAGTGGGATGAAGTTCAACCAGGATACTAGTTAACATGCCTGTAATGTATATGGGCATAAACAGGATACGCTATGCTCTTTGTTGTTTGCGATCTGTAATCCAAATTTTGTGCATGGTACCAGTGGCCCACTTCTGCACAGGTCTTGTATTAATAAATGTAGATGAAAGCTGCATGAGGGACATGTCAATTACAGTGTTGGTACTTGTTTGAGAAAATCAATGAATGTACCTGGAAGTTCAAGTCTACAGGTACAGCAGACGGAAGGGGAAAGGGGAAGTAGATTTTTTTCCTCCTTGAACCCTAATAGAGAAGAAAACCAATGAAACAGCACATTCCATAGTCTAAAATATATTTTCTAATCTTGACTCTTCAATAGGATTTTACTTTCATAAAACTTCTGAGGAGAAGGAACTGAGAATGTGAGCGATAGACTCAATTTTTACATAGCTCCAAGTCTCAGTGCATTTTATTGTAGAAGAATAAGCCTTGCAAAAGAAGTGCACTAACAAAGGTCCAGATAAAAGTAAACTTGTAGTAATAGATAATTTCAAGTACCCTGGATTAATGGCTCAAATACCATTGAAGGATATAGCTAAGAGTAGCAAATTATTGTTACCACAAAGGACTGCTTTAAGCAGTAGGTGTTTTTGCTTGTGTGCAAGAGATTTAGTCCTAAGTAACAAATGAGATCTGATTTAAGAAGTAATTACAGCTGACTCTCTCTGTCACAGTAACTGCACGATAGTGAAGATTAGCGTAGTGATCTTAACTGTAGAATGAGTGTCCACAGGCATAAAACCATGAAATCAAAGGCAAAGTATTTTAGAAAATAAAATCCTTAAAAACAGCTTAGTAAATATTTAACTACACCATATTATAGTTATTAAAAGAACAAACATACTGCATTAGATAGTTTATTTGAGTAATGAATAAGCCTATAAAGAGTTAAAAGCAACCCCCATGAAGCCAGAGGGAGGTGTCAAGAACAGTGTCATCTGAATTCTGTAGCTGATGAATGTGTCAGAGAGGTTCTTCAAGGAAATGTAAAGTTCAAGTGGTCAGAAATAAATCTGAAAGAAGATAAATATTTGGAATCAAAGACCTGCAGGCATCAAAAGATGCATTAAGCTGTCTTGAGAGAATGGATTAAAGTCAGCAAGAGATCTAACCTCTGCAGATGTTACTGGTTAAAATGAGCAGACCACCAGGGCATGAATTTCTGAAAGGCAAGTCACTGTCAGAAACTGTCATGAAAATATTTAGTACTAAAAAAGCCTTAGCAAATTTAAGTTACAACTTTCTGTTTCTTTGAGACTGTAGCAGAAGCAGCAAGAATGAAAATCCAGCAGGATCAGCTCTTTGCTTCTTCCTCAAAGGAATGGAGAAAATCTGATGAGTGTTTTTCTAACCTCTTCTTAGAAAGTTGAATGGTGGAGTTTATACCTCAGCTTTTGGAGACCTATTTCTGTTTGTAGCTATCCTTAGAGTCAGAAGGTTTTCCTGTTTTATCCTAAACCTTTCCAGCTGCAATTAAAACCAGCAAGGTTCTGTCATGCCTTCAGTATCATGAAACACAATCATGAAGCGGGATCCCTGCTTTTCATAACTTTCTACATGTTGGAGGGTTGAGATATCACCTCCATACCTGCCATTAAGCTTTATTTTTTGGAGCTTCTCCCATTTTCAATCGTTTTCCATACTTTAAACCATTTTTTAAAAGTACTCTTTTTTAATATACTATTGTATTAAACTACTCCAAACTGAGGGTTCTGGAAGATGAGTTAAGAAAAACAATTACTAATCTTGCCTTACATATGACTTATCTGTTAAAATGTCCCAGGATGAGTTTTTCTGTTTTTCTATCAGCATGGTATCAGCATCTATCATCTATCATTGATTCTATTCAGCATGTTGTTTATTTTAACAGCCAGGTATCTTTCTACAGTGCTGTTAGTGTTCTCAATTTTGTATTTATGCATTTGATTTTTTTCTAGCCTCAGTATAGTACTTGGTCCTTGTATTTATTGAGTTTCATTTTTTGATCACAGACCGCTTCTCCCATTTAACAAAGTAATTTTGAATTCTAATTCTTCAGCTCCCTTGCACCCCTTTTATTTGGCATTTTTTTGGGTGTGCTCTCCATTTCATCAACCAATCAATTTCATAAGTGAAAATTTTGTATTGGATCAGATTTTGGCCAGACCCTAGCAGGATTCTATATTATGTATCCTTCTTATTTGAAAACAAAATGTAAATAAGTCTAGGAGTGTTTTCTGCAAGCGATTATGCATCTATTGTGTGCAGCAAGTTAGCCCAGAACAAAATGTTTCTGCACCCTGTTAATGAGGATGTCAAGTAAGACAGTGCCCAAAGATTCCTGTAAGTCAATAGACATGTCTTCTGCTCCCTTTTTTTTGCTATGTGCCAGATAATCTGTTGAAGAAAGAAAACACAGCAGTTTATCAAACTTTTTATGCAACAAATCTTTCCTGCCTGTTTCTTTTTCACTGACCCTCCAGGTGCTTTGAAAGTGTCAATTTAGTAATTTACTAGAATATTGTTCTTGATGTTGAAATAATGTTGACTGCTGATTTTTCCTTTCTGAAGATGATATTTTATTCTCCTCTATTCAAACTACCTGTTGTTCAAGAATTCTTGAAAACGGTGATGGCAATGCAGTGTTATAAATGTTTTAAATCTAGGACCACTTCACAGCAAATATCTGAGGTAAATATTTAGATACTGTGTGAACATAAAAATTGTGTCTCTGTTCTCGATATTTGACACTTGCTTCAAAAGGAGAAAATTAAGGCAACACATTTAAAGACAAAATTTGCAAGACAGAAAATAAAGTAAAATAACTTTTTGGAAGGAAAGTTGTATAATTACTTTAAGAGTATACTTTGCAGCTTTAAGAGACTTTTCCTTCTAAATATTACTGAAACTAATTAGAAGAAGATAGATAGACGTTTATTAATTTTCTCTATCCAAACTACATTATAATAAATTACTGGTTGCCAAATTGCTTCTTTGAAATAAGTCAGTGGCGAAAAGAATTAAAACATGAACTAAAAAAGAATATAGGTTGTGAGATATAGAAATGTTGAAATACACTGTATTTACACACAGCTGTCCATTTTTATCCCCTTACCCCTCAATTTTCCTACTCTTGCTCCTTCCCAAATCACCTAAACATACCCCTTTTCTTGCCTCTGGATCCTCCCCTAAACATTATGTAGTAAATCCTGTACAACTTGAAAATGCTTTTCTCCTGCATTGAATGTTGTATCCCACCCCTAGGCAGCACCTTTGCTTGGTCTAAAAGGGGATCTAGAGAGCTGCTTGCTTGCAGCACCTTGTCATGATGGCTTTTCCAGCTGGACACTGGGTCCTTGCTGGGACAGTCCAGGGAGGGGCATGAATAAAGTGTTTGTTTCTTGGTAGTCCTTGGTTCAGGTTGTGCTGTGGCCAGCAGGACCAGGGTGGTGATTGTGCCCTTGTACTGGGCACTGGTGAGGCCACACCTCGAACCCTGTGTTCAGTTTTGGACCCCTCACTACAAGAAAGACATTGAGGTGATGGAGTGTGTCCAGAGAAGGACAACAGAGCTGGAGAATGGTCTGGAGTGCATGTCCTATGAGGGAGCTGCGGTTGTTTATCCTGGAGAAAAGGATGCTCAGGAGGAACCTTACTCCTCTATACAACTGCCTGAGGGGAGGCTGTAGCCTCCTCAGGTGGAACAGGTGGAATTCAGCCTCTTTTCCCAGCTAACCTGGCATAGGACTTGATTAAAAGGCCTCAAGTTGCACCAGGAAGGTTCAGATTGAATATGAAGAAAAATTTCTTTGCTGAAAGGGTTGCCAGGCCTGTAAACAGCCTGCCCAAGGGAGTGATGGATCACCCCCTATGGAGGTATTTAAAAGATGTGTAGATATGACACTTAAGGACACAGTTTAGTGGTGGGCTTGTCAGTGGTGAATTAACAGTTGGACTCAATGTTTTTACAGGTCTTTTCCAATGTAAATGATTCTTTGATTGTATGATTCTAGGTTCCAGCTTGCCACTCTGCCTTCGCTGTACTCCTCTGGACTTGTGGAGATGGGTCCTCAGTGGTCTGATGGCTTCTGTGATGGGTCTTAGGGTAGCCCAACAGCGTATAATTTGGGTTCTCCATCCTTCCAGTGTCTTTGAGCATCTTTGTGGGTGTGCAGGTGAGCTTTATCGCACAACTGAACAGTTCTTCTGCCACAGATGGCACTCTAGATAATAATAATAAAAAACCAACAGAAAACCCCAAACCACTCCTCTTCCACCAAGGAGTTGTGATCTTTCAATTGCAACTGTTTTTTGCTAATGAAATTTAAATCTCTCTGGAGGAAAGCACTCATTTGCAGTTGGTCTTGTAAATTTGATGCTATGGGTTATGGGAGGTGATTACTAGAATGTGTTCCTTCTTCTTTTATAAGGAAAAAATATCAGAAGACATTTTTTCTTATACCAGAAGATATAAGAAAAACAGAGAAGAAAATGTGCCATTTTACATAGGTCATACTTTTATGGATTCTTTAGTGGTTTCCTTTTTACCCTGTTTTTGAGTTAAATTATGATGAAAATATAAGTGATTTCTTTTTTATAAAGAGCTTCATGTAGATTGCCAAGACTCACTTCCAAGGAGTTAAAAGTCACATTCTAAATCATAACAAAATTCTTCTCTTTTCATCAGGTTTCAGTTATTACATGAGGGAAAAAAAGGAAGTTGCTTTTGGATACTTCTTGGAATTATGTGGTGCTCAAAGAAGCTATTGCTAAGAAATTGCAGAGTTCAAGTTTTTCTTCTTAGCAGAAGAATGTGGCCATGAACAATTCTCCATCTGCCTTAGCAGAACACCTTAATTTATAGCTGTATATTTAAATTTGTATTTTAGAGCGCAGACAGTTGCCTGGCATGGAAGGCAGCTTTCCTAGGCGGTGAATTTATTGCGTGTTGAAATAAGCAGCTCACAGAAGTGGATAGAACCAATTTGACATCATGCAGCCCATTCATGTTAGTCTTCAGATGAAGAACTATTAAAGAGTATTTAATGTCAGAGTATGTCTCTTGTAACAGTGAATATCAGCTCTGCACCATCTAGATGCCTTTTGCTGCTCTCTAAGCGGAACAGGAAATCTAATTAATCTTGTGGTTTCCTGGTGAGATACATACTGGCAATGACAAATGTATGAGTGCTGCTAAATTCAGTTGCTAGATAGTGAAAGATATCTTTGGTGGGGGTTTTTTGGTGTTTTGGGGTTTTTTTTGTGTGTGTGTGTGTGTTTTTGTTTGTTTGTTTTTGGTTTTTTGTGTTTGTTTGTTTGTTTTCCCTACAATGATATATTAAACTTGCCAAACAAATGACTAAAGGTCAACATAAAATATAATATGGAAATTGTTTCTCTCTTTACCTACCTGAAAAAATAATAATTAAAACATAATTAAGAGAGAGAGAGAGAGAGAAGATTTCTGTTTTAATGTGCATATTTTATATACTAAACAATAGAAGATATTCTCACTAGAAGTGACATCTGTCCTGAAACTTCACAAGGGCACCTCAGAATTCTTACTCTGCTTACTCTGCTCTGGTGCTTAGCTGAGATGATTAAAGAGCGTGAATGGTGTGCCAAAGTCTTTGGGTACCATTAAGTCTCCCTCTTTGGGAATGTATGCATTCAATCACTAGGGAGAGGAAGAGGTAGAAAACAGCCAAACAGTGGCTGCCGAAACCACACAGAGTTGCAGGCGAAATATTTGGCTATGAACAGCTAAACTATTCTGTCAGTTTGGCAACAAATTTTATTCTAAGTAGAATTCCCTGGTCCACATCCCTAGGCTGACACTAGCTGTTTTTCATGGTTCAGGGAGTGAGAAGAGGAGCAACCGGGATAACCTAAGTCAAACCTGACACCTTCAGCTCCATGTGATCAGTAAATACTTTGCACAAAGTCCCTGCAATCTCTGTGTAAAGCTGAGATAGCTGGCACAACAAAGCAGGTAGCAGCTCTAGAGGCAGAAAACTGGCACACTGGGGCTTATGCTAGTTTGATCCCTCATGCTATTCTGTACCGCAGGACATATTGTGGGTTTTTTATTTTCTGCTTTTATTTAAAAATTTTTTGTTGTTTTGACAGAGTTTGTAATCTCCCATTTTTAGTTACAGAAAAACTTCAGAAATATTTAACATCTGTACTTTCTCTCAGTTTACTTGTTCTTGACAATACTTGTCAAGAACAGCCATGTTCTTGAAAGAAAAGCCATGATCTTTCAAATCATGGTGGACTATACTGATCTCACTAGTCATTGCAGCATTAGTCATTAGCAAATGCAGTGCTACACTAAATAATCAAAGTCTTCTGGGTTTGGCATTCAGTTTAATGTACTGATTCACAACAATGTACTTACTTGTGCTGGGTTCCTATGCAGCTATGTGGCTTCACAACTGCCTTTAGCCAATTTGAGAACATACTCTTCCAAAAAGGATAACTCTTCTTCTTGCCCAGGTGTGCATCACCATCGATTTCCTTGCGGTTGTACCAGTGTGGCCATGCAGCAACTCAGAGAAACTCATTTAACCCAACTGGAAGAAACAGTCACATAAAAGGTATTTTCTCAATTAAGCTGTTTCAGCAGCCTGTGGTGATGAGGCAACACAGCCCCAACACAAAGGGAAGGTGAGAAGATGTGGCCAGGCACATGTGACGAGAATTGCACCTTTCAGCGGCAGTAGAGATCAGCTATGAGAGGCGTAACACCATTCCTTCGCTGTGGGGTTAGCAGAGCACCTCTACACCTATTCTCTTTGCTTTCATGAAGCCTCTTCTTTCTCTCCTTTGTAAGAGGCAGCCATGCTGTGAGACTGTGCTTGTACCATAGCTGGAAAGAGAAGCATGCTGTTTGGACTCCTGAGCTGCCTTTGCTGGCAGCATGACCCACATGAACACCTTATAGCTATTACTTCAGCTCAAGTTTCAAGCCCAGACTCCACAATTATCTACATTGGTTTTCAGCTTCAACCTGTGTATGAGGATAAGTTCACTGATGTCAGATTGGGAGGGAAAACCTAAGCAGGAAATGCAAACAGGAGAAATTAATCTGACCTTAGGACACATGGGGCAGAATTAGCTTAAATTATACCTACTGAACAAACAAGCCCAGAATGAGGAATGCCTCACAAGGACTCAGCATGAGACACAGTATGCAAGCAGCTTCAGGACATGTGATGGCCTCATAGTGATTTTAAAGCATCTAATTAAAGTTTCACAGGATATGTGGATGAGCCTAAAAATAAGCAGGAAGGATGAAACAGTTACCATTCTCAAAGCATTTATGAAAGTTGATCCCCCATCTATCATGTTGCCGATGCAGATATTTACAAAGAGAGGTTAATGCTTCTTTAACTGGTGCAATACAGTAATGCTCTCTGGAGAGCTACTATGGCATGTGAGACATGTTGGTCTTGTATCCTCTTTGGCCTTGCTCCTAGCCATTTCTCTTAAGCCCAAAGCTGAACTGAGTGATCAGGCACTACCGTTTCACTGGGTTTACAAGTTTCACAGTACTCTATAATGTGGAGAAGCTCCTCGGCTGGACATTTCATATTCTTAAAGAATTTCAGATCTAAAGTATGTCAGCCGATTATATTATTATTATTATTATTATTATTATTATTATTATTATTACTACTACTACTACTACTACTACTACTACTACTACTATCATTATTATTATTGTTCTTTATTGCAAGCATTTTTTACTTGTTTTCAAAAAAAAACCCCAAGGTTCTTGATGAGCCCAGTATCTCCCAGTTATAAGTTAATGACCATTGTTGCCAGTTCTGCTATTTGGCTTCTGAGGAGGGGATGCCAATAGTGGTGTGTCTGTGCCATACTTTGGGAAGAACCTGTTGGTTTCAGCCCAAGTGTCTGATCTTCTAATTTCATCAGAAGAAGACCCAAAAATCTGAAGAACGTGCCTGGGATGTGACTTCAGCAGATACCAAACACCCTCCAGAGAAGAATCACTGAAAATATCACTTTAGTAGGAACAAACCTGCCCTGCCTGCTGACCTTTTTAGCCTATATTTACTATTAGTGAAGGAACACATTAAAGGCAAGAGTCAGCAGTGACTGTAAATGACCTCGCTGGCCAAGAAAGCCTTGGTCCCCACGCCCTTGCTCCCTTTCTTCCTGATCCACTTGTTCTTGTCTTCTCAAGCATCCGTCCTTCCTTGTTCCAGTTATAAAAGACTTTGTTGTGAATTGACATGACCCACTGCTGACTAAAAGTGACTCCCAAAAAAGACCTCATTAGCTGTGGAGCTGGCGTGGTGTGAGCATGAGGAGTGAGTGGTCAGTGCTGGGGCAGAAAGGAAGGGTGGGAAGGGCAGGGAGCAGTGTGTGCATCAGCTGTGGAGGGGTTTTGACTCAGCTGCCTAGAGCTGTGGAACCGACCCTCAAAGATGAACAGTCTGTCTTGCAATCAGCAACAGGGAAAATACTAATCAATGAGGTTATTTAAACTCTGGTTAACAGTGTTGCTACAATTACTAATGAAGGCAAAAACTAGAAGGTAATGCTCTTCAAGCTTGTCTTTGCTGCAGGTATACCACTGATAATAGAGTAATATGCAGTTGAAACTTAATTGGGACACTAAGGAAAGCTTGAGCTATTTATGGTATTTAATAACTTAATAGTACAAAGTGCACTGATTGTAGTAGTATTCATTTTTCTATTTAATTTAATTATTACTTCTATTTCTTAATTAATAATGCAAGAGTGTATTTTTGTGTAGCACTTCTTTTTGTGCAGTTCCCATTTTGCACCAGAAGTTAATAAAGATCCTGTTGCTTGTAAAAAATTAATACATGCTGGTATACACACAATCTGAAAAATTGCTTGAGTCTGTAATCAATGGGATCCCTGCAAGGCTCATAAAGAGGATCTTATCACTTAATGTTTATTCCAGGATTTGTAAGAGCCCTGTAATTTTTACAGTCTTATGTTTACAACACTCAGGTAAAAACAGGGAGTTTTATTTCTCCCACTACAGCTGGGATATCAAAGCCTAGAGATGTTAAAGTCTTTACTCAAAAAGATTATTTAAGATCACAGATCCCACTAGATGACTTGCCTAGAGTACTAAGAAAAGCTTTTGTGGATCACTGAACTTACATCTGCCAAATCCAAGAGGACCTTCCTTACTACTGGACTTTGCTGTCTCACTAAAATTGCAATAAAGAGTCCCTTAAAGCTGAGTTTAGAGTACTGTGTTGAGTGGGAGGAAAGATTTTCTTGTAAGGATAGTTTTGAACGTAGGTAACAGGAAGGCAAAAAGGATGTAAAATAGCTACTGATGCACATGATGGCTTTCATGGGCAAGAAAATGAAAGCTGTAATATTTTGGGAAAAAACCCAAACATTATCCATGACATGAAAAACAAGCTTAAATTAAGGAATACTGGGTTATACTGAAGCCCTAAGGGATTGAAGTCAGTAGAGACTATTCATTCTGCTGGGAAAACAAAGGAGATAATCCACAGATTAACTTAACATTGCTCTAGAGCAAGATGTTACTGAGAAAGCCAATGTGCTGACAGCCTGTGCACCTATTCAAAATGTATAGAATGGAAAAATTATAAAATAATCAATTTTAAGGTTATGTCTTAAATGTGAAGAAATAAGATGCTACATTTATGTTATGGGCTTGCTTTGGTGTATTGATGTTAAAATACTTCTCAGTGTTTAAGATCATTTATGAGTTTAATCATGAGTCTAAATTTTTTACCTCTCTTTTATAGGAAGTCAAATTTGTTGAGATATTTATAGTAGACCTGCATGCAGCTTTTATGGCTAAGAAAGCAGACTTTAAACTGAAGTGCATAAAATGAGGAACGAACATTTTCCAAAGGAATTTGCCCTGACATGAAAGAAATTTTTGGTGGGACCGCTAATCTCCTATGCTTGATATAGGAGACCAGTCTAAAGGAAGTAAAAAAAGGTGAATTCTCAACAGGTGGCATAGGCAGGATATACTTTATCATGACCTGCCTTGTTCTGGGAGATTTAAGTATCATTGGTAACAGAACTGGACTTTAGGTCTCTGCACGATCTAGTCTGATTAGTCTTACTTTCCAGAATATAGTTTCACTCAATAAACTTTTTATATGTTCATAATGTAGTATTCAACTTTAATTTTTATTTAAATTTTTATTATGACATGTTATTTACAAAACTGATTTTATATAATGCATTGTATATAGAAAAATGAATATTCAAGTGTTAATATTTTGCCAGTTCTGTGAGTAATGTATTTTCTGTTCACATTATTTTCTTCTGTAGTCTATGTAAATATTCTATTTATATGTTTTATAATAATAAATTATTCTCTTCAGGATGTTCAAAGTATTTGATTTAATGACTGGAAAGCAGTTTAAATGCTAGAATTAAAGACAGATATTATTGGGTAATCTTGAAACAACAAAATTATTAAATGCACGAAAAGTTGTCAGAAAACAACAATATACATGTTGGAATTATGCAGTAAGTTTTTTATTCTTGTATTGTCCAGGTTAATACTGTTCCAGTGATTTTACAAATAACAATCTATTTCCACTGCCTTTCATCTTTCTTTCTTTCCCTGAGCAGTATTCCTGATAAGACTCACACAAGTAAACACTGACACATTTGAGAAAGAAACTGAAGGTAAAATTTTCCAGGATGAATTTCCATAAATCCCCTTTTCTAACATTTCACTGACACTTGAGAAGGGGAGATTTTGCTCCTCCTGTGCTCCCAGAGCCTCATTGCAAGCACTGTTGGCTCCCAGAGTCCTTTCTCCTTCTCTACTTGCTGTAATATTCATCAGCCCCCTCCCCAAGCCAACTGAGCTCACATCTGGAGAAGCTCGCTGCTCACAGAGAATGTTCTCTTTTCCTTCTGTGCTGTGTTACTGAGCTGATTAGGTCACAAAGAGGTGCCCGGTGCTGCCTACGTGGTGGGAGCAGGTGCTAGGGCACAGAGAGGAGGGGAAACAAAAGGAGTGTTTTTCCCTTCTCTGTGGCGAGGAGCAGTTTCATCAGCCCACCCTGCTTGTGTAACTTCGAGTTCATTTAGTGAAAAAGGAAAGGGGTTTTTTTTGCTAGGTCAATTATTGTGAAGACAGTTAGGGGAACCCTTAGAGGGACTGTAGCCTCTGAGTGACTCCCAGTGGAATAACGACCATGATTAAATGATCATGAAGGCATTGTGTTGATATGGCATTTAATATGGTACTGAATTAGCCAATAAGAAATTTTAGAAATTGTTTGATCAGCTTTATTCTGAAATGATTTAGCTGGTGATACTCTAATGAAGAATTTTTACAACAAGCAGTGTTCTGTTTCTCTCTCTCTCTTTTTTTTTTTTTTTTTTTAATGAGGCTGTCCCACATTTCCTAACAGAACTGATTTTTAGCTCTCTGATATTCTGTTAGTGTACACACTAGCAGCATCAGCTCTTCACAGCAGCCTAACAAAGCTTTGAAGACTAAGCAAGTCTTCTCCCAGCAGTCTCACTACCTATTGAGGATGGGTTCATAGGGTTCAAAGCACAGTGAGCATCTACCAGGTTGTATCCCTAGTCCCTGGATAATACTGAGCTAATTACACATTAGCTGGTGTTTAGAGCAACTGGGAAATCAAAATTGCAAGAAAGCAGAGTTATTTTTCAGTGTCTTTAGCTTCCATTCCACATATAATGACATGGCTTGTTCCTTCCAGCCCATGTGCTAGAAACTGCAGCTCCTTCATCTCCTCCCAAACTAGCCTCTCATCACTGCTCAGAATAAGGTGTTCATAACTTCAGGAAGTCATAAATGTCAGGTATACATCAGTGAAGGCATGAAAACAAGCTGAAGCAGAGCCAAAGTCCTGCTTCAATCAGCCTGGAAAAGAAATTTCACAGTGACCTAATTTCAGCCTCCTAGTATGTGAAGGGAACAGACGAGAGAGATGGAGAGGGACTATTTATAAAAACATTTACAGAATGAGAGGGAATGGATTTAAACTGAAAGAGAGTAGGTTTAGATTAGAGATGAGAAAAAAATTCTTTCCTGCAAGGGTGAGGAGACACAGGAACATGTTGCCCAGAATAATTAAGGAGGCCCCATCTTTGGAAGTGTTGAAGGCCAGGTTGGGTGGAGCCCTGAGCAATCTGGTCTGGTGAAAGGTGTCCCCGCCTGTGGCAGGGTGGTTGGAATTAGATGATCCTTTAGGTCCCCTCCAACACAAACCTATTCTATTCTATTCTATTCTATTCTATTCTATTCTATTCTATTCTATTCTATTCTATTTGATTTGATTATATTCTATTGCCTCCCAGGGAGGTGGTAGATCATGGTGGATCACCTATTCCTGTCAGTGTTTAGGAGGAGTTTGAACAACGCCGTTGATGATATACTCTAACTTTTGGTCAGCCCTGAAGTGATCAGGCAGTTTGACTGGATGATCTTTGTAGGTCTGTTCCAACTGAAGTAGAAAATAAATGAAACAAAGCACCAGTTTAGAGCAGCTGATCATCTGAGTCTTAATCTGTCTGTCTGGGCCCTTGCACAATGGGCTGTGGAAAGGTGACCTGCTCTGGTCAGCCCCTTGGCCCCTTCCAGCTAGCTTCTCTGCCAACTGCACAGAAGGCACAAGAAGGGGTTCAGTTTATAAATAGATATCTCATCCAGATCCAAAAAGATTATTTTGCACTAATGAAATACTGTTGAAAAATGAGCATTTTTCTCTTTTAAATGAAAGTAACAAGTAATAGTTATTTGAAAGGATATTAAAGCTAAGAAGTGCACATTTCAAGAGACTGTAAGCAATGTCACTTGTGGCTGTCAGACACCTTAAATATCTGAGATTAGGCTTGAACAGGAAGAATGACAAGTGTGGCTTTTTAAAAGAAAAAGTCAGTGGTTTTTCTTTTCAGCACTGAAAAGATAAGATCCGGTACTTCGGCATTGAACAAGAGATATTTTTCTGTGTGCCTAGTTGAAAGGAAGAGTGAATGATGAGAGAATGACAAGCTCAAACCCCAGTTCCTTCTGCTAGTTTACTCAGGTGGAAAAAAAGGACAATTATTATGAAGAAGAGGAAAGTTACAAGTATATCAGATTACAAACAACACAAAAGATAATTCCCTAATGGCAGATAGCAAAGCCAACTTACCAATGTTTTCTGGAAACATTATGTTTTAATTTTATGTGGCAGATGCTTCCAGAGAATATCAAAAGCACTTTCACTTACTTCTTCAGTGGCTATAAAAGCTACATCTAATCGCAGAGAGATTGATATAATCATGTTAAAAAACCACCAGCTTGAGCTGTGTTTAGTTTCAGACTGTGTTCCTTGTATAAGGCAAATAGGATAAACTTTTACTCAGAATAATTCTTCATTTTGTTAATGTTTCCCTGCTTTATTCAAGCTAGGACATTCTCTCCAAAGCAGCCTAGGCTTAAACTAGTTCTGATCACAGCCTGGATTTTGGGATTGTCTCTGATTTGCTGCAAAAGTAAAAACCTGTTCAGAGTCAGTAGGCATGTACAGCTTTCTTGTAGCTTCCTTTAATAACTTATATATACTGGTCAGGCCAAATGCAAAGCATCATCAGAAGTCATAATTACAATGTGCAATTATCTTGTAATTGTAGTCTCGAGTGAGGAGATGGAGGTGGCAGAAGCTGAAAGACAAGGAAGTGGTCAGGAGAGAATGAGGCACGTAGTGATGTAGCCCGGTAAAACTCCCATTGATGCAAATGCATCACAGGACTCTTAGTAACCACAGACTGCCCTTGGGCTCTCCAGCTTTCCCCCAGCAAGGTGGTCTACCCAGCCTTTCTTAAGCCACAACTCGGTGTGTGTTGCCACTATAAGGACAGCAGTGTTCCCTTGTGTCTCAGAAGGCCAAAGGAATCCTGGGGGGCATCAGGAAGAGGATTTCCAGCGGGTTGAGAGAGATGATCCTGCCCTTCTTCTCAGCCCTGGTGAGGCTGCATCTGTAGTAATGTATCTGGTTCTGGGCTCCTCAGCACATGAGACATCTGGAGTTCCTGCAGCAGGTCAGGCAGAGGGCTACAAAAGTCATTAAGGGACTGGAGCATCTCTGTTACGAGGAAAGGCTGAGGGAGCTGGGCCTGTTCAGCCTCGAGAAGAGATGACTGAACGGGGACCTCACAAATGTCTGTCAGTATCTGAAGGGAGGGTGAAGAAGCTGCAGCCAGGCTGTTCTCAGGGGTGCTGAGCAATAGGACAAGAGGCGATGGGCAGAAGCTGCTGCACAGGAAATTCCACCTGAATACGAGGAAGAAATTCTTTACTGTGCAGTGACCGAGCGCTGGAACAGATTGCCCAGAGGGGATGTGGAGTCTCCCCCACTGGAGACATTCAAGAGCTGTCTGGATGCACTTCTGTGAAGTGTGCTCTATGATGATGCTTCCAACCTTTCCCATTATGTGATTCCATGTTTCTGTGAAAGAAAACCTAAATCTGACACTTTAAGTACCTAGAACTAGGCCAGCATCCCCTTGGAAGGATGTGCCTGAACATTCCCATCTATTTCAGAGAAATAAAACCGGTGTCTTTTGCAGAAAATTCCGGGCAGATGAGGAAAATATATTGAAGACAGGTAAACAATACATTATTCTTCTTTAACCATTTGGTAGCATAGAATATCAGAAACCTTTTGGAATTTCCATGGTCGCAGGCACCATGAGGCCACAGATGAAAAAACTCCTTCCCAATTAAATTTTTCAACAACATTGTCTCCACTGAAAAAGGAGCTAAAGAGTTCATGGCAAAACACAAAACATTTGGTCTTCATAAATGTGTATTTTAACCTGGGTGCAACCTGGAAAACTACGTCACAAACAGGTGATGTATAAATGAAAGATGATGGATAACATTAGTGCAAATACTTGCTGCTTCTGCAGAACCAATCTTGTAATTTTCTGTATTTTTTGTGTGCGTTAGTGGCATAAACATTGAAAGAATTTTATTCTAAAAAGAATAGAACAAATAAATGCCTCGGTTTGCATGCTGTGTTATACTTGACAGTCCACCACCGACACCTCTGCATAAATTTCACTAGGTTTAACCTCAATTTTTACCCTTAAAAATGCAAAAAGAAAAATTACATTTATTCAAGTTAGAGAAATAAATTTTATTTTTAACAATTACCATCATTATTTTCATCCTAATAGAGCAAACTTGGTTAAAATTAATGATAAAGATGATGGTTTCTATAAGCCTCATATCTGTGCTAACATTAGCACAGCACAACTATATATAAAGCTAAAGGGTTGAATATAGTATTTATTATGAGGATAATAAACAAGATACATAAAACTGAAAGGTTACTTGGGCCTTTTTTGTTAGTATTTACTATGTGATAAATATTTATCCTAAATATTTAATTTGACTAACATGTGAAAATATATATGTACAAGGAGGTACATAAGCTACCCAAATGTGCTTTAAAAATTTAGTAGCAATGGGGTTAATTTCTACAGGAAGCTTGTAAGAAAATGAAAGATTATTTGTTTTAAAGTTGCCGCATAAATGCTATCTGTTATTTGACATCAAATCTCTGAGATACTTTATAAATTTCTAATGTCTTCTTCAAAGTGTTACTATCTTCTAGTAGCCTAGATGAAGGAGTCTATGTTTGACTGTAAAATTGGGGAAATACAAACTATTGGTTTCCTCATTGAATCCCAAACTTTGCTTTTTCTGCAACCTATCAGTCATTATCAAGCTCTGAAGGCAAAAAAAATGAGCTGGTTTCCTTCAGGCTGTAGCAGGAGTGAATGAGAGCTCTTTCCAACAACTGTCCTGCATAGTCTTAGAGGACATATCACTGAATAATAGCCCATATGCATTAGCTTAAGTTTAGTCATCTGATTTTTTTCTGTGTCTTCAGCACAGAAGACTTAACTTTACTCTTACTGCTTAATTTGTTATTAAAGCATTTGCTTCTAATATTGAAGTATATATCATCTTACTGAAAAAACAATTTGCTGATGTCAAGGTGAGCTCTGTGAACCCCTGACTGTGGACCAGAAGAAAAGGGGTAGGAGTATGAATTAAGGCTGGGAAAACCATAGAACGGCTTGCAAAGACGAAGAAGGTATGAAAGAGATATGATAACAATCCATTACCTTTTTCTTTTCTAGGAAATTCACGGAATGGATGGGAAACAGGACCAGGATAGCAATAGACATGTCTGAGCATCAGCATGTGCAGTGAATTCTGTGAAGAAGCAGGGAGTTGGTCAATGCTACCCATTTCACCTGATCTGTCATTGCTATGGGGAAAGGAGCAGCAGGGGAGAAGATGAGGCTCTGCGGAGGGTATGTGTTACCCCTGCTTTACAAAAACCAAGTTACAAAGTCGTAGAGATCCCTGGAAGATCTATGTCTCCACCTATGGATAGACAGGTGATAAGTAATTATGTTAACTGTACAGCGGTCTGGTCTTTACTACTTGATGTTTCTGTATACCCTAGGGAAAGTGCAGCTATGGACTTGTACAGACTAATTTAACACCTCCAGAAGGTGATTATTTTACTCCAGGAAATTATGCACTAGGAATAGGTTGATCCATTTCAGGAGGTGCTTAAACACAGATCAGGATGTGAGCATCAGACTCCTTGCAACAACTGAGACTGCTGTGGCCTTTTTGCTTGGTTGTTTGTTTAGAACCTAGTTTTTAAAGGTAATAGAGATATTTTCCTACCTTTAATTATGTGGGATCTGATTCAAAACCCATCCAGGTTACAGAGTTTATAGTGAAATGCAGTGATTTTTGTTTTTTCCTCTTCAAATCTTACCCCAGGATGGTGATGAACACCACCAGTTCCCATTAAATCTGACACAACCACAGTGGCAGTCAAGATCTCTACGCTGAGAATTGTCTCTCTTTAAGCAGATGAATGGTAAATTGCAACATAATGTCCATATAATCTGTAGTATTTAGCAAAATGGAAAATATAACCCTTTGAAATAATGTCTTCTTTCCTGAAGTGGCTCAAGTCCTTGTGGCACTATTTGACAGTCTAGTAGTAAAAAGTCTTATTAATTTGCCTGTAAAAGAAAGGTATACAGAATGATTTTTAATGCTCTTTGCCACAGGAAAATTTACTGGCTGTGTACCTTCATAGGTTACATATGTTGAATATAGTATTTATGATGAGGATAAGAAACAAAATATATTAATATATAACTGAAAATTACTTATGCTGCCTTTTTGCAATTAATCTCTGGCATAAATCTGGAACAAGATCTATGGAAATTTCAACATGAAAACCTGAAATATAAGATTAATAACCCGAAATTGAGTACTGTTCTTGAATTGTAAGTAGAAATTTTATATCTTCAAATTTAATTAATTCCATTCAAATTCTGAGTGCATATATGATAAACCTGCCACAGGCCAGCATTAAGAAAAAATAAATGGATTAGCACATGCTGCAGTTCTTGCCGCACAATGTTAGATTTGCTGTAAAAACTTTAGATATGGGGGGATTATAACTAAAGGATAAAGTTTAGATTTCCTTTTAGAAAGAAATAGTCACAATATACTTTTAATAATTATAAATTATTTTAAAAATTTGAATTAACTATTTTTTTTTAAAAAAGCAACATTCAAAAAAAGTAAAACATAGTATTAATAATTATTGTAATTAAAAAAAAAAAGAAAAGAAAAAGAGAGACAGGAATAAAACTCAATGAAGAGAAGTGATGCACAATACAACTGCTCACCACTTGCTGACTGCTGCCCAACTCAGCCCTCAGTATTCATTAGAACCTCCAGCCCAGCTCTCGTCCAGTTTATATCCTGGACATGGTGTGGAATATCCCTTCAGCCAGTTTGCTCCTGCTGTCCTGGTTATGTTCTCTCTCAGCTTCTTTTGCACCTCCTCTCGGACAGGGCATTGGAAACTGAAAAGTCCCTGAAAAAGTATGAGAACTGCTGAGAAACAGCTAAACATCCATGCGTTATCAACAATATTCTCATGCTAAATCCGAAACACAGTACGGTGTCAGCCATTAAGAAGAAAATCAACTTTATCCCTGGGGAAAGCAGGACATCTGAATGTATCAGAGATTTAACCAATATTCAGGAATCAAGAAAAAGGAAAAAACCATCACAGATTCATTCTTATTTTCAAGGGTTTTCTGATTTTCAAGTCCTGTGTTTTTCTTGGGGTTAAAATCATAGAATCACAAAAAATGGTTGTACTGAATTCCATGCACTATTGTATTAACTTGTACAGTTATTTTTACCTGCAAGTCAGCAGCCATATTGTCTCTATCTTTTATTATGTTATTATTTTTGTTACCTTAGGCAGTTGATTAAAAAAGAATGTTATTTGGGATAAGCCTATATAACATATAAGGTTATGCCATTACTTGCTCAGAATGCTGTATGATAATATGCACCTCAGTAAAGATGAGTCGACAGTTTAGAAAAAGAAGCATTATTCACATATATACATATTAAATAAAGTGTCTATAGGAGGTGGGAAAAAAGTGAAATTCTTTTTGCTCTTTCTTCTATAAAGATTGCCTTTGCAAGGGAAGAAAATACGCCTTTTCTTTCAACTCAGTAAGTACCTTCTGGGTCAGTTATCAAAAGGGAAGAGGACTTCTGTACAATCATCTTACCAAAGGAATTACAGAGCTCTTCAAGGAGATGACATGCTTCTGGGGACCATAACGCCCACATCAATAATATTAAATAGCATTTTCTATTAAAGGGAATCCTGTTACAAATGAATCTCTGGTCTAAAACTCAGATTCCATCTAATCTTTTAGTTGGCTTCATTCCTTTGAGACAGTCTTGAATAGAAGCATTAGGTTTACTCAAGCTGTATAGCATGTCTTTAATGCCAGCACCCACAAAGAGGTTTTTGCTCCAGGTCTTAGAAAAGGAATCTGGAATTTTAGATATTCTTTTGGACCTTTTTCAAATCTGTTGTTTTCTAGTACTATGAAGCATTCTCTTTTTTCTCTACTAAAATAAAAAGTCTTTTCTGCAGCTGTTCATAGAGCCCCATTTTACACCTACTCTTTCAAATCACTGATACCCTGTAACTAAATGCCTGTTATGTCCTATCCTTCGTCGACAAGGAGGAGTTATGCATGGATGTGTGCACTCTCACAGACAGAGTGACCAAAAAGGAATGTTGGAACTGATGTAAAATGATCATCTGATTCTCCACCCACATGCTTATTGATATGTATAATATGTGTGTTTTCATGTGCTCTGTATTGATGTATGTTATCCATGTGCAAAAATAAGTAGGTTGCCATTTAGTACATAATTACTAAACAAATATTCTGTTCAGAGTTCTTTTTGTTCAGGAATATTACCTTCTGGAATATAAATTTTCTGAAAGATATGAAATAAAAAGCCAGCCAAGTATTCAAGAAACCTGTCAGTTAAATAAGAGAAAACACCAGCTTTGAACATTTCCTCTTTACCTTGTGTTTCTCTTTATAACTGAAACTGCTTTTATGAGAATGCCTAAAGCAATTTCTCTGCTTTGTGTCGGTGAGGAATAACACCTCTGGTAAGGAATAATGTGGGTTTGTTTTCTGATTAAGTGTTAAAAGGAATCCCATTGTGCATTCTTTTCCCTTCATAGTGTATTCTCCTAAGTCATTAAAAAGCAGGAGACACTTCAGTTCTCCCAGCTGATCATCACAATGAAGCTGTGAGATGAAAAGTGATCTGAATTATACTTTTCAATTTGAAACTGAACATATATTTCCAAACATGTATGCTAACATCAACTCAGCGGCCTATTTTTAGGATTCTATCAAGTCATTCCTATGATGAGATTTTTAGTTAAATCGCTATCAGGAAAATCGTTTGGGGAAAGAAACTCTAAAACCGGAGTAAGCTCTAGAGTCCATCTTCAAAGACAATTACACTCAAATTTTACTGCTACTTAAAAGTTTTCACCCTGTGATCTGCAGAGTGTTGCAAAAAATCCTCGGAGAGGAGTGTTCTCCAGTGTAGCTGCCAGGTAAAAACACATTTTACTTTCTGTAAAACTCTGCCCATGTGTGCAGTTGTTATTGTTGTCGCAAGAAAGTTGTGTGACCACGGTTAAGGGATGTACACGATGCGGGCAAAAGTAGATGACAGGTGAAGTGTCTCTATGCAGTCCTCAGAGGGAGGAAGGAAGGACTCAGAGACATTTCCATGCTATCAAAAGATTTAAAAGTCCTATTTCAGGATACAGCTTATAAAAAGTCTCCTTAAACAAACTAGTTTCCCATTGCAGGCAAAGAACAGGCAGGAAGTGTGGAATGTACAGTGACAGAAGAAAACATTCCCTGAGAGAAATTTCTCACATAAATCCGCTGCACATGTATCTGCCTTATCTCACGCTCAACAGGATGGGTAGCCGAGCCCGTACACTTTTCCCGTTCTCTGAAGAGAAGTGTTTTCTTGAAATCTTTTCCTCCAAGCCCTGGGAGCAGGGGGCGGTCCCACCGGGACGGGGGAAGCGCTCTCCAGGGTCCTGCAGAGAAGGCTCTGCCGTTGAAAGTAGGAGGCTTTCACCCAGAGTCCTCAACACTGTTCCTGCTTTTTCCATTAGTAAGCAGAATTAGTAATTTAGGGGAGCACATGGCTCATTTCTAATCAGTTGTACATTAACACTTGGGAATGGGTTCTCCCCACCAAAAAAACCCACCAACACCCCCCCCCCCCCCAAAAAAGGAACCACCAACCAACCAACAACAACAACAAAAACCCACCCCCAAAAAACCCCACACAAACAAACAAAAAAACCCCACCCCCCCCCCAAACCAACCAACAAAACAAAACACCACAACCCACGCCCTCCCGCACCCCCTCCACCCCCCCCCCCCCCCGCCCCCAGCTTTATGAGAAATGAATTGAATGAATTGCACATAAGGAAAACTAGCTAAAACAATGGAAACAAATGAGAACAGACAAAGCAGTGGATCTGCTCTGCAAATGTGTGAAATGGGAGTTCAAACTACAACTGGACAATTCAACAAAGAAAAGAATGTCACCTTCCCTTTCTGACTGAGGAAGTGAGCAGAGATTTGGGTGTAATGTACTAATGTTCACCTTATACACCATATGGGGGCTTTCACTGTATTTATTCTTTATTCCACAAAATAATATAACTAGAAGAACTAATACCTGGCATATCCCAAGACAGATGAGCTCTTTCTCATGTGACTGGTGACTGTGGATGTAAAATTGAGTAGCAGGGAAATCGTTGGCTTCTGCTCTGAAAATGAGCTGAAACCTGCAGAAAAAGAGTTGGACCTATTTAAGAAAACAGGTAGCAAAATGATGCCAGGAAAGAAAGTGAATGGATGAGATGATCTTTTTCTATTTGCAGTTTGGTTGTGTGGCATGTTAGTTCCCAAAGGCAGTATCTTTTCTCATTTTCTGAATGAAATTCTGTGTCCAGTATACTGTGCCCCATCTCCTCTTCTGCTGATCTTCGCTGCCATCAACTTTGCTGAAGTTGATCTTTGTTTTCATGGTAATAGAATATTTTAAAATATGAATGTTATAGGTTGATGATGGAGAGTAGAAGGTGAAACTGAGTTTTGAGGTGAATGTTTATAAATATAACTCAACTTTTTTAACCTTACTACCTTTTTTGTTTATACAAGATGAATTCTTCAGCTCCTTCTAGGCTAGTGTTTGTGACAGCAATGGTAGAAAGGCAAATTTAAATGTCTGAAAGCCCTTTCTAGCATTAGAAATTTATATATATATATATGTGTGTGTGTGTGTGTGTGTGTGTGTGTATATAAGCTATTCCAAGGAACTTTGAACTTGGAATCTAGTTTTCCCAAAAGCATTATCCTCTCTTCTCTCCCACCAGTGGTTCTTTGAGGAATATGAGTTCCCAGTGTGTCCACAGGATCAAGAAGGCCAATGCCAGTCTGGCCTGTACCAGCAATAGCATGGCCAGCAGGAGCAGGAGAGCAATTGATCCCCTGTACTCAGCACTGGTGACACCACACTTCAATCCTGTGTTCAGTTTCAGGCCCCTGACTTCAGAAAAGACATTGAGGCGCTGAAATGAGTCCAGAGGAGGGCAATGGAGACTGGGGAATGGTCTGGAGCAGAAATCTTGTGAGGAGCAGCTGAGGGAACTGGGAGTTTTTAGCCAGAAGAAAAGAGCACTTAGGGGAGACCCCATTGCTCTTTACAGCTACATGGGAGGAGGTTGTAGCCAGGTAGGGGTCGGTGTCTTCTCCCAAGTAACAAGAGACTGGATAAGAGGAGTTGCACCAGGGGAGGTTTAAACTAGATATAAGAAAAATTTCTTCACTGAAAGGGCTGCCGAGCACTGGAATGGACTGCCCAGGGAACTGGTGAAGGGACTGTCCCTGAATATGTTTAAAAAATGTGTATATGAGGTGCTTAAGGGTATAAATTAGTGTCAGGCTTGGCAGTGCTAGATTAATGGCTGGATTTAATGATTTTAGAGGTATTTTCCAACCCTAAGAAGTCTATGATTCTATGATTTCCTACTCAGCATTTGTGTAAGACTTGGAGACATAAGTTGAGAAAATAGAACTAACCGTCTGTTTGCACAGCTATTTGTTCCTGACCTTTGTCCCTGATTATCCAACATCACTTGCTCGAGGCTAATGACTGACAGTCTCTTCAGTACACCTGAGTCTGAGAGCCCCAAATTTCCTAAGAACTGCACCCTGTTCACTGAGCAGAGGATTCAGATGCCTGCTAAGCATTATGAAAGACTCATTTGCAATTTCAGTCTGTGTGAAGTAGTTTTCAACTAGACAAAATGTGGGGCAATATCCTTAAAGTTACCTAAACTGCCATAAATTATAAATGTGCTAGACAAGGCTTTTTTTATTTGTGTGTGTGTTCACTTCATGGCATTAATTGCTCAGGAAATAAAAATCAAGCAATTAGTACCTCTAAAAAGAATATGTACACATAAATGTAAGACTTTTGAACAGCTGGAAAGCTGGAGAATATGAATTAACTTTGATCTGTGTGTTCTTTGTATAGAACATTCTGTGCCACTGGCCAATTGCAGAACACCACAACTCAGGTGGTCACTTCTAACATGACGTGCAGCTCTTAAGAAAATAAAGAGACAATGTCCTGTTTTCATTCCAATTAAATTCTAAAATCATCACTAACGGTTAGGATCCACTACCAGGAAACTATTGTTAAATGATATAATAAATAAACGTGTTAGAGGCACTCAGTACTCTGCATGCACATCACACCTGCACATTTTATAAATGTTCTTTTGTACACTGTAAAACTTGTAGATAAATACAGATGTACCTCTTTATGCAGTTAATTTTCTAGTAGCTGCCTTGGTCCTAGTCCTTCATCACAAAAATCTTTCAGCTTTTGGCCCTTGTTCTCATGGTCTCCTTTCAACACAATATGTAGGTTGCCTAACACAAATCATATTCCATGCCCTGCATTAGGAAGTTTGGAATTAATTTCTTCCTGGCAATGGGACAGCAGAGCATTTGCCATAAACGTGGGGTTGTCAGGGTTGTCCAGAATGTTTTCCAAAGACACAGCTGAACGGGACCACTCCACACCAATAGTGAGGAAAACCTGGACAAAAGAGCCATGTCTTGATTAGGCAATGCTGATTCTACATTTTTTCACTATGATTCTTACAAATAAGGCAAACCCTACATAAATTAATTGTTCTTTCTACATATAACATGCTGATTACTCTCGGCATAAGGCATACTCTTGAACAGTTAACTTAAATCTTCCATGGGAGTATGCCAGATAGAGAAAAAGTGGGATTAAACCAGTACTTCTCTGACACACAAGAACTTCCTCCAAAGACCAGCAGTACTCAACAAGGGCAAAGATGCCACTCACCAGGTTATGGGTGCTGCACTGTTTTAGTTCAGCCTAACTGGGAAGGCAACTCCTTTTTTTTCATTCAGTCAGCACCTGCTCCGCTCTGTGTGCTGCCAATGGGCACTGTGTGCTTGACAGTGGTGTAGGGAGGGGGATATAGGAGGGGACAGTAGGTCACATGTAGATAAATGAACCTCTGTGCTTAAGAAATGGCATAGATGAGGCAGTCTAGCAGGGAAACCCAAAATTAAACATGTACTGCCTGTGTGTTTAAGTATAACCACACAATGATTTCCGCTGGTCTCCCAAGGCTTCATGACCACAAACAAGATGTGGTTCTAGATGGAGACTGAAAAGACCCTTTCAGCTCACCAAAGATTTCATTATGAATAAGTATGTTGGGCAAGATTTAACCCAGCTGACCTGAGTAAACTGCTCATCTCACCCAGCAGCACGGACAGCAGTTCAAGTGCTTAGTTACCATCATAACTTGCTTAAGAGTTCAAATGGCTCCCTAAGCAAATAAAACTGCAGATGGCAAGGAGAGGAAATTATTTACCTTTACTCTCTCTCTCATTCTCTTTTGTTAATTTTTTCTAATTTTCTTCTTTTCTTTTTCTTTTACTTTTTCTTTTTCTTTTTCTTTTTCCTTTCTTTTTCTTTTTCTTTTTCTTTTTCTTTTTCTTTTTCTTTTTCTTTTCTTTTTCTTTTTCTTTTTCTTTTTCTTTTTCTTTTTCTTTTTCTTTTTCTTTTTCTTTTTCTTTTTCTTTTTCTTTTTCTTCTTTTTCTTTTTCTTTTTCTTTATTTATTTTAGGTGCCATTATACTTCAAAATCTGAAGGTTCCTTCTTCCATCACTTCTTATATGTTAGGCAAGGTTTCCATACCATCTGATGAAAGATTCTATAGAGGACTTCTTTTCAGAGCGAATCTTCTCTTCAGTCCTAAGAACATCATTAAAGTCAACATGCAGAAAATTTTAGAAACGAAAATGAGGAGTATGTCTGCAGCTCAGGCTGGGAGCCTGAATTTTCACTGTTATCCTTATAGAGTGCAGAATGGAAACACTGAGAAATATCTACACTGAATCATTCTTCTAACACCATACATTCTGTTATGATCAGTCTGGTGGAAGAAAGAATGTAAAAAGGAGAATCTCACACCTTTTCTTTTTTTTTTTTTTCCCTTACTCTTTAGGACATTAGCTTAAATATTACTTCATACAAAATGTGAGTTAACTTGTAATGATACACTTTCTGGGCTTAAGAACTTTTTTCTTCCAGATTTTGTTGATCTGTAACTCATTCATGATTTCCCAGTTCATATGAATTGAAGCTTTTTATGTATATATATACATACACAAAATTTCCCATAAAATGAAATAAAAATATCTGTAAAAATACCCTTCAGCATAACTAAGGTTTTTTTCCAAGATAAACATACCCTTCAGTGCACAGGTGTGACAGTGGTGACACTACAGGTCAGAGTATGTAAAGTAATGCTCATTATTCTGAAATTTTTCCCCAAGGACTATGACCTTCACTGAAAATAAACAACATTTTGAAAGCAAAGGTAATGCAATTATTCATAGACTGTTTTGGATTAGTTGGCAGAAAAGCAAATATTTCAGTTTCAGCTTAAAAAGCAAGCCATTATTTAACTTTCAATGTGCAGTTCCCATAGTAAATTCATTTTTAATGGGATGGTGTACCTGGTTTGTACTTGGTAATTCAGCTGTAAGAAATCTGAGCTGTGTCCCATAAATCAATCTGAATGGTATGCCATGAGACTGCAATAAATTTATGAGCTGACTTAAAATTAAAAAAAAAAAAAAAAAAAAAAAAAAAGAGCAGAGCATGTATTAAGTATTTTATGTCTTGTACAGATCACAATTCAAGTCTTTGACTCTAGAAAGAAAGCTGTGGAAGATTTAAAATAAAAAAAAAAGCCAAAACAAACAACTCCTCATTTGGGTCCCCTGGAATTCTTTGTATTTTGTCTGTCCCCAACCTGAGACTGATCTTTTGGATCCCTTTCAGATTTAGTGGAAGATCTGGCACTTTCAGGCAGTATTGCAGAAGCAGCTGTAAGATAATGTACATTTGTGCTCCTGGAAAATCTTTACTAGTGGGGAATGGTTGCTGTGTATGTGACAGCTCTGTCTCTCAGGTCATTTATTTCATAGTTGATAGCAGGAGTTTTATGACAGCAGCCCCTCTCAGAGGTCTTGGGTGAGCACACGGACCTGCACCTCTGCTGAGACACCAGACTGGCTTTGGGCAGCCACAGTGCTTCTCCCAGGGAAAGAGGGAGTATTATACTGGATTGATTTAATGGCTAGTTCATGCAAAGCTGAAAATCTGATGGAGCGAGCCGGAATAATGTCATTGTCCTCTTCCCACCTAGAGAAAAAGTTAGAGAAAAAGAATATATTAATATTGAAATACTGAAGGACACACTGAAAAGTGGCCTTCTCAATTACATGATACTTGATTTGGTAAATCAGAAACCGTATAGTTGTACTGAAATTTTTCTCCTCTACTCTTTTATAAACATACCTTCATTTAACAATCTCAGGTTCTGTTTTGGGTCATTTAAAATTAAACTTAATTTTCATTCAAGCAAGGTTGGTTCAAGCCATATTAAAATTATGTCATCCTTTACTATGTAGAGAGATAAAAATATGTAAATTAGGAATGAGGATTACCATGTTAGATATATGATAATTTAAATAAATGTTCATATACATAGAGTATCTGATATCACTGTCTACCAAAAAACCATTCTGTAAGGGAAAGGGGAAAAGCTGAAATTTTGTTGACTTTTCATAGAATCACAGAACTGTTAGGATAGAACAAGACCTCTGAGACCATGGAGTCCAACTGTTGACGCAGCACTGACAAGTCCACTGTTAAACCATGAGCCTAAGTGTCACATCTACATGTCTCTTAAATACCTCTGGTGATGATGGTCCCACCGCTTCCCTGCACAGCCTGTTTCCAGTGCTTAGCAACCCTCTCAGTGAAGAAACTCTTCCTAATATCCAATCTAAAACTTCCCTGGCATAACTTGAGGCAATTTCCTCTTGTACTGTTGCTTGTTACTTAGGAGAAGACACTGACCCTCACCTGGTTATAGCCTCCTTTCAGGCAGAGAACAAGAAGTTCCTTCCTGAGCCTCCTTTTCTTCAGGTTAAACAGCCCCAGCTCCCTCAGACACTCCCCATAAGTCACTCTGCATGTGATTCAGACCCTTCCCCAGCTCTGTTATCCTTCTCTGGACTCGCTCCAGCACCTCAACATCTTTCTTTCAGTGAGGGGCCCAAAACTGGACGCAGTATTCGAGGCGTGGCCACATCAGGGCTGAGCACAGGGGACAATCACTGCCCTGGTCCTGCTGGCCATGTTATCCCTTATCCTTGATCCAATCCAGGAAGGCATTGGCCTTCTTAGTCACCTGGACTCACTCCTGGCTCATGTTCAGCTGCTGTCAACCAGCACCCCCAGGTTCTTTTCCACCAGGCAGGTTCCCAGCCACTCTGCCCCCACCTGTAAGGTTGTCTTGAATGTCATACAACTGACCTCATGCCATCAATGCAGCTTCTCCAGACCCTTTCTACCCTCAGCGAGATCAACACTCCTGCCCAACACAGTGCTGTTTGCAAACTGAGAGAAGGGGCATTTGTTCCCCTTATCCATATCATTGATAAAAATCTTAAACAGGACTGATCCCAATACTGAGTACTGCTGAACACCACTTGTGGCTGGCCACCAGCTGGGTGTAACTCCAGCCACCACCACCCAGGACCTGGACATATTTTTTTCCATGAAGCATATTTTATTTTTTTTTAACCTGTCCAAACCATGAGCAGTAGTTTCTCCAGCAGAATAACATGGGAAATAGTGGCAAATGTGTAACTGAAGTCCAGGTAGGCACATCTACAATCTTCCCCTCATCTACTATGTGGATCCCCTTGTCACAGCAGAGCAGTTGCTCAAGCAGGAGTCTTTCTTGTTCTTGACAGCAAATATAATGAGCAATACTGGTGGTGTAATGGATCGGTTTATTGATGCTGATATATGTTGCCTAAACTTAAAGGGAGAAAAGTATGAACTGAAAAGGTTGATGCTAGACAGCTGAAGACTCAGACCTCTTTATTTGTATTTACAATAAGTGGTTAATGAGTTATTATTTCAATTTGCAAGATGCAAAAGGGTGTATCTTCTTTTTTCCAGCATCTGGAGAGAAAATTTTTCTCTGTGTCAGGTTTTGTCAAGACTGGTTCACATGTTTCAATTCCTGCATATTTCTCACTTCCAGGTATTTTGAATCTATTTCTCTCCAGAAAGCAAGAACTTAGAAGACATAAGAATCCATTGTGCTTAACCTTTCATGCAAACTGAACATATATTTTAAACATGGAAAAACTGTTGACAGGTATTTCAGTGAAATGAAATTTCCTTATTAAGAACTGAAGTTCATTTAGTTACTGGTTCTACTGTACACCTGAATTCTCATCATCAGTTACTGGAAATATAATGTTTTTTTTCATGGTTTTATACATTTGGAGAGTTAACAGCAATTCCAAAGAAGATCCCTATCTTAGAAATGAGTGATCTAAAGACAGAGAGGAATATATTGTGTGGTATATGTTCTGGGTAGTCTACTGAGAGAAGAGAAGATGGAAGAGAGAAAAGACAGAAGAGGAAAAAGAAGAGAAGAGAAGAGAAGAGAAGAGAAGAGAAGAGAAGAGAAGAGAAGAGAAGAGAAGAGAAGAGAAGAGAAGAGAAGAGAAGAGAAGAGAAGAGAAGAGAAGAGAAGAGAAGAGAAAAATTAGGACTGGAATAGAATAGAATGCTTCAATTGGAAGGAACTTTCAATAATCATCTAATCCAGCTGCCTATCACAATCTACAGAGAATTTTTAAATAATGAGACTGACTATGGGACTTCATTCACAGCATGCAGAGTCTAAACATAACATCCTGCAGCTGTACCCTGGCACTGAGCAGAGCAACAGGCTGTATTTATTTTGATTTGACACTACTTCACCACAGCCATCTGATTTTGGGTCAGTTTAGAGAGTGATCAGTGAGGGTTTGTGTCTTGCATTTGATAAAATTTTGCTATATCCTCGCTGATATTTTAAAGTTCAGCATGACCTAGTTCCAAGAAATATATTTTTAATGCTGTGAAAAAAATAATATCAAAGACAAATGAGAGTTGCTATAAGTAGACTATATATTCCAGTTGAAAAACCAAGCCCTGCATGTCTCTTCTTACCCTTGCCATGCAGACAGGCCTTAAGTAAGACAAATTAAAATAATTTTAAAAATAAAATTTATTCAGGTGTTGACTGTGACTGAGTTTCTCAGCAGTGGTAGTGAGGCACTGTCGGGTTTAATTCCCCGGCATTCAGGTGGTTTTAGAGTCCTGGCCTTCTGCAAAGCTCTGAGCCAAACCGAAGGAAGAGAAGGAGTCTTCAGGTTTAGATTTTTCAAGGTTGCATACTTCATTTATTGTTTCTTATCTTACAATTTTCTCAGTCCAACAAGATGTTTGCCACGTCTTGGACTTCTCACGTCTCCCCCTGAGCTGGGTTGTCCTTATCTTTTATACTAATTGCTACGTATTTCTTATTTACTATTTCTCGCCAATGCCTATTACTAATACTAAAAAGGTCATCTTTACTCTGACCCAATCCTCACTAACTACTTTGTGCCATGTCACTGCTGAAATGGAGTGAGGGAAGGAGAAAGAAGAAGCAGGAGACAAAGCCCCAGATTCTCCATCTTGCTCCCATTCACTTCAATGCTGGGAATCTAAAATTACTGGTTTTTTCACCCTGTGATAAGCTAAACTACTATCTTTCACACTCTTGTGGCCTGCAATGCTTCCTGCAGTGCAGGAAGCCTTTCCCATAGACTGAAATCAAAACCAGTGTCTCTCTGAGCTCTGGGCTGGGGTCCCAGACCCCCCTGCCCAGGTTTCTGACCCTCCAGGGCAACCAAAGGAATGCCCTGGACTCCAACAAAGCACTAGATGAGAGACAGAAGGCAGCCATCTGAAGGATTATAAACCCTACTGTCAGCTGTTTCCCACCATCATTCTCTCCTTACACAGCTACATACATGGTGGTGGAAAGGTAACGTCGTCCTCCTTTCACACAAGACAACCCTTTGTAGGGCTTTGCTTTTCCTCTAATGATACACCCAAGTGCCCTATACACAGCCTAGGAGGAAAGAGGGAGTTTGGCTGGTAATTACCAGCCTTTACTTGCATTTCTCCTTCCCCTGCTCTCTCTTTCACCCATATCTCTTTACCTGCAAAGAAAAGAAATTCTGAAAGATCTGAGTAAAAGGCTTTGATTTATGTATCAAAGGGAGCACAGTCACATCTGCAACACACATCTTTTCAGCCTCCACATCTTTGTGATAAAACTGGCAGAACATGTCCTGCTAAAACTTTTGCTACCTTTGAAACATAGGTAATGAGCTTAACCTCCTGAAGTTCTTCATGGTGGTGCAACTTGTAATTAATGTTAAAAAAATTGTCTGACGGAAGACATCATTTTTCCCCTTTCATTTCTTCACATCTTTAGAACTGAATTTTGACAATATCTGCAGGTTTCCTCTTCTATTCCTCTTGCTCCCAAATGGTTTCTGTAAGTGCAAAACATTTTCATTGAAATAAATCACTAAAACTTTTACTTTCCTAAGATGTTCTTAAAATTAGCCAAAGAAACCCCTCTAAAAGAATATAGCTTTTAACATTTTCCCAACTTTGCTTCCATCAGTAACTTAGTGTTACTGGCCACATCCCCCCCGTTCTGAACAAACACCTTTGAAAGCAGAGTGGATGTGATCAGGAGGCTGGTTCTCATGAAGTGTAGTCTTAATATAGCAGTATAGATGTGATCTAGCAGAAATAGCGGCAGAAAACCTTTTCCAGGCTATGAACATCTTCCTCTAAAAGCCACAGTAGAGCAGACCCTAAGCAGCTTGGGTGCTTCAATCTCATATCTCCTTATTCAACAAGCTTGGATTGCTTCTAAAATGAGCTATCAATAAGTGAATTTCATTATTTTTTATAAGATTTAACATTTCTGCTTTTGGAGATGACAGTAACCTGTTAGCAGCTTCATGCTTCCTTACAAGTATTTTTTGTCAGTTGCACTTCTAATGTTCAGTGTTTTTTTAAGATTTTAGGAATTCTCTAGACGTTTATAAACGTTCAAAAGTGATGCTAATATTTCAGTTCTGCAGTTTTGCCACAAAAATGCACCCCAAGTACATAAACTGGGTAGCACTATTGTGGTACTACTTGAAAAATAAGAAAGGAGAGAGCATGCAGTGCACAGCAGAACATCTACAGCAGCAACAAGTGTTTTGGTGCTACAAGCTACCTAATCCTTCAACTAAGTCAAACCTGCTATTTTTAAAGGAAAAACTGAAAAAAATCTGTTCTTGAGGTTATAGAAATGTAGATGTTTAAGTCTGGTTTTTCTTTTATCACAATACACACAGACAGGTGATGTTATCACATACAGCTGACAGAAGTGTTTCAAATGGAGAACAATATCTATGTGCAAGATAAATTAGATTCTTTTTCTTTGTGTAACTGTCATAGATACATCACATGATTTTTTTTTTTTATTCTGTGTGTGAGGATTGATTGCTGGTGAATTTCACAAATGGAAATTATCTTAATTGCAAAATATTCCATCCCTTTCTTTATTTTCAAAGACAACATGAATATAATTTTTTTTACAACATTATGATTTCCAGGCACAATAAAAAATGAAAGAGAGGACAAAAAGCCTATCCTGTATTTTGCTGACATTAGCTAGGTTCTTAAAGCACTTTGCAAGGCTGAGTGAAATAAAACTCATCAGACCAATGTGTTAAGCTCATAATATTTTCACTCCTGTATTACAGCTAGGGAAACTATGGGAAAAAATCACCAGGTAGAACACATGAAACCCAGAAGGAACAACATCTGTTTCAACTTAATTGTGCATTTTACCAACTGTCCTGTGTTTTTCAGGCAGCTTCCTCAGCTGTGCAAAGAATAGACAAGTTTTCCTAGCAAAACTGGAAAATAGAGAGGGAAATGTTCAGGTTGCCACTCTCAGATGTTTTATAAGTTGTATTGTCCATTCACAAAATTGCCAGACATGTTCTGCCAAAAAACTTTGTATTGTTCTGACGTAATACAACATTCCATTTGACACCTTTAAGAGCAGGCACAAGGTAGGAGGGCATGGATTAGAAAATGGTGTAAAATTAACAGGAGAGTCAGAAATCATCAGAAGGGATTAAAGATGGAAATTTTCAATGTAAAACTGTTCTCTGTAATGCATGAGATATATTTGCAGTATTTTATGTGCAGCACAAGAAATACCTGCATCATAAATTGTATTAACTCCAACTTCTTCATGATGCCCTCACCTTGAAGGGGAGAGTAAACTGCCTTACATTTCAAGGCTGCCATTTCCACACCTTTGGGGAGAGGAGTTACTTCTGAGCCACGTAGTGACCACCAACAGCATCCATCTGCAGGGAAGGGCTGTCTAGAACTTGCAGGGCTGGTCCCTTCATGGGTAACTGCGTGATAACATCTTTGCCTGCTCACTCTAAAAATGGTCAGAGCTCTTTCCTGTATGAAGTAAGGACCTTTCTAAGAGGCAGGAGGAGAGGGAAGGAATTAGAGCAGAGGAAAGGATATCCGACAAATCCATCCTCTAACCAGGTGCACTGCTGAGTTCCTGAAGATAACGTATTATCTAGATTCATCAGATTTACATGAAAGACATTACCAGGAAAGATTTTTCCTTTTTTCCCTTTCATCACTTTGAGGGTGATTAACAGTGCCTGTACTTTCACTGCTGCACCTGCAGGTAGTGAAGAGATGTATTCACAACAGCAAGCAATTTCACAGCATGAGCACTCAGAAACATTATTTATTACTACGGTTCCAGCTAAAAAGTCTGAGGCTGCAAAATAGTAACACGTACAAGATCTCATCACTCATCTGTAATTTGCATTTTTCATGGATACAAACCTGGCTGGCTAATTGGGAAGTCATTTGACTTGAGGCTTAATATACTTTTACCTTATGATGGATTCAGCATGAAGAGAATATATTGTGTTTTCATTACTTAGAGCCAGGAGCAATTTTCAACTGTGTGTTCTCCTGTTTCAAAAAAGAGAAAAGATTTATCTGTGAGAATAACAGATTGGCCCATCTAATTCAGCATACTTCCAGCAGTTGCCACCAATGCAGTAGCTGTTGCTGAGAGTGTGCCCTTTCCTGATGATTTTATCAAAGAATGCACAGTTATACAAAAACATGCAGTGGTAGTAAAGCAGGGAAAATTATTCGTTGAAAGAGCACATGGGATGTGCATTGCAATGAAGGAAATCAAACTTCCCTCCAGTTGTTGTGTTTTCTGTGGTCAAGGTGAAGGAAAGAAGACTAAAAATTGAACATGGTAAGGTGGTTAATTTCTAAAAAATGACACAGACAATCCACAACTACAGAGTGAATTTTATCCATTTTCCTGTGTGTCACTGTATACCAATACCCAGTATGAGCCTTTATCAGGCTCAGCTAAAGGGACCAAGATTGCTTGTGGTTTGTTAATGATGATGTGCAGAGAAACACGTTCCAGACAGAGATAGAGTCACAAGTCTAAAAAGCTGGAAAGCATCAGCATCTCTCCCCTTGCTGAGATGCAGCTGTCAAGGAGAAGCACTCTGTTGCTTCTAAAAAGAAGAGATGCATGGGCACAAAAAAGACTGTCCTATGCCTCTCTGGACACCTTTGTTCTTGGAAAGTTTACTTGGAAATCTACTTAGAAGATTAGTCTTGCATGGTTAAAGTTATTTATGGTCTAGGGTACTGAAGAAACAATGTAGCCTTCTTTGCCTAGTTTATAAATGTTTACTTGTAAACTTCTGTTAATGCTCCTTACTTACTGTGTACAGCAGAAAATATTATTTATTCCAATAGAAAAGACATATTGAAAAAAATTTCTATGTCCATGCTGTTGTGTATCAGATTTAAAATGACTAATAGAGTAGATATTTCAGGGCCAGGTACAAGGAATACAACTTACAACTATCAGCTGTCAGTATAGTATGTTGTATTCAAGGCATAGCCCGAGAGAAAACCAGATTTCACGGAGGAGTTCTTACACCTGTGCCATGTGCCTTCAGTGTAGTCCCCCTCCTCAGGTGCTGCAGGAGCTCTGCACCCAGCTCTGATGTGACTCAGAAGAGTGAATTCTGCTTCTCTTTAATGCTGCCCAAGAGTTCAGTATGGCCATAAAACAAATCTCTTCAGTGATGGTTTTGGGCGCGTCCCATATACTCCATAGAACAAAACAGTTTGTGGGCGCTCGAGTAGAGCAAAGGCAATAGGGAGACATAACTTGAACGAGTCGTTGTAGAAATGTAGTGACACACCAAGGATTTTTTTGGCTCCATCATTTCGTCACCTCTTTATATAAAGCGGTAAAATATACAATCTTTGAAACGGGCTGAAAAAAGGGGGGAAAAGAGCGCGGTCCTTGTAAGACGGCGCATCCCTGAACGCCGGAGCAGCCGGAGCGCGTTACAAACAAAGGCAGAGCGCCCTCGTGTGGCCGCGGGGACAGCCGGGGAGCGCGCAGGGCGCGGACTTGGGTTGTCGTGGGAGTACTCTGCAATCGGGGACCCCGTGGGGCAAGGGGTTTCCACTTACCCATTCCGTCATTTTTGAGGGAATTTGTGACAGCTGTTCGCACAAACCCAAGAAAGCTTTTTTTAAATGCACACACTTCAAAGCCTTTTACTTCCTTCCAGTTTGGCAGCACTACACTACATTATTTTTCATGACTGTGAGAATTTCCTTTAAAAAATGCAAGGACTGTTGGTCTAGTTAGTATTTTTTTCTTTCTTTCTCTTTTTTTTTTTTTTTTTTCTGTTGTTAATTTTTGTTTTTATTCTTTCTTCATGCTACTAAATTTTATTTTATTAATTTAGTTAACTATATCACAAATTTACTGAAACACTCAACAATCCTGTGTTTTCCTACTGACATTTATTCTCTCTCTCTCTTTTTTTTTTTTTTTTTTTTTTTTTTTTTTTTTTTTTTTTTTTTTTTTTTTTTTTTTTTTTCCTCTCCACAAAAGTGCATTTGACATGTTTCATTTCACAGCTGGATTTAATCTGTGGACCTGGAAAAATGAAGATCTTCTGCAAAAATTTTAATGATGAATTTAATTTAAAAAATTATATTACCATATTCCCAACTTAATAAAACCTTGATTTCATGAATATCTGGTTTATTTACAGGATTAGGGAAAGAATCAAATTTGCAGAAAAATACAATGCAAGAAAGAGCCAAGGTCAGTGAAGAACTGTGTTTCTGTATGTTTCCTTTTTAATTCCCACATATCTGGTTTAAATCTATATGTTTTATATTTGGAAGTAAATGTTAATTTATTCTATTTACTAGTGATTTAACGTGATCCAATGGGTGAATTGTCCGGATGCTTTTATAGTTGCCACCATATTTCTGAATACACAGATATGCAGCATTAGGATCCATTTCTTCAAAAGCTGGGACCAAAGTTCAATTTACTGTATAACAGTAAGAGAAATCAACCCTTTCTTTTATTTTCTACACATTCAAATGGACACAAAATAATGGAAATTGGTCTTAAATTTTAAGTACAAAATATCACAGAAAAATCACTTCCAAAAGTGAATCATTATCTGTGCAATGACAGAGGATAAATGGAGCTATTTCATTAACTTGTTAGATTAATTATAAATGAATATTTATTTCAATGTCCATCATGAAGTGTGAGTCTTTTATCAACATTTAAATAAAGTATATCAGATGTTATTTTATGTTATTTTAGAAGATATTTTAATGCAAGTCAATCACTTTCAGTGTTGACATTCTCAATCAATTAATATGTGAAATAGTCCTAAGCACAACAAAGCTTTCACTCGGCCAAGAGATGAGGAAGGAAAAATGATGGGAAAAATAATAGAACTATTCTCATCCTCCTGTGAATTCCTGCTCAGAAATTGCAATAAAATTTACTGTTTTATCAAGGCTTGCTGGAACTTATTTTCGACGAGTCACCAGCAAGCCAAGCCATCAATTTTTCTGTGTCGTATGGAGACAACATGGGAGCTGAAATCTGCACTCAGCTGTTTTGCTTTTTGGGAGAACATGGTGGGATTAAGCAATCACCATTTACCACACATTTTCTATTGCTCATGCAGTATCTGTGTCTGCTCCGAGTTTTTACAAAGTCTATTTTTTTTCATTGTATTAATAGAAATGTGCATGTTCAGGACAATGAACAGATGTGCATCCCTGTGCACACACAGGGAGAGAAGTTGCTTCCAGCTAAGCATTTCCAGGTATGTATCTTTCCAATCATTACTGTTATGTGTAAATATTAAAGAGTGCAACCAGTTGTAGTTTTGTGGGTTTTTTTTTTTTTTTTTTATACTTCTGCATTCTAATAGCAGTCTTTAAGGAAATACATTCCCTTTTGCAAAATTAGCATTTTTTAAAACAAAACATTGGAAAATAAGAAACTGTAACATTTTTTGTATGAAATATTTAATATGATAAAGGAATATGCTTTGGTCAACAGAGGGCACTCTATAGTTTTCAAAGGAGCCTAATAGAAGCTTAAAAGGGTTCAGTAGGAGATGACTGAGTATGGTTTTCAAAGAGCCTTTAGTACTGGTCAATCTATAATTTATTGGAAATGCTACTGATTTCCACAATAACATAGAGAACAGGAATGAAAGAGAACCCCATCATTTGATAAAGCCAGATACTAGGATTAAGGCTGTGATGTACACAGTCAGCTCTTAGTTGCATCTTCAAAATTGGAAATTATGTGCAAAAGTTGTAACATACTCTGAGTCAAAAGTGTACTTACCCAGTAACACAGTAATGATGTGTTTTACCCTTGCTGTTTGTTTAAAAATGATGACTTTGAATATCATAAATGTTGACAGGTCAGTCCCCACTGCTGTTCATACAGGATATCTCTTCCAGTTCATAAATATGTTACTTTTCTGACACCAGCTTACCTTATGCTGTCGACTTTACTGACCACTTTTACTTCTGTTGTTCACTTATTTTCAAATAAAATAATTGCATTTAGAGTGAGAACCTGAAGGGGAATTTTGTTAGAGAAAACTAGGTATTTTTAGCCTGTCCATCCAGAATGCATGAAAAAAAAGCAATAAAGATACAGAACAAAATGAGCCATTGATACCACATAAAACTTCAGAAATTACTTTAACAGAGATTTTTTTTACAGAAGCCAAGATATGAGGACTTGGCAGAAGTACTGCATGCAGAACTATCATGTATTAAAGTAGCATGCATGTTTTTCTATAAAGTAGATTCTTTCTGTTTAAAACCTTAAAACTATAACTGGGAAAGCAATGCTACAAGCCCACTCTGGAGAACACAGGAGTTAAGCACTGACACAGATTTAAGTAGGTGCAGGTTTCTCATTGACAAACCTCCAAGCATGTGATCTACATGCAAGGGTGGGGCAATACAGACATCTCCAGCTAGAGAGAAGATGCTAGAAGTTAAAGCAGAGAGAACTGCAGCAAGACCTCACTTTATCCATTCCTCCTATAGTAACCACCCCCTCCCCGAGAATTACTGTGTAACATGTGCTTGCTTGTAGTTACAGAGAATAGGAGAGCCAGTGAAGAACCAGCTGAAGTTTAGAGGGCAAATTCTTCTCTCTTTTCTGTACCGACTAGCGTGGAATGAATTGAGGGAAGCAGCTGGAAGTGTGGGGCAATCAGAGCCCAGCTCACGAGGAACGACGATTCCTTTACCACCATCCTGATGCGTAGAAGTTAAAAGCTGTTTTCCTTGCTTTAACACTTACATTTGCCAACAGCTGTTTCAACATTTATAAACACAATTCCCACTGGCTGCCAAATTACCATAAATTCATTTCTGCGTATTTTTGAGTACCAAGCATAAAAATAATTACATCTGATTAAATCCATTTATGCTTTCACACCTTTCAAATGCATAGTAGATATGAATTGTTGCAATATATTATATCTAAACAAAAAATTTCATGATGACTTCAAGGCAGGTTATCTTCAGAAGGTTATGAAGGAATAATTTATTAGGTACAGGAAGGTCATAGTATTTCAGGGTTTCATTCCAGCTAGAGTACACTGTGTCTGCTAAGTGATAGCACAACTCGGGGCAGCAGCATGCTCTAGGAGATTTAGGTGTTCCTTCTGTGTTCAGCTTTATTTAAGTGACCTCTTTTAATGTTATAGATACCTAGAAAAATTCTGTCTATAGGACAAGGAGACCTTCAGAGTGCTGCTACAAAATGCTGCTTCTCTACTGGGTGTGTTTTCTCCCTCTGGAAATTTGAACTGCGCCTAGTGTTGCTGAACACTTGTTCCTACAGGAATATGAAGTGTGTGTGATGCTGGCAGGCACTGCGCTTGAGAGTGTGGAGCTGCAGAGACCGAGTTTGCTTCTTCCCGCTGAGCATGTAATGCCTTTCCTCACATAATGTTTAACCTTACGCGTTCTGCCGCAGTCCTGGCTAACACTTCATTCTAAGTGTGCCAGCATTATTAATTCATCTGGTATTCACTGTAATAACGCTGATCATAATTAACTCATTCTGTAGCCTTGTGAGTGTTCTAAGTGCTCGCATGGAATTCTGCTGCAATTCGGCATTAATTAAGGTACCACCTAATTTTTGCAGAGAAACAAGAGCGTGTGATCTGTCTCATAAGGTAACTTCCTTAACATCTCAGAGTGGTCCAAATATTTGGAGTGTATGGATCTTGTGAACATGCTGGGTACATTCCCTCTCTGAGGAAAAATACACAGTGTAGGTAGATAAATTTTGAAAGAACAATATTATCTAACATGCAATGCACACATGCCTATTCTGTATGTCACCATGTATACTATATTTACTGCATTCAATACTGATAAACACTTTTCCACTTTATAAAATATGAAAAGAGCCAAGCTGCTTTTCAAGATCTTAAAAGAAAAACTATAAAAAGAATATCATCAAATTTTAAAAACCCCCTTCTTTTAATTCTATAAAACTATAGTTCATATATACATACTAATATACAACAGCTGAAGCAATCATAACAAATCAAATGCCATGTATTAGTTTAACAAACCTTCTTGCTGCAAGGATATTGCAAACTAAATAATCTCCTTTAATTGAAAATAGGCATAAAATTGTTATGCTTTTTTAAAGTATGTTGTAAATCAGAAAATTGGAACACTGTGAAGTAAAAATACATGCTCCATTTCATAGCAACTTGGTAAAGTACAGATACAGCTACATGAATTCAATGCATCCTTTAAACTAATATTTTCAGGGATGATTAACTTTGTTGGAGAAAATTGTTTCAGGGCAGGTAGTGCTCAGCTTCCAAGCTGATTTTCTCTGCTACGAATTCTTGAAAATTCTTTCAAAATGACTAATTTTGCTAATTTTCAAATGATGGAGAGGGCAGATTTATGTAAAGTATATCTATGCACTATGTGCTCACACAAAACACTTTGTTGATCCTTATCAACAAAGTATTTGGGATGTGTGTTTTATCTTGTTTGATATTCTTGGACTTGTATGTCAATTTTTCATTTTGCTCTGTTAAACCCCACCTTGATAATAAAAGGGAAGTTTGAAAACTGAAAGCAACGTCGTATGATTTAGGCTGTTGCCTCATGTTTAAATCATCTTTGTTAAGCTATCACTCCACAAAGTCCTCTGAAGGAATTTCTCTTGGTCTACATGAAGGAATCAAGGGAACTAAAAATAAACAGAATTCAAACAGTAAATGTCTCAAGATAGTATTGATTTCTTTTACAGTCCAAACATGTATTGTGAAACATTCTCACCATTGGAAATCAATGGCAAAATTTTAATAGACTTCCACAGAGCTGGCATATCATCTATGAAATTTAAGATTTCAAAGAGGCTGTTTATTTTTTAACCCACTGCACTGCAAACTGCAGCTAGAATAGTGGTCTACAGTTCTTTAATGAGTGACTATGATTCTCATTAATAAATATGTGTTGTATACTAAGTGGAAAAAGAATCCCTATTCTATACTATATTAATAATTGAGGGCAAATGAGGTATTTAAACAGAGCACACTGAGGTTCAAGATTGCTTCTTGGAACTCACAGTATCCTTTAAGTTTCAGTATGAAAGTCACTTTATTTTTGAATACAGAAGCTGAGGAAATATGATATTACTTTAGAAAAAACCCACAATATTTGAATTAAAACTTCTCATACTTTGTAGGGTGATGTCCTGCTTCAGACAGTGTAGCCAAAGGTGTTTAGGTGCCCATTAGGGGTTTTTTTCAGAAAAATTAAGGGCCAGCAAGCCCTGAATTCAGCTCCCTAACCTGAACAAATGTGCCTTTCACTCTATGTTTTGTATTTCAGAGTACAGTTCAAGCCTCATAATCTTGCTGGATTATGTTGTCTGAATTTATTTAGGCAACAACCTCCCAAGAGGGAAATTCACTTTGAGAGCCTTGCTGTTGCGATAGACACTTTTTTACCTTGTCTAGTGATTGTCACCTTTTAATTACTCCCAGAGCAAGAGCTTTGAAAACCCATTTGACCGAGACAATAGTACAGTTATTTCATTTAGTCTTGAATTTCTGTAGTGGTTTTTTTTATGTGAAAGGAGGGGTAGATCCTGAGTCATGCACTCAGCCCTCAGTTTGACCGTCCCAAGGGCCATTTGTAGCTTCATCACAGGGAGGTTGATCTAGTCACTACCTTGCAAATGCTCCAGGTGCAATTTTTTTTTTTTTCCTCTTGTCTTATTACTTTGGTGTGCAATTTCATTTCCTTTCTCTCAAAGTTCTCTAACATGAAAGGCTGTGAAGTATTTTGTCAGTCCCAAAAAGGTTCAAAGAACACAACAGTGATCCAAATGCTCCTTCTCCATGTGTTTTCTGTCATGCAGTGATAATAGCAAAAAAGAGCAGAGGATCATTAGGTGTCTCTCCTTTTTGCTCCTTGCTTACGAAAAGTAAGATGCAACAAGAACTAGTTGGACTATGTGTTTTGAAAAATATGGCAGAGGTACTGATGCCAGTAAAAAAAAAAAAAATGCAGTTGAGACAGAATTAGATAATGCAATCCAAAAATTATATTTTCTCTTAATACTCTGAAATAGGTAAATAATTGAAAGCATACAATAACTGATATGAAAAGGGTAAATAGAGTTAGAAGGAACGCCATAGAACTGATTAACCCTGCAAAAATCTCCTACTAAGGTAGTGTTTACTATAGTGAGTTAGTCCCATGTTAATGAAACATTTAATTATGTTGGTTGTAAACCTCAGTATCAACACAAAGGGGGCATTCTTTCAAATTAAATGGAAGGAACATGAATACAACATTGCCACATGTTTTTGCTTAATTTCTGACTTATTTAGTTTCTCTTTGCTAGCAGAAAGAACTCATTTTTCTTCCAAGTAGGTATAGCTGTTTTTAATTGTAATAATAATTAAAATATTGATAATAAAAAAATGATGCAGACGAGAACTCAAACTTATCCAAACCATGAGCCACCACATCATGTAAGTGGTATCTCAGAAGATTTTTAAATCATTGTGAAGTTGCATCAATTAATTTTATTATACTAATTGTCAGTAACATGTAAGTTGTAACAGATATTAGTGTCATAGTAGATTTAAATCAGATTATGAAATAATAAAATGTAGACCAAAAAAAAAGCTTCTGCATACCTTGCTTCTATGCACAATTTAAATAGATTCCTCTCAAAATCGAAAGGAAAATACTGTTTAAAATAAATATAATCTTTGAAGAAACCATGCTGGTACCTGAATGTACACTACAGTCTCTATCTCATGGATATTCTGAGTTTCTTTTGACTTAACCACGTGATGTCTGAGTTCAGGATGGTGACAGATATAAGCAAAACTTCTATTTCTTCTGCCTGCTTTAGCAGGGCTCCTCGTCCATGTCAGCTGAAGCAGGTCTCAGATCTCAGATCTTGGCAGGTTAGGAAGATTTGGCACTGCAACATTTCAGTGTGTCACTTTGCATTCATAATCTCACATATTTCCTATAGGGCAGTGAATCTGGGCTCCATAAGGACCCACAGGAAGATGAATTCTTTGTCTGTGTGTGACTTTCAAGAGCCTAAAGGTATAGCCTCAGCAGATCACTCAGAAGTGTTGCTTGGCAAGTTTAAGTTTAAAAAAAAAAAAAAAAAAAAAAAAGTATTTTTAGATCTTTATCACATTTCCTTTCAAAACTATAAAGCTGGTGAGTGAAACAGAGGAAAATGGAGCTGTGAGAGAATCAAGTAGCTGATGTTGGAAAAGGTCTCTGAAGATCATCTGGGCCAATCTCCTGCTCAGAGCAGAGGCAGCTCCAGCAGGCTGTTTAGGAGGACAAAACAGCAGTTCTGAGCATAAGGGTAGCAGGTTTCCATGACCATCCCCTCAGCTGCTTTATGACATCAGGCTACTCATTAGCTACTCTCTATCTCAGAGACCCCATCTTTAACAAAAAAAAATATTAAATTCTAGCACAATTCCTAAATTTTCCCATATTTTCTAGAAAAACCCCTTTCCAACAGTAGTGGAAGATTCCTCTAATGTTATTTTAAAAGCTGCTGAAAGACTTTTAGACTGCCTAAAGCACTTCCATTCTACACTTCAACACTGTTGTAACTCCTGTCTTCACAGAGTGCATCAACATAAATTCATCCATCCATTACTACTGGAGGAGACTTGAACACATCCTACTGACTCCCTGCAACCAGTTGAGAATAGGAAAGCAGATAATCTGAAAGAACTGGAACTTTTTCGATGCATACTGTGAGAAACACTTCAAAAGCAGTGCTGTCAGCCAACATTCATTATGAGCCCGCAGTAATTACCCATTCAAGTACCATGCAAAAAGTAATGGGAGATGATAATTCCCATTGAACACTTTCAACATGTGCTCTGTCCTAGAAGAACATGCCTTAATTTACACTGAAACTCATTTTAAAAACCAAAAAAACTCAAATCCTACCCCAATCCTAAAAGCAAAACCAAAACCATCAGCAAAAAAACCCACTTAAGGTTACATACATTCACTTCAGAAGAGGCTTCCAACATGTAATGCCAGCGTTTAAGCTTCAGCTCCTGAGGACTGCAAGACCAACAAAGAAAAAATCCTGGTGTTTCAAATGCCACTCACTATAAAAGTTCTCAGAACTGGGGTAATAAGTGTGAGGACCCTCCAGGGCTGTGCAGTCAAGCTGTGTTAGGTCAAAACTTCAGCTGGGGTTTGTGCTTCTGTACCAGATTTCCTTGCTGTCTTCATTTAGTGAGCCTCGCTAGTTTGTCCACAGCAAATGCCTTTGGAGAGAGCATGCAGACCACAGGATCAGACTAGAGCATGTCAGAGGTGGGAAAAACCTTGTATTATAAATAGTGAGATCTTCACATTTTCTGCATCAACTGCTTCACTCCAAGTAGCCGCTCTTTTGTCCCCACACTCGTCACTGTGGGTACAGCTCAGGGGCACTATCTCCATTAATACTGTTTCCAAGAGCAAATTCGTTAAGTTGATTTATTTATTGAAGTTTATTATTTTACAATAATTTCTCGCATCTTCTCTTTGAGCTGCTGCAAAGAATTACAACAGGAATTGAGTTTAAGTCCTTGTAGGTAGTCTTTCTACTTTTTCAGCTGTCACCCCAGTGGATGAGAAAGCTTAGAGATGGCACAGATGAACAGATGCCTTTTATTCTGAGGATTTCTTTTTGAAAAATACTTTATCTATTTAATCCTTGTGGTTTTAAGAGACCAAGAAAGAAATACGCTATTTTTTTTTTTTTTCTCTGATAATGATTTTGAAATTTTAAAAAGGGGCAAGGGAAACAGATGGTAAACTGCCCCATCACTCATCATTCCCCCTTTCTTCCCCCCACCTACCCCTCAAAAAATACTACAGAACAAGTTTGAAAGACATTTTCAAAACAAATTCATCATTTTGGGGTTGGGCTGAAGCAGTGCTTATGTACACTAGGAAATAAATGTGAGAAACAAAAGCTGTTTCTTCATGTATGTTGCCATTGGTGATTATATATAAATGTTTCAAAGATAGTCAGAGATCAGCCTTTCACAGAATCCAAATATGAAATTCAGCCAAACTCAATGACTAACTGACCCCTGTTAGTCATATGTCCTCTCTTCAGCAAATTACTAATAAATGCTTGTAGGAGGAATGTCAGACAAGATTACACATCAGTACCATTAGTAACTCTGGATCATCTTTCTTATTCCATGGTTGGATAAGAAATGCTTTGTCATTTTAAGGAGTCATGCAGAAGTGAATTTCATATTCATTTACACCTCTTAGCAGAGATAACATGGCAAATGGATCACCCTTTCAGCTGTGAGCTCCTAAGGCTTCATTTATAATAATTCTGGCAGTCAAGCAGGCAGTCAGATAAAACACCTCCTATTCCTCTTCTGGTTTCATAAGAACTTAAATACTGCCCCAACTTTAGGTCCGAATATGTGTGTGCATAGATATACATACATGTACACAAGCATGAATTCTTCATCTTCATTGTATTCCTTATTTTTTTCTGTGTCATTTTCTGTGTCATTCTCTCTCTCCATTATTAATCCAGCCCTTGGGTATCTCCCAGCAAAGGGTGAGCAGGAGCTTGAAAGTTCTCTATTGCCATTTATCAGGATTCCTCCATCATAGCTGTCTAGATGTCTCTAGAGGTTTAAAGATGCTATCAGGTACCCACTGGGATCTATAGACATGACTCAGTGCCACCAAGATGTAAGGAAATCACACATTTAATCTACTTCAGATTTTTTTTTTAAATCACATGCAACATATATTTCTGTTTAACCATCAAAGCAGGTTTGTCTACACTTACACATTGCTCCCAAGTGTCTAGCACTGGCTATGCCCTCTGCTTACTGCCCTTTCAATATCACCTTGAAAAATACGTCATTAAAAACCAAATAGTCTTTCTGTTAGTAATATTAAGGTTCATGAGACTTCAATTTTTATATTCTGTAATTTCAGAATCTGAGCGTATATTTCAATGTGCTTTCTTGACTTGTTCTTCAAAAAGATGAAACTTATGTTACATTACTACTATTACAATTGACTACCTCCTTTATAGATGTGAAAGAATGGGTTGAAATAGCCATCAATAAAGAAAATAGTTTAAAAGTCTAGTTAAGTACAATGTAGCAATAGCAATAACTAGCAGATGCAGTAGTCAAGGATTCCACTAAATTGGTGTATAGTGCTTCAGAAAAGCAAGAATTTAAATCTGTTACACAGAGACAGAAAACAGGTTTATGCTTCCAGGACAGTAGTGGAAAAAATAAATGGGTTTGATAAAATAATAATTAATGATGATTAATGAGATGGTGAGCTGAAAATAAACTGGAATAAGATGTTCTCCCCTCATAGGAGAGTTACCTGAGGGCTACAGAGCAACAGGCCTCTCTAGTGGTGGTCCTTCAAAGGGGGAGGTGGCCATGGAGTGAATCTGCAAACAAGTCATTCCTAGCACGTGGGAAACCATGGCTAGCGGATAAGTTGCAACATTTGGCCTAAAAAAACTATCAGGCCATAGCTCCTGGGATCAGGGACTGAGCCAGCTCTGGGACTGATGACGGGTTTCAAATTGTTTCACAACCTGCCTGGAATCCATTGGTGGTGTGCATTGATCGCCAGCCTCCTGTATGACTGCTGCTTTCCCAGTCCATGGGCCCCTGCATTAGGCAGGGAGCAGAAGCTAGACGTGCTAGCAGGTTTCCATAACTACTCCTGGCTCAGAAAAGGAGTCAGAAGTTCCCAGAAAATTTCAGTTTCCTGGGAGCAACCAGATCAGCAGCAATAAACTTCTGCCTCCAAACCCATCGAAGCACAGGGCAATGGCTCTCAAACCCATTCATTGGTCAGACTAAGGTCAGCACCTCCTCCCACATTAATCAACACCAGATATTATCCCTAGTCCTCTCACTGCTAAAGGGGACTCTACACCTGGGACCAGTTTTCTTATTTAAACCAAATAAGGAAAAGCAACTTACTGAGAAGGTGATCTGTTTCAACTTTCCTGACCTAAGCAGCATGGATTGAGTTTTGTTACATTTGCAAGAGAGAATCTGAAGAGAAGCTGGTTTTGGTCAATCATTGTGCATTTCAGTCCGGATTTTGTCTTTTAATCACACTAGGCCTAATTTTACATGTGACTCTCTGCAAGTGCTGAATCATAAGCACATTATGCCAGCTGGGATATCAAAGGGGGATCATACTTCCAAGCAGATGTGAGATTTTTTTGAGGGATCCCTTTCATGAGTGTCAGGTGTCTCTCCTGTATCAGACTGTGATGTTGCTTCTGATTCTCAACACATGCAGCCAGCCAGCAAGGGAGAGCTGGGGCTTGAGCTGCTCATACCATCTCTCATTTGCAGAATCATGACAATAAGAGTTCCTACCTTTGTCTATCTATGTCACACAGTTACTGACTTACCAAATAGGCCATAGAAGGGTTTGGGATACTTTGCATGTGCTAATGCCGAATAATGTTTTACTGTTGCATTTATTCCTGTAGGGTCTACTTCAGCAAGCCTACAGTGCAGAGTATTTTTCATTCACTTGAGATGAATATGCCTGGTAAACTTCTGAAATGTCCCTTCACAAGGTAAAATAAAAGAATCTTTGTAGCCATCATTAAATGCCTTCACCACAATATTTATACTGCAATCAGAACAAAGCAAATAGATGCTTTTGGAAGGAAAAAACAGTCTTAAAAACACAGAGGCTATTGTTGTTTTCTTGCAAAGTATAAAATTCCTCAAAAATTACATGGTGTCACACAGCCTGCCATAGCTTATAAAAAAAAATGATGCACTGCCTTTAGTTTTATTTGGAAAATTACACTGCTTTAACTCTTTGTGTCTTTGAGGGCACATCTCTGCCTTGCACAGCAGAGTTTCTTCCAGGCAGATGTGTACACAGCTCAGATTAACACTATGTGGAGATATTCAGTCCAGAAAAGTTGGCTCAGATAATTTCATCAGTGCAGGCAAGACCTGCAGCCAAGGGCTGGGAGCCAGACTGCTCCTGGCCTGGGAAGAGGAGAGCTCTGAATAACGGGAGACCTGCATGGGAACCTTGCTGTTGCTGCTGGAGGAACAAAGGCATGGCAGGAGTGAGGGAGGCTGCAAGGATGAAGCACAGCTTTGTTGTCTTTCTCAGAAGCATCAGCCAGCTTGGTTTTTTTTTGCCTCTGGCATAAGCAGAGCAGGCAGCAGAGTCAAACTTTAACATGAGAAGTCAAACTGCTTGACTTCCCATGTTAAAGATGCCAAAAAGTATAGGTGGGAAGCACATGGTGCTAATTTATTGTCCTATCTGTGACAAAGGAGGAATGAAAGGGAGGCATGATGTCTGCATCAAATATTTTCTTTGAAGGTATGTCTTGTTGGCAATGCTGGTAGATTCAGGTGGCATTAGCTGAAGTCTAAAATTCATGTCAAAGGAGTGTGGGGCAATAAACTCCTGTTTAGGGTGACTGAAGGTAGTATGAAGTGGATGTATTCAGCATTCATATAGCCATTTACTGTAAATAAAGTATAGAGTAATGGGAAAATCCTCAGGGCCATCTCATTGCTCCTCGGTGTAGCCTTGGGCAGTGGGATCCAAATCAGAAATAACAGACACAAAATGTAGAGTAACTGAGTCACCCTGGTAAGGCTACCAGAAACAAAGCATGTTATGGCAATGTTGTCCAGGCTGTCAGCTTCACCACGCAACACCAAGAGGTATTCCATGCAGAAAAACTAAAAAAAAAAATTTTTAGAAATGCAGAACTTGATCAAAATACAAAGAGCCATGGATTCAAGGATTTAATGTCTGTCCTAACCAGTATATTGCAACATTTTTCAGTTTCTCACTAATATCATAAATCCAGTGCTCACCAGAACTCAGTAACAAAAATCTTAGTCTTTGATTCAAGAGGCTTGTGAGGAAGATGGTCCCAGAATTTTTATATATGAAGAGCCGGAAAAAGTGCTGTTATATTTTAACATCATTCAATACCTAATTTATAATATTGAGTGAATGTGCGCTAAAGGCAAAATTGAAAAAAATTGATCACACTTATCTGTTGTTAAATCTCTTTGTCAGGGACATGCAGATAGGAACTTGCCGGCTGGCAGCAGGAACATAGTCACCAAATATGAAAGAAAATGAGTGCAGCAAATGCAAACGAAGTCTCATCTAAGTTATTAGCTAAAGAGGTAATTTTAGAAAAAAAAATCTTTATGTGTGCTATCAAGAAAACACTCAGATTTAAAATGAGGAATTACTGGAAAATATCCAGTGAAAGACAGAGTAATTCTCCTCCTTGTCAGAGACTACTGGTTGTTCATACCAGCCTTCATTCTAGACCTCTCTTTTAACATAGTTTCAAAGAAATCTTCATAAAGAACTCCAAGGCTCATGAAGATGATAAAGTGTAATAGACTGATTTGAGGTTTCCCTCCAAGTTTTCACCATTCAGCGGTTTCTCAGAATTTCTCTGTAACATTTAGGACTATGAGTCTGGTTTGGGGGGTTTATTTTTCTCTCTTCGGCATCTCTAAAGCTGGGTATCCAAGTCTGCCCTTGTTATCCTTATCACTTTCTACAGTTAAGCTGGAGTAAAAGACGACTCCAATAGGGATTTGCTCCACCTTAAAGAAAAAGTTTAACTTGTGTGAAATAAATCCCTTCTGTGGAAACCGCTCCTCTTTATCTTCTCTAGATTTAGAGGAAACCAGGAATAACTGGTGTAGACTTTAGCATCTGTCTCTGGGACATCTACACTCAGATGGGAAGAATCTTAGCTCACAAGAGAAATATTTGTCCCAGTTACAGCTGAGGTTACTACACAATGTACTACTTTGGAGTAATGTCTGGAAAAAAAATAACCAGGAGCCGTAACAAAAACCCTGGCTCCTAATATTTGTATTGTAGTATTTGTATATGAATTATTGCATATTTTGATGCAGACTACCTGCCCACCAGAGATAGATGGGAAAAGGATCATGCACAGAGCAACTACATAAACCTGTGTTTGTTTTCTCTGCATCAGCCCTTATGGCAACCAGAAAATGTGGCAGGGGATGAGCCCAGATACTTTTTTAAAAATCAAACCACATACAGAAGTAACAAAACTGTTTAAAAAAGGGAACCCTGATAAAAATCTGAACTAAACTCTTATTTTATTTATGTTTCTGCAGGTCATGGCCAGGACAGAGATGGTGGGATGAATGCCCCACCAAAGCACACACAGTTGTACACACAGATAGCTTTGCAAAGTGGAAGAAGGTGATGCCTATGTCTGTATCCTGGGCTTTCTCCTGCTTCAAATACTTGCAGCTTATGAGTATTTGTTATCAGTTAGATTGCCAAAACAAAGACTGTAATTTCTTCTTTGTATTAAAACCCAATAACAACAAAAACAAATCTATATTACCTAAAAGCAGAATTGCCAATATTCCCTGCTGGCATGATGTCTGGTGTCAAGTGGAGCAATAACAAAATAGCAACACAGAAACAGAGGAAGAACTTTTTTTTTTTTTTTAATAAAGGAGGATGTACTAGAGCTGGGGAGATTTAAATGAAGGAAATACTTTTCAATCCAAGCAGAGCTGCTGCACTATCAGCACATTTTTTTTCTGCACATTTTGTGTTGCAGCTCATTAATGATTTGCCGTGCCAGTTTCAAGAGAAAAGGGAGATTTCTATGGGAGAACATGGCATAAGTGATGCATGTGCTGTGTGCTCCAGACATTAACCTCTTCTTTAAATGTGAGGAAGAGCAAAATTCACGCAATGTGTATTAATTACAAACTACAATGGAGTGGTAAGATAGCAAGACCTTTTCTGCCTTTTGTGTAACAGAAACAAATTACCTCAGAAGAGACTCAACCTGCAATCCATGCTCAGGAAATTTTCACACCAAAATTTGAACAGGTGGAGGCATCCAAAAAGAGAAGGGACAGGACTGTGATTTTGGGCAAACATGGCTTCCAAACCAGTGCTTTACTAAGGATGATAGGCCTCTCCCTCTAGTCTTTTTTCTTGTTTGATTATTTTAGATTTACATCTGTTCTATATTTTTATTAAAAAGAAATCCTTTACAATGGTGGTGGTGATTTTTTGTTTAAAATGAAAGGATATGGTTAATGTTATTGGTAAGTGTTAATAAATTCAGTCAGCTCCTGTGCAACGGACATAATGCTCTTGGCATCCCTGCAAGAAACAAAGCAGAACAATTATGAGTCATCAAATGTATTTGTCAGAGGATTTTGTGTGGTAAAAAAAGCCTGTTCATGTTAGCATAGTGCTGAAAGACAAGGAGAGAATTATAGCTTGGAAAGTGATGGGATAGATATAAAATCCAAGGGTCCAGAGGCCAACTGACTATATAGACTCAGCTGGAGACAGAAAATACATGTTATGTATTTTTTCAATGGATTCTTCCATTTATCCTGTTAAGAAGTAGTGACTCCCCAAATCAAATGTGAGTTAGGCTAGAATTTTAATCGTACTAGAAATGTTGCCACTGCAATTGGTATTTGAAGCTCTCCTAACTGATAGTTATGCTATTTGTTCTACTGTGAATGCAAAGAACCAGCAACACAGAAACAGAAGCTGTGGATAACAGGACAGGCACAGTGGCATGCAGGCAACTCTATGAGAAGTGTATTGTTCCTGATGAAGTGGTACATCTATGTCCTCTTTTCATGGATGCTGGTGTCAAGGGGAATGAACCCTGGACCTGTTCTGATAACCTAGAGTTTACAAGCAACATTCTCATAAACCTTAAGATTCCTTTTGTCATTGCCCTGAGAGATTTCTCTAGGGGTACGGGCAGTAAGAATCTGTCTGTTGGCATTCTAATGTTAGTTAGGACTAATTTAGGAAAACTGTATTATTCAATTGTATAATTCTTTATAGTATAGCAGAAGAACTTTATTACACTCTTCTATATTTTCTAGGAAAAGAAATGTGGCTGCAATTGGAGGTTTTTTTTGTTTTTTTTTTTTTACAATGAGGGCATGAAATAAGCAAAAAAGCAGTTTCTTATGTACCTTCAGGGTTTGAACTTAAGATAACTAATGAAGAATTTGAAAACTCCTGGATTTATTTCCTTCAGACATGAAAATGTACAATGAATCAAACATGTTGCTTTGATATAACGGAATAATATTAACAGTATTTTAAAAAATGTCTGGTTGTTACTTTTTTTCCTAATCCAATGAATCTGATTTGCCTTTCCCAAGCATTTGATAGTACCCTCAATTGTGCAGGAACCCAAGTGTTCTGTGTAAGGAAGTCACCAAACTTGAATTCTTCCACTGTGATGGAGGCTGGACACAACTGGAGACTGTTGGTGAATGGCTGAAGTGACAATAAGCTGGGAACTGCCACATCTCCCTGAAGACTTTTCAAATGAGGACTGAATGTAAAGCTCATTAAACAAGTCCTAAAACAGTTCTATGCATAATAAACTGATATGAATTTCACCTTCTCCTTTGTAAACCTAATGGACTCTGGAGCTCTTTCATAGCCTTTCACTTGAGTGGTTGGATGGTGTGGTGATGACACCAGCCAAAATTCATGAGTGTTGGGTTAATGCTGTACCTTCATATGCAGCTTTAACTTCCTTCAGTGGCAACACATGCCATGCAGTCAGGTTCTGATTTTGCTTCTGACAGTGTAAATTCACAGATCTAAAGGTACTCCTTGCTTAAAAGAGTGTCTGGTAAGAATATGTTTCTACTTGCGTAAATTAGAATTTGAATAAATAAATAAAACCAAAATATATACATAATATATAAATATATAAATATATACAAATATATACAAAATATATAAACAAAATATATACACATATATATAAACAAAATAAAAACATTTTGTTTATAATATTCTCAAAAGTAAAGAAAACTATCTACATATATGCAGAGCAGCAGTTTCAAATACCTAGTAAGTAGTAAGGTGTTCAATAACAATTATAATGTTAAAAATGTAATGGTTTATCAGACAAATTCAGGTACTTTTCAGTACTTAAAATTACAATTTTTTTGTTCAAATGGTGAAATATACACAGATATGATGCTTCAAAATTTACAGCAGTAGGAAGAATTCTAAACTTTCCAGTGCAAACAGTTTACTTCAACGCAAAACACAGGGAAGAAAGGTCAGCAACACCTAACTGTTTTTCAAAGAAATAATAAATACAAACTTTCTGCACAATAGCACAGTAGTAGCAGATGTGATGTTATCAGGGTTTGACAGTATTTTCACATAAATTATTGTGTAAGCACAGTTAATCATTATGTACAGGTGGTCAGCCACCTGTTTAATTCAGTTTCAAGCTGATTTACACAGCTTTTAAGGTAAACAATCCCCCCCCATCCAAAATTACAGTTTAGCCTGTGTTTCAACTAATGCACACAATTTTATTCCCTTTCACTTCCCACCACCCTGCAAAGGCACGGAGAGAAAGTTGCAGCTTCTACTCCCCCTTTACAGCCTGGTTTTAGCTGCCAAGTTGTAAGAAGTGCCATTATATGGTTAGTAACAGATGCTTCCAGCCCCTCCAAAATGAATTTTTACCTGCTATATGAACAGTGCTGATTTCACCGCTTTTGTTTCACCATTGTGCCTCTAGCTCCGTGTTTCTGGTAGTACACCGCATCCTGTGAGAAAGACCAGCCCCACTTTTCAAGTGAAAGCTCCTCTTTTGCAGGCCTTATACAACCCAAATACTTATGACATAAAAATCCTGGTTACTGCTTGGGTAGCCCTGATAATTAGCACGTACAAGTTGTGTAAGAAATGCCTATGCTTTGCAGCGGAGTTAAAATGAAGAAGCAATCTCAGCGTGCCTGCAGGTCGGGATCCCAGCATCAACATCAGTTCACTGCACAGTTATGCTTGTGCTAATATGTGAAGGAAACCTAATTTTCACCCTACTTTTGGACAGATTAGATCTGCATTTCAGTCTATTTTTTTTTTATCTTGTTATCTGGTTGAACCTGTATTGTACCCTGGGATAGTTTAGTGCTGTCACTAACCATCCTGGTTTTGTCGGGTTGCAAAAGTGGTGTTTTTCTGTTTTTTTTTTCCCCCCTCATGGTTGCTATTAACATATAACAGAAGCTGAGTCCTTGCTTTTGACTTGGATGTTACACTGCTGACCTGGACTAAGAGAGAGAAAAAGGCATCTATCTGTTGATTTAATACACATATGGAAAGAAAAAACCCCACATTTGCTATTCAGTTTTATAGCACTGACCCACACGTGGAGGTGATGGTGTGGGGTCTTCGGAGAACAGAGTAAAGCTGTGACCATTTGCAATATAATGGTATTTGGACATGAGCTTTACCTCTCTGCCCATCATGCAGACTACCTGTGTGGCTGGGAACTGGCAGGGAAAGCACACGTCTCTCACAGTAGGGGAAGAATTTGGCAGAGACATATAATGAAGTGCCGTACAGAATTACAGGAATTACAGAATTTTTAGTATTCCTCATTTAGATTATGGGGTAGGAATAGGGACAACATGTGATGAGGGAAATACATCCAGTGTCTGGAAAGCAGATGGGCTGATCTGAAAGGCTTTTGCTGCTGCAAAGCCGTGAATGGGTGGTGGTGACAAGTACATTTGTCTTCTGTTTCCTTATCTAGTTTACTGGAGGGTCCCTAAGGGTTAAGTCTGCCTGATAGTTTGAGAGTTCATCCAGAATTCTTCATATCCTTACATCCAAGACCAGACATTGGGTGTCACCTGGAGTTTTGAGCTTATTCCCCAGGAAAGTGGTAATAGTATTGATTCATTTGCATGGGATTGAACAGAAGTGTAATTTTACTTGAGAGATTTGTTGCTTTGTAAACGGTCTGAAATGAATTTTCATAGTTAGAACTGAACGTATGCACCTCAGGTTAGTGTATAGGTAACAGAGGTTGCCTATTTTATTGCAAGTTGTTAGCCCTGTTGAGAGAGTGCAAGATTTGTTTGATTGTACCTGACTATCATCTTAATGTGTCGTTTACCTTGCTGCTTCTCCATCACTACTCCCTGTCCAAATATTAGGAGCTGTGTTTACACAATTATAAATACAGAACCACAGAAAACATTCATGGAAGTGGTCATTTAATGAGGGAACCTATTTAATTGAAATAATGAATCTGAGTAAGTTCCTACTCTGATGCGATCTGACAAAAATGATCATAGGATGAAATTGCTGCTTGCTGATCCCCACCTATCTTACATCTCAACTGGCTGCAAGATTGAGGCAAACTGCACCAATTTACTGCTCCCAACTGCCTGATAATGGACACTTTGCTGTGCACTCTCCCTTCATTACAGCACAGGTCATGGCTGTTAACAGGGCTCTTGCCACTTTTGACAGATAGTCACTACCAAGATGAATGGCACTAGCCACATGACCACTTAGTACTATGCCTTTCCTCTCTAGCACCTTTAAAGCACTTATATTTTTTAAAAAACTCACTTCATCCTTTAACTGTTTATTAACTAGGAGAATCAATAGGAATCCGCTGAAACTGAACTCACGCAATTCTTCTAAACTTAATTGGGTGCATCACTATGAATACATCTGAGCATTTGTTGCATGCCAGTAGTGAGAGATTCATTTAAGCATTTATTTTAAATTCCTTAAGGACTTCCAGAAAATTTGTTCAGATTTTCTGTGTGTACTCCTGTGCCAGGTTTTAGAACAATTAAAGGCATAAGAGCTGCAAAGACTGAATAATAACACTAATTATCAAATTTTTTGCCTTTTAAATGAGAATATTTGTGCTTGAATTTTGGCTTCTTGAAATGTAAAGTATTTCAATTTTCCATATTTCCTATGTTTGCTTTTAACACTGTCAGCCTAAATATTAACAATTTTCTTTTTAGCAAATTTGTGTTTTATTAACAGACATGGGAAAACATACTTTAAGCATGCAAATGCCAAGTACTTAACAATTAAGTTGCTTAGGTGCATTCAGTTAGCTAAGAAAAATTGCTTTTTAGACCGTGCCAGGCATAGTCTGTATTTTTGGTTAGCTCACTGCATTACATGACAGATCAGTAAACAGCACTTACTTTCCAAAACAGTAAGAATGATTAGACAGAGAAACTTTTTTAATAACACATATTCTATGGGGGTTTTTTGCCAATGCTATTTTTTATTGAAATCTCTCAGAATTCCTAGTTATAGAAATTGAAAATTTGTTCTTTGTATCAACCAGGATGCTTTATTCCTGGCACGGAGTGGATCAGGGCTAGAAGCTGACAGAAGAGTGATCTGCCAAAGCAGGGTTTTTATGATGAAGACCCTACACAATCTGAAAGTCTTCATGGTTGTGGTCATAGAGTGAAGGGACCTTCTTGAACCAAAACCATCAGATGGTTGGTAAGTGTATTAGAGATAATGAGTGTGCCAGGAATACCAAGTTACTTTTTAACAATCAGATACAAAAGTTTTGGTAAAACTTAGATTTCTTTATGACTCTCATGGAAGTTCTCTGACCAGCCTTGGGTTACTGCCCCTATGTGCATTGTTTTAAGCAGTAGCATACAAGAAACTACACCTAATCTGCACGCAGATGTTGGTGAGCCTTGAGTGAAGTTCAGAAGCACTCAGTTCCTTTAGGCTCTTTGGCAGATGGATGGAAAATAGGCAGGTTTGCTAAAGAACACCAATTAATGATCCAGTTTGACGATGATCTGGGGTTTTTTTGTGATACCTGTTTTTATCTTCTTTGTTCAGCCTATGTATGTATCTCTTTCCTATTTTGATATTTCTGTTGTGCTTCCTCCTGTACAACTGTTAGAGTTGAAATCCCAAGAGTGTATTTTGGGGCATGTGCAGCCAAGGAGGCCCCTCTTTTCATCCTTCTCCTCTTTCTCCAAATCTGAAGGAACAAACAGAAGGCTGGGAACTTAAGGTTTTCTCTCCTTGCCTTAATTGAAGGTATTAAAGTAAGGGTTTGTGACTGCATGCCTCCAAGAGCCAGCTACAGTGTAAATGTCTCTCTTTCCTTCACATGCAGTAGGCAGTGCTGCTTGGATGACAAAGGTGGGTATAGAGGAGAGGACTCACAAAAGATGGTGACTAGGACTGCTAGGAAGTCCTTTCAGCCTGCAATGTGAATACTGTTCTCTCCTGTCCAGATCTGCCTTCTAGGATGATGTCCAGGACATGTTTCTTCCATCTTTCTGTTCAATATGCCAAAACTGCTGTTTGTTCTTCAAAGACAAGGTAAAGGGTTTTTTCTGCTTTTGCAAGAATGTGTGGAGAATTGATATCTTCCATCCCTTTAGCACTGATGGTCGGTGGATTTTCACACCCTGTCCTGTCAGCTTCTTCATCTCCGTGGCCTGTGCTGGCCTGTGTGCCTCAAATCACAGCTATTGGCAAAAGAGAGAGGGATGGGAACCCATGGGCTATAGGCCAGACAACATTTTTTGGCTTTAATTACACTAGCAAGATTTTTTCTTTACATTATAAACAAGAAAAATCACCCACAAATTTGTGATTCATAGGATAGTTTGGGTTAGAAGGGAAGATCACCTTGTTCCAACCCTCCTGCCATAGGCAGGGACACCTGCCACTAGACCAGTTTGCTCAAAGCCCCTATTCAACCTGGCCTTGGTTCCTTTGTATTTTGTTGTAAAAAGAAAAGCATTTGAGTGTTTCTGAAGTGTTTTCCTCATTTTTCTCTCATATTAACACAAGGAGGTGCGATGTCCCTTGATTCTATAGGTTACTACAGTGTCACTACCAAGTGAAAGAGACTATTGCTCTAAAGGCAGACCTGTATCCATGGCAACATGTATTTCAACATGTATATTTTCAAACACACGAAAGGACAACCACTTTATATAATATTTGTGCTTCAACATAATCATGTGTCCTGTGACACATCGGCTGAGATGGCCATGATCTCCCTTCTGGCGCTCCGCACTCTCTCTGCTGCACACAGCCACCCAGAGCAGCCATTTTGCCTGTCAAGGCCTCACGTTTGTTCTTTCCCGTTTTCTTTTTTCCCCGTAACCTGAAATAAGTACCACTCAGATGGAAAGCACGTGACTGCTCTCTGTGCATGGAAAAATAACCACAACAATTATTACGGCTTCGATAAACAGCAACAGTGACCTGGGGGTCGGGCATTTCTCCAGCGGGAATGACCGCGTGGGTTAAGGGCCCCCTGCTCGACGTCGGGTCCTCAACTCTTTCAGCTGGTCATTAGCAGTCAGAAATGCCAGCTCTCAGGGCCATTATTGATTAATTAATGCAGACTATAAAGCAATTTTCACGTAGTTTCAGTCTATAAAATCTCTGTCAATTACATAGCATGTCTGAATTGAAAAAAAATCATGGAAAAGTTATTTTGTATTATTTATTAATTTGCCTACTTAATATGAATACATAATTAATGTTAGAGAATGATTTTAGGGAAAGATCTAATAGAAATAATTACACTGAACTCACAGGCTTTCAGGGTTACAAGAAACTGTCACTCAGTTTACACACAATTAATGTTTTTCACTCTGTGTAATTCTTGATCATTTCACTATGCTTTGCTCTTGACAAACAGTCAAATTATGTGGTTACAACTGCTATTAGATTTACATCGCATTGTCTAATTCACTTTGCCTCATGAAATTAGATGAATTATTAAACACATAATCTGTTATTCCCTATTAAAAGTAATTGATTTTCATGTCAGTTTAAAACTAATGAATTGTCTAGGGATATTCTCATAAACCTCATCACATAACAGAAAGATTGTTTTATTTCTTATAATTGCTGATAATGATCTTTAGAATATGATACTTCTATGCTTTCACAGATGAGTAAATATATACAAGTTTTTCAGCTGCTTTCACAGAATGTAATCAACTGTCCTACATCTGTGAAAAAACAACAGAAACAACAACAAAAAACCCAACAAAACCAAAGAAAGCCCCAAAAGTAATTGTTTATATGAAAAAGAGGAAAAATACCTATAAGTAGTTATTTTAGCCTGACATGAATGAAAAAAAGACCGCCGGCTGGTTCAAGGTTAGGAATTTTGCTTTGCTGACAGGAAGGAAGGAAGGAAGGAAGGAAGGAAGGAAGGAAGGAAGGAAGGAAGGAAGGAAGGAAGGAAGGAAGAAGGAAGGAAGGAAGGAAGGAAGGAAGGAAGGAAGGAAGGAAGGAAGGAAGGAAGGAAGGAAGGAAGGAAGGAAGGAAGGAAGGAAGGAAGGAAGGAAGGAAGGAAGGAAGGAAGGAAGGAAGGAAGGAAGGAAGGAAGGAAGGAAGGAAGGAAGGAAGGAAGGAAGGAAGGAAGGAAGGAAGGAAAAGAAAATTAATCTAGTGGGTAAATCGTTGGGTAAAATGAGGTAATGTCCTCCCCAAACTAAAGTGCACAAATTATGTGACCTCTTGAAGTGCAGAAAACTTTGAACAGTGGCTTCTGAGAGATACGTTCAATATATCATTCCTCACAGAATTAATATTTCAGGGAGTGGTCTAGCCGTGTCTGAATTTACAATTCTTTTTATTAACTAATTCTTTTATTCAGATGTCCTCCCCTCATCTCACCTCTCTCCCCAACTCCATTTCTAGGTTGGTTACTTTCCTGTTGCTGAATTCAGCCTCATGTTTGGTATGTTTGACTTCGTTATATTCTTATAGACATGTATAAAACCCCATTCAGCTCTTTTGTCTGTAAGTAGCTCCATTGCCTCACGCAATGCAATTCACCAACTCACTTCTAATACTCCTGATTGCAGTGCTCATCTAAACTACTGGCACTGGCATCAAACGGTGGTCTCCAGTGTGTAGCATTGACACAATAGCTTCCCAGGGTTTTGAGAAAGCTGCTAATTTCACCTTTCAGCTGAGATAAAGCACTTGCAAAACTGACGCAGTCCAACAGTGTTCCACAACATTAAAGTTCCTAGGATTTCAGTTGAATAGACATTCTCAGATTTATTTCTTTCTACAGCTCATTCCCATTTTATGCATATGATTACTATTTACCAAGAAACAAACATTATTTATGCCTTACATTTTAAAAAATCTTGAAAGGTTATACATTCCCTGACTTCTTTCTAGCTCTGACTTCTAACACATTTTTTGACTTTTCTTCCTTTCAAGTCTCAGAGAAATAATTTCAAACAAGCTCAATTATGCTTTCTTTTAACATCTCTATGTTTCAGTTCAATTGAAAAAAATGTAATGGCATGATGAAAATTAAAAACATTTGAAGGAATAAAAATAGTGTTTTGCTATTGTTTTCATAGACTTATCATGCATAAACCTACAAATATGCCTAAATAATATTTATAGCATAATTTTAAGCAGTTTGCAAAGCTTATTGAATTTTACCCTGCTTAGCAGTTTGAATTTCTAGGAATTTGAATTCAAATAAGGAGGAGTTACAATCCTTTTAGAAATGTTTGGCTGAATACATAAAGCATAGTGCAATGGCAAAATGAAAATGCCTGTAGTTAATCTGTATACTGATATCCAAGTTAAGGTTGTGTTTATACACTTGTTTCAGACTGCTGAAAGGTATGTTAAGGGATGCTGATTATTCCTTCCAAAGCCAGTTTGTCTGATCTGTTGTCTGGCGTGGGTATCACAACTATTCTTTACAACTATTATTATCACAGGACACAGATACTTTTTGCATAAACTGCATCATAAAATGAGTGACACTGAGGCACTTCATAGAGTCCCTGTGAGTCCTTCACAAAGCTCATTATCACAGATTTCTGCTAGTAGGAAAACCTGAATAAGATATTTATTTTTCACTTTGTTTTTCACTATTCCTCCCCATTTCAGCTGTGGTGGTAAGTCTCCACTGTTTCCTTTTCACCAAAAGTCACACTACCTTGCAACATTTTGTCCTGTAGCGTTGCAAAATGGCTTCATCTGCGCGCTCTGAGCCACGTCACCCTGGACAAGCACAGCTGGAGACGGCCTCGTTAAGGACCTTAAACCATAGGACCGAGGACCTGGAATAGTATTCTGTGCAAAGAAACAACTTGCCATACTCTCTGGTTTCCCCAGTACCAGCTACATCTTGCTGATGCCTTTCCTGTTGGTTCACATGGGTGCTGACTCCTCACACAATGTGTCTCATTCCGAGGCTCCTGTCACACCTAAGTGACAGATTGCTGTCAGTGAGGTCTGTCACCGCTCTGTACAACGGAGTGTGGTCTCCCATGTTCTCTGGAGCAGGGCAGGGACAAGATTCACGCCTGTAGAAGAGGTTCCCGTTGTTTTTTGTTCACACGTTGCACTTTTTCTCTCCATTTAGATATGGTGAAACAGGTGTGGTGTGTCAGGTGCTCCAATGGTCTTGAAGACAGAAGCCAGTAGTGTTTCGCAAGCAAAACCTGAGGTGACGAGGTAGCTCACCACAGAAGTGACTTACATCACCAAAGTTACTTCCACTCTGCGCCCTTTCTTACAGCTGAGGGGCAGCCGCTGTCTTGTGAAGACCAGGTTTGGTTGAAGCTTTAGAGATGTGTTTCAAACAAGGACAAAATCTTTCCACTGGAGCTATGACCATCTGGTAGATGAAATAGGCCAGTGAAGGTGCTTAGCCCTTGCTGACTCTGTTTTCTTTGGACTCCATCTCTTTGCAAGCAGTGGGACTAGCTTGGGGGATCACATGAGGTCTTTCTCCAGACTCAGTCCTACATCAGGAGGCAGCTGCTGGACCCATGAGCCTGCAGGGCCAAGGCTCTCCCTGAACTTGTAGGAGGCAAAGACTGTCACTTAAAAGCCTGATGTCCCTTCCCAGGGAATAGGAAATGAGAGGGAGAGGAGGAGCTCAAGAAATGGCCTGAAACCTTCACCTGTAGAAAGGATGAGGGTTGCCCTGAATGAGCCTGTGGGGCCTTCCCAAATCTGGATTTATGGGTAACACCACAATCACTATTCCCCCGTAAAAACCCCACCAGTGTCTACAGCGGAATGAGGTATTAATAGCTCCAGAGCGGAGGGGATATACCCACCTAATAAAGCCATTAAAAGAAGTGTCCCCAAGTCAACACAGTAAAACATAGTTTATACATTATCAAGGTCCAAATAACTTGCTTGGTGTTATTAAATAATAAGCTAATAGCAAGCTAATAAGATAATAAGAAGAAAATTAAAATTCCACCTACCTAGTAGCATTCTAGCAGCAGCAAAACTTCAGGGAAATAAGTCTCTGTGAAAGATACCATGGAAAATGTGTTTATTACAAAATTCTTGTATTTATTAAGAGCACTATAAAAACCTCGCTTCATATCAGCATATCAGCAATTTGAATTTTTATTTTTCTTTAATAATTCTTTAATAATTTTATGTTCAAAAAATAAAAGGATCATTTTATTTATTATTTACTCAATAACTATGTGTAGAATAAATTCAAGAAACTTTTCAATAGATTATTAATATTATGATTTATTATTTACATTGTTTTAGCTTTTAGTACAATGATAATTTTCTGAACTGGAAATGACAAATTAGAAAATAGTTCTCCTTCTGATTTCAACAATTCCATCAGTCTGGTTAGTACTGAATTTCTAGTAAAGAATTTCTTCTTTCATCATATTGGAAAATAAAGAAAAGCCATATATATATATATCTTGAATTCCTCCATCAGTTACAATAATCAATATGATTTCCATGAAGATGGTGTAAACAATAAAATAATTTTTTTTTAATGAAAGAAATAATATAGAATTAAATTAAAAACTTTGAAAACCAGGACAGAGATATTCAAAGCCAGATTCTATTTGGGACCATTTTTAGTTCTATGTAAGCTTTGTCAAAAGTTCTGGGATCATCCTGAGTCCAAAATGCTATACAGAAATAAGATGTGGCAGTTTAAGTTACTGCTGAGGTGATTCCTACAAGAATGCCAATCTGTGGTTTTAACATGAGGTTTTTCTCTCAAATTATTGAAGTAGGAATTTAATGTGTCCCTTTAGACACCAAGTAAATTCTTTTATTTTTTAGTATGGAGTCAAATTTCATAATTTCTTTTGTGTGCAGAGCAAAACCAGTTTATCAAGAAGAGGTACCATAGTGGCAACTTGAAAATTCTACAGCAGTGAATGTTCAAGTGTTAAACAATGAGGAGCAGACAGAATGTTGGCTTTGATGTCAATAAAAATATAGAAAGGAAAACAAATATAAAACTTTAAAACCTTACAGATGTAAAAATATATGTACTTCACTGTCAAAACCAATTGCCAAAGTTAAAAAAAAAAAAAAAAAAAAGAAAATCTTCATATACACCCAGATGCATAAGCTTGCAAAGAGAACAAAGACTACTATAAATATTCCAAGAAGCCAATAAAAAAACTAGGAGTGGTTAGTTCTCCTGTGTAATGGGCTGCCATAAAAGCTTTTATTGTTAAGGGAGTTACTTTACTAAGAGCTGTATGAAGAAAACTGAATGAATGTGAAAAATTGCATGCAATAACCTGAACTGAAAGATGATTATCAACCTCTGAGTTCTATGCTTTTGAGTGGGTGCTGCTGTTAGAAGATTGCCGTTGTGGTTAAAGAAAAGCTTGTTTTGTACTACTATCCCTCCTCCAGGTATACAGAGAGTCACTGTTCTTCTCCAGCGCCTTTGTCTGTCCATATTAAATGTCATTTTTTAAAATTGAAGGGCCTGATCCTGCAGTTTTGCTTTCAGGAGGCACTTCAGTGCACTGGAACATTTCTATTGGAATAAACTTTAGGATTCAAGGGTCTGATGGTCCAGTCCTGGACAGAGAAGCAACCATTACTCACTATGCCAGCTGTGTTGCACTGAACTGAAGAGATTGTTAGCCTGCAGGCCAGAGTTTGTAAGTGAAGCTTGACCTAAACCCACAGAAATTCCCTTGCATGACTCAAATGAGTGCTGAATCCACTACTTCCCAGCAATAAAAACAGGTTTTCTTTCTGTGGCTGTTGTTCTATTTATTTTTTTCCACTTAGTGAGGCATTTACAAGTACACCAAATGCACACATTGGTAAAAAGCAAAAACCCTAAAAGCTGTTTCACTTACAGCTGCAAAGGAAGGAAGTAAAAGCTGTAGTTATTTCTATACTTCACTATATGGGAGTTTTTGAGTGCTGTGCTAATTAGGACCTTATCAGTGGCTAAATGAATAGGCAGGTATCCTGTGCATTCCATGCCACTTCAAAGGGCGCTCCAAACAGAACTTTTACAACGTCAAGCTTTTAGATATTGCCACTTTACAGAATATCTTTCTGCCTTTGATTTTTCAGCCACTTTTTTCCACAGCCCTTATCAAACACAACAAGAGCAGAGGATGTCTGCAAATCAGAAACCCACCAGATACATCAGTTTAGAGTTTCCATGGTAAATGCTAAGACACCATGCTCGGGGCCTCTCAGTATTTCATGTGCATTTATAATTCTTTATCATCCTTTCTGACTTTTGCAGAGATCAAGCAAAAGAGAAAAACACTAACATCAGTGTTGCTACTTCTCTTTCTGTTCTTTTTTCAAGGAATAAAGTAGTCTGAAAGAAAAATTGAAAGGTAGATACTGTTCGATCTCATGCAAAATCATCACAATGAGAAATTGAAAACACGGGACTTGAATGTGTTTCCATAAATGAGAACCAGACTTTCCTATATTTGCTCAAATTGACTTCTTTTTCTACAAATCTCTAAGAATCGGTATGCTGTGTTAATATAATTTTAAGTAATATTGATATTTATAAAGTTAATTTATCCTAATAAAAATACCATTCAAAATCTCTGAAGTACTAGCTCATTTTCAACATTACCAGACCATATAGAAAGTTTAGCTAATTCTGCATAGCAGACACTCTTCTTTATACAAATAAGTTCTGCCCTGTGTTGGCCATTAGGCTAATGACCTCAGAGGTTGAGAAATAAATGCTGCTACCAGTGTACCTTGAACACAAGTAAGTGCTGTGCCACTGCAGAAGCCTGTTCCAGAGATGTTCTGAAAAGCATCTAGCATGAAGTCATCTCTCCCAAGAAAAAGTCTCTTGGACTGCATAAATGCCCCTTGGGGATAGAGAATGTTGTTTTCAGACCGCTTGATTGACTGGATTTAGTTTCTGCTAAAATAAACTCTATAAACTAGACTCCTCAAAAGAAAATATTTCTGACACAGTCCATACTTCTTTTTACCTGTAGCTGCTTTTGGAGGCAGCTCAGAGGTTCTAATCATGTACTTCAGGCTATTTTAACACCCTGAAAAAGGAGCAGCACAGTTGGCTCTGTATTATTATCAGGTAGTGTGCATGATTTGTACCTAGGAGGTTAAGGATACTGTCTGATCTGCCTTTTGCCCGTAAATCTCACTGGCTTTCACCAGGAGAAGAGGCTGCACATGTCTGGTTTAAATGGGCCATTTTTGCTACTTAGCATCAGGAGTTGTTGTGAGCCCACATCTTCAAGAGGGAATAGTGGGTACATAACAGTGAACATTTGGCCAGGAGTGTTAGATGCAGCCAAATTTGCCACTTCTACCTGGTGTTTCCTTGATAGAGGCCATCTTCGAAAGGGAAATCTATCATATTTGCCTCCAGCTCTGGTCATGCAAACAGTTGGCATAACATTCTGGGAACAGGATACTGGAGGGGATGTGTTAATAGGATATGTGTTCTCAGCAAAACTTGTGACTGGTGGTGATGTGGTCGGAGACTAAAATCAATCCTGGGTGTGTGGGATGGAGATCATGGTTTGGCATGTCTCTACATCCCATCTGACCTCTGCAGATCCAGCCCAAGTTGCTTTCTATTGCTTACACAATATGACTGCTATAAATCCCACTTAACCTTAGTAAACACATAACTTGTTTGCAGAATTTCCAGGTGATGTTAAGTTCTGTTTCTCTCACTGTCATTTGTCTGGCTGAAATAATAGATTGCTGCAGACCAGCTGCAAAAATCTGGGTGTATTCCAGCAGTCCAGGAAGTCTTCTGAACATCACACTGAGCTGAAAAAAGCAGAAGGCTATTCTAAATTTGCAGGCAAGGGAGCAACCGTGCGGCGATGATTTCACAGACTTCTAGGGATAAAACCTCAGCCTTTGAAATTCCCTGCAGTGTAGTTAGAAATTTGTAAGGTGTGTTAAACCACAATTTTGCTAAAAGTAGCTGTGCACATGGATCAACCCATAATACTAGCGATACTACGGATGTGCCTGAGAAGTATCACCATCTCAAGCGTTGCAGAACTATGAAATTTTGCTTCCTCAAATTGTAAGGTATCTTCTGATTCTTATCCTCCCACTCGTGAGCATTGCCTTACTGCTTTGCAGTGTGTTCCTTAAGCTGCTTGTAAGGCAACAATGTTTACTAAAAAGGTATACCCTTGTCACTTCTCAAAAAATCAAGTGTATTCTTGAAAGCTCTCATAATTAAACAAAAAAACAAACAAACACAATGCAAACTTGCTGATTTAGAGAATTGTTATGGTTAAACAAAAGGAAATACCTAAAAGGCCAGTACTGCAACATCATTCAGGGAAACTTCCATTGTTATTAATGAAAGTTTTGTTTGAAAAATGACTTAATATCGGATTTACAAAGACATAATTAGGGAAAAAGGCATTATTATGTTGAGTGACATGGTCATTTGTTAAGCAACAATATAGTATTTTGTTCATAATGAGAGCTCATTGAGTTATGTTACCTTAAGTTTTCAGCTTCTACTTATGTTCTTTAGAAGACAATGAGAAGGGCTTAAAATAATAGAAAATCTGCTAAAATCACTATGGCTGCTGTGGTACTACAAAGACACACGTTGGCTCCCTCTGTACAGTGTATAATATACATTTAACCTGTCACCAAGCACAGAGAATTTTACAGGTAAAATGCAAAGGGATGAATTTAATAGGTATCAAATGAACATTTTTTGTTGTAGTTCAAAGTAGCTACTTAATCTAAAATACTAATTTATTAAATTATAAATTAATGTATGTTGCATCAGAAATGCTCACAATTATTGCATGAATCATTGTAATGAAAAGTTACAGGTTTCTGGAACATAATGAAATTCAAACTTGCATTCTTAGTGCAGTTGCCATGGCCAATTCAGCTGAAAATTAGAATTATTTTGAGAGCATTTCCTGGTCTTTGACCCCTCTTATAGGGTTTTAAAAAGCAGGTTTTCATAGAGCATTAACCTCATTCCCAAGCAATTCATTTCTCTGAGTAATATGAGAGGTGTTAAAACACTTCAATAAAAGGAAAAGTATTTAAACATATTTTATTCTATGTTTCAAAAGGCTGGACATTTAACTTCAAGGATTTCTGGCTGTGTAATGGGAAAGACTGACAACAGAGCCAACTGCAATAAAGTATAGTCTCTTGTATATATACATATTTATCAAGATAATGCCTCGTGTCAGCTAGGCAGTAAGAGACAGCCATATTTGACAAGTTATAGTTACATATATACTCTATATTTGTTTCCGTTCTACTGTCAAATGCACACAATAAGAAAGATGTGAGAGGGGAAAATAAAAAAAAGCGCTGACTCTGGACAACGAAAGAGAATTTCATGGGTCTTGATGGTATTCCATGAACCTAAGAAGTCATCATATCTATTCTATAACACTACAGCACCAGCTGAATGGTCCTGAGATAAACTGAAATGCTTCGAATGTGTAAAAAGTGTGGAGTGTAATTTATTTTTCTTTTGAGCTCTATGTAACTTTCACTAGATTATGCCCATGGATTTTTGTAAAAGCAAACTCTTCTGAAGTAAATGGGAGTTGTTTTATATTTTTATCTATATCTATCTATATCTATCTATATATTTATATATCATAAATCAGTTTTATCATCTCCAGCACAAATAACAAGCATACCTGAATAAAAACCCCAAAATTAAATATTAAAGATTGGATGCTAAGTATGAAATATTAGATACTGCATAATGAGCCTGCTCAGTTCCAACATTCTAGTTGCTTTATGACAGAGGTAAGAATGAGTCATTGCAAATACTATGTTATTAATGAAATGGACTAAATTGCTTATTACAAAGTTAGATCCTATCCAGTTTCTGTCTCTATAAACTATATTGGTATTTTGCAGCTTTTGTTTTATTATTTTTCATCTTTGACAAACAAGCACCAGCTTATCACTCAAGTGGCTTGTCATAGCCTGTACTTGTCATACTTTTCAGACAGTATTAGAAAACACGATGAATTTTCTGCAAAAAGTACTAAAGTAATTTGAAGAAATTATTTGAAGAAATGAACATATAGAACAAGCATTATTTCATTATTCTGGGAGAGAACTATAAAATTGTCATGTAAAAATGTTATGCTGATGGAGGGGAAACTTAACAAAGCAAATACTTATTTTCAAGTCAAACTGCAAAAATGTGAGAAGTCACCTAATGTGTGAGCACCTTAATCTGTGGGTTTGCAGGCTTTTGAGGCAAAACAGTGGCAGAAAGTTGTTATATTATAGGGCTTGTCTTGTCAGGTACTGTTATATGTGCATAAAATTATGTATCTGATGGGAATTAATGGAATTTCTCAAAGGGAAACCAATTGTGTCTCATTGCATGCTTGAGATTGGCCCAGTATTTGGGAAGCATATCTCAGCATGTTTGATGTCCCTGAAACTCCCTTTTGGCTTACTGGTAAATATCTGCAAACCCATGAGTTTGAATATAACAATGCATTAATTGCAATGCAAAAGAGAAACATGTAGCTCCAACACTGTCTGGGGGCAGAGAAAGCCTTATGGAAGAGTGAACCTCATAGAAATGGTGAAGTTGCAGCTACAGACCCAGCCGGAGATGTTTTCTTTGGGGAAAGCCAGACAAATTCAAGGAAGCAGCTCCTTCCAAGGCTAGTAACAGGGCATAGTGGGGCTGTGTGCACCTCAGAAGGTATCTCCTGCTTAGAGTAGGGCTTAGTCACTTAGTGAAATGACCAAAGGATGTATCCTTACAATAACAACACTTCTGCATACAGAGGAGCCAATCCCAAGAGAGGGTACCCAAATGCTGCTGTTATTGAAAATCCAAAGTGTGTTGACTCCTGTAGAATGAAGAACCAAAATCAATAATCTCCACAGCTGAATCCAACCCTAACATGGACATCTGTGCTTTGCACAAGATGGGTCCAAACCCCTCCACTCCCTGCGTTGTGCAGTGCACTAGGTCCACTCAAGTGCATCTATCGTAAGTGTTGCTTCTCCTTACTGCAGGTGAACGAAGAATCTATCCATTGAAAAAACATGCTGGAAGTGTTAAGAATGGAATTGCTATGTAAATACATTACTGCTTCCCTTATTTTACCAGAGAAAAAAGCGCATCTGTTGGAGAACTGGTTTACAACAGAATGACAACTACTCAATAACGTGTATTTTTTGAGACACAAATCTCTTTCGGAAAAGAAGTGAATGTAACTTAATTGACACTTTTGCAAGCAATGGTTCCTTCACTTTCAAGTGTTCACCTTACTGAGGAAAAAATTGAAATGCAGCCCAAGATGTAAAATATTGATGCTGCATTATTCAAACGAGAAAGCTTTGGTATGTGTCTCTTTTGTTTAATCATGCTAAAAGCAGAAGTGCACGGGGCATAAATGACAGAACAATAAGGCTCTTATGTATTTAAATGACATCAGACTCACAATGCAGAACAGAAAATAAAACGCCTCTAAACCTAACATATCCCCAAAATCACAGGCACATAAAGAGATTAGGGTTTATTAACATGATCTTGTTGTGTTTTGTTTTTGTTTTTTTTTTTTTTTAAATTAATGGTGGTATTTATGAGAATGATGTTATGCTTAAATGTGCTAATGCACACAAAATAAATAATTGTCTATATGTTAAGACCATTAACTTAAATATTTGAAGTTAGGCAGTTCCCATGGAATCCTTATTTGGATCATTTTAATATCTCTGCTAAAAAACCAATCAATTATATGATAATATACTGTATCTGTCACCAACCTTCTGCCTCTTTCAAGAGACAGGATGGACAATGCTCACTTAACAAAGCACTATTCAGCATTACATTTCATCTCTATTCAGCATTAAATTTCATCTCTATTCAGCATGTGGCCTTATGACATGTTTATTGTATTCCTTGTTCTGAATACCAAAGTGTTAATACTCTCTTGTTTTTCTCCTTTTGTTGTACTCCTCACTGCAATATTTGATTGCATCACAAACGACATTTACTTTATCTCAGAGCTCCTGTGAGGCAAATTAACTTTTTCTGGGTTACGAATGAGAAATATGTATTTATGCAGTATAAAGGCTCTGATATTAAGAGCCAAATATAAGATCCCCATATACTGATTTTTCACAAAGGTTCTTACTTTATAGTTTTGAACAAGTCTGCATTATTTAAGTGCATGTATTTCCTAGCACATTATTATTTGGGTATTCAAACACTTTCTAAAATTGATGTTAAGGTCTTATTCCCATTGTTTACAAGTGAAAGTACTTAGTATTAGACTAGATAACAAGATAATTTTTTTTTTTTTTTACTGCTAGTATGGTAAAACACTGAAACAGGTTTCCCAGAGAGGTTGTGCATTTTTCATCCTTCAAATGTGATATCCAAAACCCAATTGGGCAAGATCCTAGGTAATGTTCTCTGGCTGATCTTAAATTGAGCAGGGGACTGGACGAGACAATGCCCAGAGGTGCCTTCCAACCTCATCTGCTCTGTGATTTTGGGCTTCTGTGAGATTTTAGCTAGGTCAGCTGAAAACATTTATAAGAAAGAAGGAGCTGAAAAGTACAGACCATATTTATGCTTATCTCAAATTTATTAAAGTCTTACACTGGAGTTGTTTTTATTTAGTCTGACATTTTAGTTCAGTCAAGATAATGTTAGCATAAATTTAAATTAATGAAAAAATATATAGCTGTGTTTGATCAAATTTGATTAACAGTCCATATCTATTTTTCTTAGATTTAGTACAAATATTGTGAAATGAATCTAAATATTTTCATATTTTAAAAGGTACCTTCAATGAAGGAGAGATGAGTCATTTAAGATCATGAAATTTAGCAGCTTAAAAATAAATGATAAGCAGTTGCAGAGTAAATTAAAGAAGATTTATGGAAATAGTATTAATTGCATGATTTAATCTAGGGAAGCAGATTATTAGAATTTGGAAAGCATACTTAACTATCTATGTTCAAATTACCTCTTTTTGTAGCACAGAAGAATGAAAAATGCAAATTACTTTTTAATACAATATATCTTCCAGTATATAAATATATACATATATATTTATATATATGTTGGAGCATAATGCACAACAATTGCAGACTCTGTAGTTCAAGACAGACATTAACAGGTATGATACGGAAGGACTTGCCTATCGTCTCACTGTCCAGGTGATCCGGTAGGACCCACACGGGAATTTCATCACCTCTCACCCACCAAGGGACAGGGGAGCACCTTGCAGTGCTGGATCACAGAACAAAATGCACCTCGCTGCTCAATATTACCTGGTGGGATCGGGGCTCTACACTGTGAGGTTGGAGCTCTGTGCAATGATGGGATGTGGACATGATGGGATGTGGAGCTAAAGTCCAAGCTGGGCATTGCACTATCAGGGAAGCTGAAGCTGAGGATCCCTCAGCAGTTTCATCTCTCTGGCTAATGCCCAGCAAAACACCCTTTACCACACTATGCATCTACATATATAATATAATTACTGTGCTTTCCCATAAAAGAGCTCTCTAAAAGCTTTTGGCCAGTAACCTAGTAGAACTGTAAGCTCTTGCCCTGAGGTGCGTTATGTCTCTTAAGATCTTGCACGGATTCCTTCAAAGTTGCTCAATGGGAGTAGTTTTAAAAACCAAAATCTGAAAATGCTGTCTTCAGCGCTGAATATTGATGTGATGCTTTTATCATGAAGAGAGCCCAAATGAAACCAAGCTGGAGTCTGCACGACACAGGGATGATTGTAAAATTCTCTTTGCCCACAAGAGGGTACATCCCACAATGTGACGCTTCTTAGGTCAGGATAAAAATTCAGTTTAAACAGTCAATGAATGTCATGCAAATCTGGTCTCACTTTAGATGGTTTCTCTTAAACGGAACAAAATAAAAGGGAAAAAAATCATCACATGGAGTTTCTAGAGACAAGAAAAAGACAGGAAGATATAAAAAATACTGAGCTGAAAAAAATTATACTCATATGGACTTAAAATGGATCAGAATGAAAAGAATAAAGCAGAACATCATCATCATACTTTCTACAGGTCAGGACCCTATTATCCCTAATTGTGTCCATCCCCAAGCACACATGTCAGTGAATGTTTGCCTTATTAATGTAATCTAGAATAAATATATTTAGAATTTATTTTTAAATATAAAAAATAATATTGGGAACTTCAGAAATAACTAACGACCTGTTAGACAATTGGAAAACATAAATAAACCTGAATTTAAAGCCACTGTATTTCACACTTGGTAAAATCCTTATGTTTAGCTAAACATTTGCAACAGAAAGAAGCATTTGTCTTTGATTTCTAATAAATTTTAGCTTCATTTTATAAACTTTACAAACATCCCTTAGAGCTTACAGACAAAATTGTCATGCATCTTGTGACTTTTAGGTGTGTACTTTGTTTTTGGTCAAATTATATGAAAATATGGTGCACTGATAAGGCAAATATATATATACATATGAAAATAGAGACAAAGAGAACCCAAAGGTCAAGGAATGACATATCTGCCTGACAGAGAAGGTTTATGAAGTAAGCAGTCAAATCCGTTTTGTTTAGGAGTTAGGTTTAGGAGTTTAGAAATGCACACAGAGTTTACATTGCCTCAGGCAGAAGAGTGATCTGCTGGGATGAGCCTAACCTAGGATAGGGATTACAGGGTAGCCTGTTATGGCTACTCCTCTTTTTTTCATCTCCATCTCCATCATCTCCATCTCCATCTCCATCTCTTTTTCTTTTGTCTTTTCCTGTGGGTTGAATGCATGGATGCTGTCTGCTGTGCTGCCTGTGCCCTGAGAGTGTGCATCCTCTCTGTATTTTGGATAAGTAGCACTTGACACCTACATCCACATTCAAGTGGGAAGGATTTACTTTGGCTTGAATCTAGCACTAAAGGACCAGCTCATTAAGGCTGGGTAGCATGTGTTGACCGAAGAGATTTTCCTAGCTCTGTGATGCTTTATGCAAACCTTCAAATCCCTGGTAAGGCAAAGCAGAGACAAGGCAGAGGCTAGACACAGAATCACAGTCTGCTGTGTGTAAAGATTGGTTTATTTAGAATATTTTCCTCTTGCTACATTACACATAGCAGCTATGGATGGCTAATTCCATGTATGCCATGTTAATTCTGACAGTTAAGAAGAAATAGCATGGTGCTTTTGCAGCTGCCATGAATTTCCAAGAGTTTTGTTACCTTTATGTAGTTATTTCTTGCTCTATGTTGTACTCCTTCCCATCCCTATATATGTACACCTTTGATAACACAAATGCACTTCTTAGGTGAGGAAAAAATGCAAATAATAATGGTAAATTTTTGCATTACCCAAGTTTTTTTTCCAGATTAGCCAAATGTTTATTTCTGTACCTCTGTGTCTCCCAAGGAATTAATTTCCACAATTTCCCACCCTTACTGCTTTAACTCTGTTGGCTATGGAAGTAACTTCAGAGATCTTTCAATCACTACTAGACTCCATGTGCAATAAGACAACATCCTCGAGTTTTAGACTCTTGACTAGTAATACCTTATGACACATAGCAGTTAAAGAAAAGGAATTGCAAAAGACATGGTTGTTTTTAGGATTATGGTTTCCTTATGTTTTCTTGAACCCGACTAACAGTCATACTCCAAAATAAGTGGGCATATAGCTCTGGAGTTGAAAAACAAGTGGACTTAAGCAAGTGCTCTTCAGTATCTGATAGGATACAGTTAGAAGATGTGAAGGGAAGGAGAAAAACATCACGATCTTTCTTTTTTTCTGTGTGCATCTCTTCAGTAAATGTTGTTAGTTTTAGAGGAGTCACATTGTTATCCACTTATCTCTACATCTTCAGCTTTCATAGTGTCCATTGGACTGATATCATAAACAAGATATGCAGCAATGAAAGAGCATGGATCTTGAATAAGAAAGAGCAACATCTCATTCACTTAGTACATTCAATGGAAGATGTTGTTACTGAGGATTTGTGGCCTTCCGATACACATGGGAAAAAATAGCAACGACAAACTGTAATCAAAGACTGCATTAGTGCATGTGCAAAAGCAGACAACGTGAAAATTTGAGGAATGAATTTAAGTCTCCCATTCCCAGACATTAAATGCTTGGCTTTGTAATTTCAATATTTTAACATAATTTTTGTTGTGTTGTTTTTATCTGTAGGACCCCACTTTTTAGTTTACACCTCCTGAGGGACTGAATGCTTCAGAGTTAATGAACTTTCTCATCAGTTGGCCATTAGTTTGAACTGAAGCCAACTCATCAGGATGAAAAGCATCTTCCATCTAATGGATGTTTGGGGTTCTGTATAGAATGAGTTTGGCAGATCTCTTTCTCTAGCTGCCACAACACAAACATGCCATAATGCTCTGCACTAATTGGCAGATTCAGTGAAGAGGCCAAATGTTGGCTGATCTATTGAGTCTGATCTACCCTTTTTGCCCCTGGAGGAAATCTTCCACCTCAGGTATGCTGTCATGGTTTGTTAGTGTTTTTTAAGCTTACCAGACTGCTTTTTTTCCAAATCCAGAGAATATCCGTCATGAAGAATGCCTGGTGAAGCCTTTCATTATTACTAGAACCACATAACTATTTAAAGTTGCCATGAATGTAGGTATATAATGTCAGTGCATTCAATATTTCTTCCTAGAGGGAAAAAACAAAAGTCTGTTTCTGCACATATTAATTGGAAATTCTTGGTATGTCAGCGAATGAACAGCTAGAAAGCATATTTTTGAAAATCATATTTTTTATTCTCATCCTTTTAGTCTTTTTTTTTTTTTTTTTTTTTTTTTTTTTTTTTTTTTTTTTTTTTTTTTTTTTTTTTTTTTGTGTCTCCATTAATATCACAAAGTAACTGAAACAACCAGATGGAAAGATGCTAGACTAACATGGAAGAGAGACATCTGAGGTGCTGTTTAAGCCATGCCTACCAGCCTTTTCTGCCTTTTCCAGGGAAGATTTCGGGGAGAGATTTACCACCAGAAATCAGTCATCTTTCCAGTGAAGCACAGAGAGCTTTAGCTGCACATGTTGTCTGATGTATCTTACTTTTGGATGTCTTCCCCAAGGTCAGATACCCCATGGACAATTCTGTAGTGCGCTCTGCTGGAAGATATCTGTTCTTCCCAAGCAGCTCTTATGTTTTATTAGTAAGGCAACAAAAATAGAATCTGTTGTGAGCAGATTTCTGTTTGCTCCAGCTGTTTCCAAGGTATAAATCTGCAGGTGAACTGTGCCAGCTTTGAGGGCTGGGTATCATATTTGCTTTGCTGTGTGCAGCCTTCTCCCTCTTAAAAACACAGTTGGCCTACATCCTCCTCTACTGCCTTCACTCATTCTTGCTCAGTGTTTGACTGTGCTTTGGGAATGTTACCCAGTTGCTCTCTCCCTTTTATCATCTTTCTGCTTTTTTTTGGGTAATGCAAGAACATATTGGGTTTGTATTCGTGACTTTATGTTCATGTGTAAAGCACTAAATGGTAATATCTTTATCACTTTCAGCCAATACAAATTATAACCAATCTCATGCCATCATATGAGGCAGAAATATTGTTTCTTAAACCTTTTTTTTAAGTTAAATATCCTTTTTTCTCCCTCACAACTGATTTCAACCCAGGACACCTACACATTACTGCTCAAAAATTTTCACAATTATTTAATATTTATTTCGTCTATTTGACAGGAAAAAGTTTGGTAGTGTACTAGGGAGAGTGGGACATAACACCATACATAATTGAAATATGTTAGAAATGTATATAAAAAGTCTAAAACCACATGATTGTACTTGCTAAACACATACTTCCAGTTTTAGAACAATTCACTAATACTAACCATTAAATATTACTTTAAAATATTTTTAATTTTTTTTTTTTTTAATGGAACTGTAGCATAACCTGAGTTGAAAGGGATGCACAAGGATCATCAAATCTAGCTCCTGTCCCTGCACAGAACACCCCAAGAATCACACCAGGTACCTAAGAGCATTTCCAAACACTACCTGGACTCTGTCAGGCTGGTGCTGTGACCGCTTCCCTGGGGAGCCTGTTCTGGCGCTCAGCCACCCTCTGGGTGAAGAACCTTTTTCCGATATCCAAACTAAACCCTCCCTGAGGTTTTGCCCCTAGGTTGGGGCGTATCTTATATCAAACAGGTAATGAATTAAATAGAAGAAGGGACCGTAAAACTGACGTGTTTATATTTACCAACTGTGTCTGCAATGAAACAAAGTAAATCTTTCAAATCTAAAAGCCAATTGTTTTCGAATGTTAATGAATGAAGACAACAGTCTACACTACGTTTCCACCAATGCTGTAATTTCTTTTTATTTTTTTTAAGTAATCAGGAGTACTTCTTTCACTTAGACAGCTGTGGCACCAGTTCCAATGTTTCTTTCTTTTCTTCCAAACCCACCTGGAACATGTCAAATTTGGGGGTGGGACTATACTGACAGACCTGTTTCAGGACCTCTTCTAGCTCCCATACCTTTACTGTCACCAAGGTGTTCTCAACAACATCAAACTCTTTGTCAGACTGCTCTTTATCCAAAATTCAACACAAAGGAAGGCTCAAACTACAAAACAACCTACAACAAGTCCATAAGGTCAAAGCTCTCATGTTGGAAGCAGATGGACAGGGTCTTTCACAGTTGTCATTGGTATCTGACAGCTTGAGGTTTTAACATGTTTTCAATAACATGCTTCCAGAGGTCCTGCCAGAATCCTAACTTTAGTCAAACACTGGTAAGAACAGAGCTTAGACCTTCAGTGAAGGGGCACTTGTCAGTGAACTGCATCAGGCAACAGCCTTAAACACTCCTACTCTGTCCCAATAGAACTCTTCTGTCGCAGAACCTACCGCAGACAATGTAAGCTTCTTACAAATATTTCTAAAAAACTGCAGGGTAGTGGGTGTTTTCTGTTTTTTTTCTGTTTTCAACCCTCCTCACAGGTTACTTTTTTCCATGTAGTCCAGTGAAATTTACTGAGCCATACTCCTCTTTATTTTCAGCATATTGCTTAGAAGGGGAAAGAGAAAAAAAAAAAAAAAAAAAAAAAAAAAAAAAAAAAAAAAAAAAAAAGAGAGAGAGCGAGAAAGAGCACAGGAACTTTGAAGAAATGAAGATTCAAATGCGGGATCAGCTTTACTACTGAAGTCACACATAAATCCAAGCCAATAAGAGACACTGTCATTTGCTTCCTGACTCAGGGTCAGGAACTGCTTATCTTGTTTTCAAAAAGATACTAATATGCACAATTCAGATAAAAATGTTGTCCTTTATATTTGCATTTGTATAGATATTTTAGTTGTATTTATGCAGTAATTTTAAATGCTTATTCTTGATTACCTAAATGAGAGGCCTATAAATTGTATATAATAGGCAACCATGTCTCAAATATTTCATAAGGCTATTTTAGTTTCACATAACACTTTCCATGCACAAAGGCAGATATTAAATGATTAAGCAATGATCTATATTAAAATTTCTATAATTCTTCCATAGGTCTAATTAACTTTTGTATTTTTAGGATACTATGTGTAAATAAGTATAATACTACAGGAATGCAAAAATTTGTATCTGCAAATAATTAAAGGGGGCCTTGGCGACTAATGCTTTATTTTCAGGATACTGTAGAATATCCCAAATCTTGTATCCACAAAATAGTGCATACTTTTCAAGTGTGATCACAAAGTGAGTTAATAATTCATATTTTACAATATTTACTGCATAAAAGGGGTCATGCTACACTTTTCCTATTCACAAGCTCTGGACCCAGATTTTCCAACCCTTTATTTATCAAAAATGAAATACTATGCTAACCATGACCTTTTAACAACAGTCTATTCACAGCGGCCAAAGGTTTTTATTGCTGACCTATTAACCTATTATAAAACAATAATTTCCCTGGGTCACCTCTTTTTTTAAGGAGAAGCAAAACAAAACCACAAAGATTAAAAGAATAAGGATTAAAACTCCCTGAAACATTCACCAAACACAGAATTTCTTCTTGTTTCCTTTGCCAGAACACATCAAGCAAATACTATAATTTATAGCTTACCCCCCTTATAAATCATGAATCCACACATTAAAAAAAAAAAAAAAAAAAATCTGTTCTGAACATACCTCTTTTCTAGTAATTTTAAGTTTTCCCATGTCCATTAGGCCCTTACAACCTAATCTTGCTCTGCCAATTGCTCCCATGGTGAGATCATTAAGTAAATTATTTAAAGATCAAACAGCCTGCAGTGACAATGGAGTTCCATGTAAGGTAAATGCTTCAAAGCCCCCCACCCCCCCTTCTCAAATTATAGCTCTACAGGCTATTCATCACCTCTGGATGGGGCATGCCCCACCATTACTTGGCTTTTTGCTGCAGGCTAAGGTAGCACCACTAATTGGCCTTTGTAACAAAACTGACCTGTGGACAGGATAAAACTTGTTTGGAGCTTTAGAGACAACAATTATTCAAGGTTAAAAACACATCAATGCCAGAACTACGTCACTATAATAAGGGTGAATGAATTTCTTCCTCTCGGGTCTTAATGTGAAAGAATGCGTTCATGTTGTGCCCATGCCAAACAAAAGCTCCTTCAGGTAGTTGAACTGGTCCACTTTTCTTTCTTTCCCCCACCCCTTCTTTTTTAGCTCAAGGACAAGTAGGTCTATCATTTTCTTTATTTCTTCAGAGCCCCTCACAGTGAGGGCCCTTTGATCTCCGAGAATAATGGTAGATGGAACAATTTAACTGCTTCATACAGGTGCAGGAGTTTATTTGACAGGTTGTGGCTTTTATTTCTAGCACATTAGCTGCATGCATACAAATGGGTTCTTGACAGACTCAAGCAGGTAGATCAGAATTTTTAATTTTTTTTTTTTTAAGAAGCCTCAACAAAACCTGACCACACCTGCAATGATGGCACAATTTGAAATGCCACATAAATTAAAGACAGGTAAGGCCAATGGTTTCCCTGCTGTGAATGAATTTTTACAGCCAGTGAAAACAGCAGGTAGGAGGAAAAGCAGCACACATCAAGTAAACAACAAGGGTTCCTGTCACTTCTCTCTGAAATTAAAGAGATCGTATTTGATCTGAGTTTATTAAAATAAATAACGCTACTAGACAGGATTTTTATGTTGTATTGCCTATAACAGGATAGAATGCAGGCCAGAAGCAAAGTGAGGGAAAACATTTGCAAATTGCATTTACTCAGACCAGCCCTTTTTCCTAAAGGAAGATTATCCGTATGAATTTTCTTGAATTTACAGTCACGCATGATTATGACTAGTAAAGTGAAAACCTACCCTTAGAAGCCTTGTAAAATGAGGGTTTCTTCACTCATTTTTTGGTTTTTCACTTAAAGTGTCATTGAAATGGCTTGCATAAGGGGATGCTATTCAACAGTGTACCAGCTAATAATAAGTCTGCTAAAGACTGATTCTTCAGACTGCTACCACTTATGAAAGAAACACACACATTTTTTGGTTATTATCTCGACTCCTCGACTCTCCTGTTTTGAGCTTGCTCTATTTTTTTTTTTTATTTTTTTTCCCCCAGTGCATTTCAGTTTTTCAAAGAGTATTGCCCTCAAAGTCAAGAATTCAAGAAAAATAAGGCGTGGGACATTGTGCCAACATAAACAATTTGTTTGGAAGTTTTATATCAAGAATAGTAATACAGATGCAGTTATGCAAGAGGCAAGATATTTTGTATTGGTTTAGTTTATTTGACTTGTGGGAGGATTTATTCTAGACTAACAGTTTTTACAGCAATGTAAGTGCTTTAGCACTTAATCTGTAACACTATAAATGTAAGTGTGACAATGTGCTTAAAATTTTAAACCTCGAGGTTACATTGACATCACCTTTACTGATATGGCTGTGACAGTGGCAAGAGGGGGTCAGAGCTGAGAAAAAACCTGTATTAGTCCTTTCCAGTCAGATCTGGTGCATTCATAGCGAGTGTTTTGTCACTGCATCAGGCTGGTGATGTGCTGCTTCATAGTTGATGTGCTCCTGTTGAACACATGGCCCATTTATCACCTGCGTGGTAACTGTAGTAGCTATTAAACAGATTTGGTGAAAATTACACCCCAGTTCTCTGGGCAATATAACGTTCTCAGAGAGGCAACAGAAGCACAAGGTTGCAATGAGGAATAAATGCTGAGGATAACTATTAGTCAATTTAACTGTTACAAATTTGTGCGTAGTGAGTCACGATCAAATGTAATTAAAACATGGGGTGTTTCTTCAGGTAAACTGGTGTTTTACTCCACATAAATGACCTCTTCCAAAAGACAGCTTGAGCCATACCTAAATGCTTCAGAGGAAAAATCCTAAAGTAAAGGGGGAGGTCCTAGAATGAATTTTCTCTGATAGACCACAGAATATTGAAATTCTGAATTGGATGAAAACCACAATTTTCTGCTGGCATAGTATAAAGCAGTGTAATTACCCTGAGAATATTCCTCCTATTGGCACATCCCTAGAGGATTTTTGTAGTCAGCTGATGGGAGAGGTAGTTTAACTGCACTGTTTCGTTCACCTTTTGCATATTGTCGTTCCTGGGGGAGGTGCTCCACATTGCTTCAGTGCAGCAGGTGTTGTGTGGATCGGTAACCACCTGCAGATTTATGTCTGCTGACAATCTTCCACGAAGCTCTGCTGTCCTCAAGCTGGACTGCGAAGAGCTGCTGTAGAGTGTGCTGACACAGGCTCTGCTGGGGCCCCTTCACCAGGGAAGATGCCACCCTGTAGCAGGGCAGAAGGAAAGAGTCGTGCCCTGCGGAGCAGAGATCACTGGAGACCTTGCAGCTTCCATGTTACTGTGGGAAGTGCTGCCCAAAGCCTGTTACACAAAAGCTCCCTCAGGCCAGATCACAGGCTCTGCCCAGTGTCCCACCATGAGATCAGTATCTGCAAACAAACTCAATTCCATATTAAATTCTTTCTTCTCCACCCTGCACCAGCTGTCCTAGGATGCTGACAAGCAGGCGCTCCTTGTCCTAGAACAAACAGCCTCCTTCTTTGTTTGTTTGCCTGTTAATTAAAAAGCAAATTCTCATTTGGAAAAAGCCGAACATCAGGATGTGGGAAAGACTGGCTCAGACACAGCAATGAGTTCTGTCGGCAGTCTGCTGCTCTAGCTCCCACAGCTGAAGTCCAAGAATAAACGTGAGGTGTTCCAGCTGCCAAAACACTTTCTGTAGGAAAAAAAAAAAAAAAAAAAAAAAAAAAAAAAAAAAAAAAAAAGAAGAAAGTGAAATCCATTAATGATCAGATATTTCAGAATACCTAATGAGAAAAAACCTGAAGACTTACCCTGTTCTGCCTCTTTTGCCTTTTCTATTTTAATACTGGAAATAAAATATGCTACAGCAGATTGTATTTCTGTTAAAGCTATAACAGGTTTATGACAGTACTAAAACAGTGCAGCAAGCATGGAAATTAGCGTATGAGTCTTTTAGCATGCCTTATTACTCTTATTTAACAAAAAGTATAATAGCTTTGTAGCACCTAAATGTACCTAAGTAGGGACATTTTCCCAAGAATTTTAATTTGGATCTGGCAACAGATCTATCAACCTTCATTGCCAAGGATTTTTAATATACAAATCTCAAAGAACTCCAGAGTACCTCTTACCTAATATTCAACTGATTAGAAACTGATCTATAAGAACACAACTTCCAAAATCTCATGTGACAATGTATCAGTGGATACACCATACGATGGACAAGTTAAAACAGGGCTATGATAAATTCTTTCTCAATGTTTCGTTTTTTTCAAGGGAGACTGTAATATTAAATAGGTGGTGGTCCAGTGGTGGCAGTCAGAGACAACATCAGAAATTTTGTTTTACTTATTCTAGGTTTCTTTGCAAGGAATTTAAAAAGAAAAAATATTTCTGCTTCAATGGAGTGCATTTTCCCTTCAGTGGACAGTTAATCTACAACATGACTTCATGTTTTTTGTCAGTGGGCATCTCAAATGGCATTCTTTCTCACCATGACATTGGCCACGGAAACATCCATGACTTGCTCTTGTGGGCCCAATGCTCAGCCCATGTGCTGGCTGTGAAAACTCCCTGCTGTGACTCACTCTGAAATCACTCTGTCTAAATGATTTCAGCTGGACTTGTGTTCTTCTGCAGCGATGCATGTGGAGAAGCTACTCTATTTCCAGGCAGAAGTACACTAGGAAATATGGAGAGTAAGTAACTGCACAGACATCTCTAAATAGTTCAACTGCACAGTCGTGTTAAGGGTCATACTATAGCTACTGTGGTTCCCAAAAATATAACAGACCAACACCTTTAACTGTAATTTTTGCACCTCATCCCAGTGTGTATCCCAGCTGGAAAATTCACTTTCCTTCTCTTCTAGAGAGGCCTACTCTCAGGACAAGAAATAATTGGTCAGCGTGTCTTGTTCATTCTAAATTCTCCATATCTGCCACTTGATTAAATACAGAGACCTCAGAAAGTAGCTCTAACATACAACTTTTTCATTTCACTATTGGAGAAAAATTCTCTTCATTCTGTACTTTTCAGATATCTGGGTTTATTATCCTTTTAAAACAAAATATTTAAATGAGAGCTGAAATTTATACTGTCATTAGCAATTAAATTCTGTAATCTTTGCTTCCTACATGCAATTGAGCATGTAACCATCTTAAACCATAGTAAACAAAGCTCTATTTGAAGTCACAGGGAAAGTAACACAGAAAGCTGTTACTTCTCAAATGACCAATGGAGAATTATCATGACTTGCCCATCATAAGACTCTGCTCCAAACTGAGATGAATTTCAGGGATGAAGGACCAAAACTGGATATGGCATGAATGGTTCCTTTCAAGAAATTAGCTAAAACACCAAAGACTTTGGCTTGCTAGGATCTGTACAGCCAAACAACAAAGAATTATTAAGGTTATTATTATTTAAATTTCAATACATATCGACCATCAATTATATACTCCATTTAGTTACTATATTTAAAGATGACAAGTTAACATATACAGTATTTCTTTCAAGCCACTATTTTGCCATCAAAAATTAATATAATAATTATGTATTGGTCTAGACTAACTACATGTAGAATATTAAACAGCATCAAAAGATTTTTTTTTCTTACCTACACAGAATAACAGAGATTTCTTGATTTTTCAGCTCCTTAAGTGTCTACTGCATTAAAAGTTTCTCACAATTAAAATGTAATCTGTTGACCTTTCTCTAACCCATTGCACATGCACCCATATCACAAAAAACCCCCTGAAGTTTGAATACTGCTGACGAAGTAAAGCTCAATTTTTTTCTCCTAACAGAACCATAATAAAAAACCTTCTCCTGTTCATGAACAGACCTACAATCTTATTCTTGAAACAAGTTTATAGAGTCCTGATATTTTGCACATCTCTGTGAAAAAACATGTGTCTCAACTGTTTTAAAAATGACAGAGGATATGACAGATACTTTCAATGATCCAACTAAAAGGTATGCTACATGTTAGATCCTGAAATTCCTAATTAGTGCTGCAATGATTTTTCTGCTTAGCAAAGGTTTCAAAAATTAATTCAAAGTTAATGAAAAAAATTATAATCTTTCCTGTTACTTCAAGGACTTGAAATCTGAATTCTAACTGAACTTGCAATTTTCTAGATGTTTCAACTCAGGTACATATTCAGCCACTTAATTTCTCAGTTTCTCTTCTTACCTCTCTTGGTTTTGTTTTGATGTGCCAAATAGGTTGAATGACTATTTTCCCCATTTGCTTTTTTCCTATTTTACATGCTTCTTCCAAGGGGTTTTCATCTTAGATTAGCTGTATTGTCAATCTGCTCCTGAAACTTTTCTATTTTTGTCTTGTAGAGCAAGCTGCTCATTCTGGTAGAAGAGGAACACATTCTTTGACAGTTCCTAAAGGATGGAAACTTTGGGGTTTGGAATAACACCTACTGGTTATTTTGTGTCCTCAAATTCTCAGTTACATCTTTCTGCTTGTTCTAGCTACACCTAAATCTCTCTGAATATTCTTGGGCTCTTAAGTGATCTTCAGAATTCCTTGGTGAAGCTGTAATTGATCATGAGAATGGTGTGCAGGAATGCCTGCACTACCAACTGGTGAACTGCACAGAAGGAAGGAGTTTGATTCGTTACAAGCCACTTTGAGTCTAGGATCTTGTGACCTTCTCAGTTTTACTGGCAATGAAGTTTGCCTTGGCCACTGGTTCCAGTCGCGCCCTGTACCTGCATACGGTGCTTAATGCTGGAGGACACTGGCTCTGCCTCACACAGAGGTTCCTCTGCAAGGTGCCCATGTGTGTGACTTCAGCCCCATTTTCACCAAGGGAGAAATCATTAGTGGCACATTCAAACACGTGTCACCAGATTCCCGTAAGTACAAAGCAAATTCCCACCAAAGAGATCCTCCACCAGCTCACCGTACCACTAATGGGCTGTGCCCATTAGGTCTTCCAGAAAAAAAAAGCTGGTGCTAAATTGTGGGATTTTCAGTCCATGTGAAACTTGTCTTTGACACCATAAAGACAATTTCAGTGGGATAGGATGTCACTGTCTGTGCAGTTTAGGATTTTTCCTTCTTGACCAGTTGTTTGCAAAGAACTGGCCACAGAGTCCTTTCTTTCTGCTCTCTCTTCCAGGTGACCACCTACACTAAAGAGCACTTACAACCCTGACATCCACTCCAAATGTAAAACCAAAACCAAAATCAAAACCAAAACAAGCCAACAGAACAAATAGGGTGGACTGGTTAGCTTTGTCAAGGTGATATCACTTTATTAGAACTTTTAAGCAAATTTTGATCCTTAGTTCTTCACTGCAAATTAAGATCAATTTAAGATTATTATATTAGCCAAAATACTTTTGGCATCTCCACAAGTAAAACATTGTATTAAAAAAAAAAAAAAAAAAGGTTACATTTATTTTGACATAGGCTGGTTTGAGTAGCACTGGTCATTTGTTTTGGTGATCACAGCTATAGGACTAACATTTTCTAATGCTAGCTAGTTTCTTTAATAAAAACAATTTTACATTATTTACCAGTTCTATAGAGTTATGTAAGTAGCCTATAACAATAAATAGGAGGTGCATTTGCCTGAAATATGGATTTTTCTCTTCTTGGCCTATGAATACAATGGAGCATTATCACTTTCATCCTGTGGACTGAACCACAGCACTGCATAATGCAACTTCAGTCCATTTTGAGATGACTGCAAATTGTCGTAATTTTTTGTTAGAGTAATGATCAAATATTGATATTTCTTCAGTTCATACAAATAGATAAAACCTTTTTACATGCTACTTAGTCAATATATTCTGATGTTCACATTAGGGATTTGGAAATCAATGTAGTTTTCCTGTTATTCTTTTATGATTAAATCAATTGGGGTTATTTACTCATAGCAGAAAATATGGGTGATTGCAAACCCTACAGCTTGGTGAATTGCTTTCTCACTACGGCTGCCCTGTAATGAGAAGGTACAGGTCCTCTTCAGGGGTTGACTAAACTTGTACGTATAGAAGCCATTTAAGGTGCAAAAATTGTTTATTATTAAGGGCTAGCAGTGTTTCCTGCCAAAGGGCATCTTCATCATTTGCTGTTATATTAACATTGACAAAGCATGGTAATACTAGAGCCCAGCAGTTCTGATCATATGGAAGAAAATAGCAGATACTTGGCAATTCACCTTAAACCAGCACACTCTGACTCCCAGGTTAAAGACACCAGATAAAAGAAAATGGAGTAATAAAATGGATGCATGACAGGAATTTTGGAAGTATTATTCCTGAGAATCATAGCTATAAAAAGGTAGGAGATTGTCCATTAAACAGATTTATATTAAAATTTCCCATAAAAGCAGCAGCAGCATAATCTGATATCCTAGATTGTGCAAACAGACTTTGTTCTTATTTCAGAGGCAAGAACAAATATTAATTAGTGCTATAATTTTAAGTAAAGCTACAGTTAAAGCATTGGAATACAAAGCTTATTTTGCTGGAGTCTGAGATCCCATGTTAATTTTATTTCTGAGGGCATCATCTATACTTTTCTTTTGGAAAGGAAGTATGTGTATGTATCAAATGTACATACTTGGCTATTCCCTTGGTGTATATAGAGAAAAGCACTTTTAATGCACTAAAATTATTCCAGTTCAAGCCTATTTGATCAACCTGAAACCCAGTTAATCTTGGAATCCCACTATTCTAATTTGTGCAGCTCATTCCAGAACCTCAGATTTGGAAGAACTATGGTATGTCTTACACTTGATGGAAAAATATGTTTTTCATCATTTAATGTACAGAATATATAACCATTTATAGACAGAATCAGAATTTTTCAGAATTTAGAAGCCCTAAGACCGCAAATCAGATTGTCTCCTGAAAAAAAAAATACTTGCCATACATGAAAAACAGAACACTGGTGGGTGCATCATACTGCCTTGATTGCCTTACTAAGGCTTTTGTAAGTTTAAGCAGCACGAGCCTTCTCCAGGCTTCAGGAGGTAGAGATGCTTCCTGCCTAGTTTTGTATCAGTCATGTGATTCACTGGATATAGAATACATCTGATAAAGAAAAATTGGTTTTGGGGAACAAAGAAAAACATTGGATTTTTAAAGCAAATGTGACTGCAAAGCCTTTATCAAAATTATTTCTATGGCTGAGTTTTAAACTTCAAAAATCTGGGTCTTTGATGAAAGAATTTACAGACTCTTAATCATGTCATTAAAACTGAGTGCCCATAGAATAAAAGGTGCCAGTATAACATCTTAAACCACACAAACACAAAGCTGAACTATAGCAAGCATGACAAGGCAGCAGTGTATTTAGATCTCACTTAAAAATCTGGGGAGGTAAATTTTCTTTCTTGACAGCAACAATCCCATAAATTGAGCTCATTGATGAATGTTTTTAAACATAGGTTCTCCTTTTTTCTCCTCTTTTGACTCAAAGAGGCAAAGAGCAAATACTCTTGTACTGAAGCCCACCCTTTCCAAAGCAGCACTAGAATGCTGTTGATTCCTGTGGGAAATTGGACATTCAAATCTTGTAGTTTTGAGAAACTCACTGAAGTGTGGAAACAAAGTGGGAACAGGAAGGACAAAGAAAGCATGTGGATTTTTACACAGTTTTTATCTCAAGATTCAGTCGTTTAAAGAGACAGGTCTCAAAATCAACATCAGCATGAACTTAGACATTTAAAAAAATTACTTAAAAGTGTGATTTTCATGGCTAAAATATTTGAAATGGAAAACAGTGAATGACTGGCGGGATGTGGTAAAGTCTGCTCCCTGGGGTTGCCAGGACCCCTGCCAGCAGCAAAAGCCATAATTCAGTTTGGAAGTGAAGGAATACACAGGTGTCAAAATATCTGAATGCTTAGGGAGCGCTGCAAATATATTTTTAGCAATAGGTGACATATACTATACTGACTATATACTTGACTTATACAACTGCAAATCTAGTGTAATTCTCTTGATTTCACGATTGTACCAGAAAAGCAGAATGTGTCTCTGGAACCTTTAAAAAAATGATGTAAAAATTGACTACACTTCTGAAACTGCACTGCAAAATTCACACCTTCACTAAAGCAACTTTTCACTGATGCAAGTTGCTTCTTAATTTCCTGGTCTCTCTCACCTCTGTGAAATGACTGCATACCCTTACACCTTGCCAGCAAAAGGAGGCTTCCCTCACTGCTTGTGGCAGGGCATTCTGTGTTAGTGGTGAGCTGTAAAAGAGCTGCTTCTCTCATTCCCCAGTACTGCCAGCATCCTCCTTCCTCACCCGCCTGAAACTGGCCAAGTATTTCAAGATAATTTCCAAACCTGGCTGTCCTTCAAGCCATCATCTTGGTACAGGTTGCCAGTAAAATGCCGGTGACCAGCTCCTTCTGGGTAAGCAATCTTCCTAATGAAAACAGGTCTGAAGTAATTATCAAAAATAGTGTTTTGCATATAAGCAATGCATTTAAATACCTTGATGGAATCTAGTAAATTTTAAGTACCATTTTTTAGGGATTACAGGGTCTTTGAAAAGAGTTAGGAAATATTAGTGTTATGCGACTGCAGGCTCGATTTGCTAATAAAGACAATACCTGACCCCAAAGGTTTTTTCCAGCTGCAGCCCCTGAAGCACAAATGTTGAGCATGTATCACACAGAACTGTCAGTTACTACTGGAGCCAGAAAATTGTTGTTTCAAATGTTACAGTACAGGAAAATCGCCTCTCTGCACTTGCTGCCAAAAAAATGACAGCTTAATTTATGCCATGCTGAAGCTACATTACAGAGCCATTCAGCCTGGCAGTTAAGTACACTCCATGCTCACATCTTTCCCCTGTGCAAGTACACTGGGGAGAAATACACAGGGACTGTAATAAGGACAATTGGCTGCAGTGTTTTCCATGTCACTGGAACTAAATACAGGTGAAACAGTATCAGCAATAAAATACATCACCTGAACCTCATATGCAAAACACCCATCGGTGTGTGGATTCACAAATAATCAGGAAGGATGTGGAACAGAAGTGTTATGCATGAAGTGGATCATAGAGAGGTTTGCTTGTGTCAGACCTCAGGGTTTTATGTTGAAGGGAGGTGCTGAGGTATTATCCATGCCTTTGAGAATTATGTCAGTATCCTTGGTTCAGACCTTCAAAACTTGGCAATGTTTACACTTTCTGAAATTAAAAATCTGACAGTATTAAAGCACAGCCTAGCGCTGATATTTGTCATCAAGGTTTTCAGAAGATATTAAAGATGCACATGACATTATTTAAAATGAACCATCAGCCAAACAAATCCCATAAAATTATCATCCTAAATGAATCCCAAGATTGCTATGTAGTTTTTGAAGGCCAAAGCTTAATTTTGTTTGACATTGAAACAATGATCATCCATGTAATAGAATGAAAAGAAATTATCATGTCTGTTTTTCTAGTGAGTTTATTCATATTAATCACATGGTAATTATGTCCAGAAAGATTGATCTTAAACAATCTTGCAAATGAAGAATTGCAATTCATTTCATAAACTCATCAAGATCAAAACCAGTTGATCTTGATGTCAGTTAATTTATTCCCCCTCTCCTTCCTCTTCTACTCAATGTTTGTACCAACATTACTATGTACAATATTAATGCTTACCTTTAGAAGGCTTCTGCTAATAGCTTACCCATTCACAGCTGACTGGCTTCACAGCTGTTTTCTGAGGTGCAGGGCAGCAAAACAAAAGCCTTCATGAAATGAATCAAATGCACTGACTGAGATTTTTAAAGCATAAATGGTCTTCAAATCTACCCATTCTTTTTTGCGCTATGAAATCTACCTGCAGTGAGTAGGGCCATGTATAAAACCACTATAGGCAGTTTGAAGAAAATATTTCATATTAAATTGGAAATTCTAGGGACAACTAAACAACTTCAGAATTTGTCATAATGTCAGAACAATGTTGGGCTTAGAACAGGCATGGTTTCTTTGGGAGATCTTGCGTCTTGTGTGAGCTTGTGTCCACATCTATTTTAAACTGATTTAAATAGTTTCCATTCCTGTTTTCACAGAGTTTACAATTTGAGTGAACCCCAAATCAGGCAAAAAAAATCTCAGCTGAAATGAGTGAAGTGTGGCTGTTAAACTAGAAATAGTCAGAAATTCTCAGTCTTTATGCTGACTATTAAACCCTGTTCACTCGGAATCAAATGCTGGGAAGTCTTTCATCCATGTAAGAGGAAGTCTGCCATTCAGTAGGGCAAATCAAAATGAAAAAACATAATTCCATAATTTTACTTAAATTTCAACTTCAACTTAGTACTACTATTCAATTAATACTAAAATATGTTTTAGTCTTTTCTTGAAACCTCTTGTGAATTTCTAAATGAAAACCTTTCTAAGCTTCTGTCATGTAAAACCCTATTCACACCAAATTGGGCATGTAGAAAGGTTTTATCTTACAGCACTTGAGTTTTGTTTTTTTGATTATTATTTTTTCTCTCTGTGTAAAGCTCTTGAAGCGAATCATTATATTATTTGTGCCTTTTCATAGATTGACACTATCAAATCCATAATCTCTTAACACATATGGGACATTTCACGCAAGGCATTTTCTCTGTGATTAGGAATGCTGTAAATTATCCATTTCCATTTCATGCGAAATAGATTCCTGTAGTATAAAGGTCTGTGTCAATCCCATTCTTTGGAGAAAGAAACATGACATTCTGTTTCTTAAGAGCCATAATTCATTGCTAGTTCTACCACAAACAACAGGCTCATCTTTAGCATGTGTAGCTCTACTTAGACGGAAAAATACGGGTATACATATTGTCTATAGTTGAGCTGTGTCAGGATTTAGAAAATTATTATCCCACATGAAATAGGGGAGGCAATGCACTACTAGAAGAATGAGTTTCATACTCATCAATGATTAATGACCAGTTAATCAGACACTGAATGTGTTTCCGTGTAAACTCGACCAACAAAGACATAGGAAGGTGCAGAGATATCCCAGGTTTCAACCACGTAGCCCTAGTAGTTTAGTCTCATCTAAGAAAGAAGAAAGGAGCTTTGCAAATATGACAGCCATATTTTACAATTTTTCTCCTGAGGAAACAAAAGCATGCTGATGCTGCACCCAAAGTAAACCTGAAACTCCTACTTTTACAGTATTAGCTAAATTTCCATGATTTAGATGAAGGATTAGACCTCTGAGAATCCACTTTGTCCTAGGAATTCCCTGAAATTAATAGATGCTTGGTCATCAGGTGTGGCGCCCCAGGAGAACTTTCCACTAGAGGATTTGTTGCAGAGGCAGAGGCCCAGGAGGGCCTGCCACTAATGTAAGAGCAATGCTTTTATTATATGGCGAGAAGGGCTTCTCTCCTATGGATCCTTGCAGCAACATGACAATATCTTTTAGGTTCTGTTACTCCATTGGTTTATTAGGATGATGTAAGCTTATGTCACCCTGGTTCCACCCCTGTTTTCCATATACCTATGTTCCCCAGAATGTTTTCCCTTCCTTCGGTCCTCATTGGTTTCTGTATCCCCGCCTACCTGCCCTGGCATCCTTTATTGGCTGTTACCCTTTGCCCCGCCCCTGTACCCTCAGACCATTACTTCTGATGCTCTGCTCCGCCCCCACTTCCCCTGTACTTAAACCTGTACCCTGCGTTGGTTTTGGTCTTCTGTCCCTGGAACGCTTTGGTGCGATACCAGTAAATCCCACTGGAACCCCACACAGAAGACCCTTCCTGCCTCTCATTTGCCAACCTCTACCCAGTTCATTGTGTGTGACTGTGTGGACAGTGTGATTGCTTGCGTGCCTGCCCAAGCGGCTTTATGTAAGGAGTTGCTTTTGGGAAGCTTTCAGCATTTACCATCCTCGCACACGGCTGCAAAAATAAGGAAGAGTCATTACATGAAATTTATCATTTAAAGAGTGCTTTGGGCTTTCAAATTTCTATTTAATTAATTCTAAATGTAGTCCAACACCCTACTATTTGGAGTGAGGTCTCCTAGACTGTTTCTCTGTATGCTGTCTCAAATCCTGTTTCTATAACAGAAACCTAGATGCATGTGAATGCCTCCCTCTTTTGTATACATTCTTATTAATATTGTGGCTGTTACTGTTTGTTCTCTTATGTCATTGCTGTTTTGAGTAAATTATTTTTATTTCACCTGTGATCTTTACCCTTTGTGCTTTCAAGTCTCCTCCTCAGCCACTGCAGGGGAAAGGGGAAGGAAAACGGGGGTTTGAGAGAGTGGCGGTGTGGTTTGTAGAGTCTCAGTGGAATCACAAAATTGCAGAGTACCTTCCTAAACCACAACAATTGGGAAAGCCAGATATTGCTTTCTTGCCTTGACGTTGACTAATCCTTAAAAAATATGAAATGTTAGGATTCTGTTGCAAAGGAAATCAATGACTGTACACACAACTACACGTGTGTTGACAGTCTGAAGCTGACAGCCTGAAGTTGGAGACATAACCTGAGTATTGCCCCATTCCACAAGCAATCTTTCAAATGGAACAGAAAATAGCATGACATAAGAGAAATCCTGGCTTGATTTTCCCTTTTTATCAGGAATTTCAGCCTTTGCTGTACCTTTCAAACTCAACTTATGTTGTCCTGATCTCATTAAGGTATATCATTAGGAAAATAAGCTACCATTAGATTTCCCCTTTCAGGAATATAACCCAGAGCCAATTTCTCTAATATACAAACAAACAAACAAAAATTGTAAGGAAGATAGAAACTCTGGAAGGCCTTGATTTTTCATGCAAATGAGTGAATGAATGCCAAAATGGAAGAAATGCATCTCCACAAGCTAACTCCGAAAATGTGTGTTGAGAGAAATGCAGCATGCAGCTGTTGTTATGGCAGCTATTGATTTCTGTAATATCATGGAATTCTTCAAATACTTCAACCAATTTCAATTTCGCTTTAATCTTACAAAAGAAGTTTTCTAGAAAAGCAATATGAAAATTTCAGGAGGGCTGCTACAACTAGGTGTTCCTTTTCTGATTCCAAGAAGGTCTTAAACCACATAAAACTGTTCATAAATGGAAAAATCCAACAACATAGTCATAATATCTTCTAATAAAAAAGAGCAGATACTGTGATAATAAAAACTCCAGTAATATGTCCATGTATAATTCTTCTTCTTGGGTAATGTTTAGAATCATAGAATCATAGAATGTTTTGGGTTGGAAGACCATCCAAAAATCATCAAGCACCAGCTCCCCTACCATGGACATGAACACCTTGTACTTGATCGGGTTGCTCAGAGCCCCATGCGACCTGGCCTCGAATACTACTAGAGATGGGAATCCACCACCTCTCTATGCAACATTTCCGGTACTTTAGCACCCTCTGAGTAAAGAATTTCTTCCTTGCAACTAATCTAAACTTACCCTCTTTCAATGGTTTAAAATCATTGCCTCTTGTCCTGTCACTATCTGCCCATATACAAAGTCCTTCTTCCTCCTTTTTATATAAACCCTCTTAAAGTACTGGAAGGTGCTGTAAGATCTCCTTGGAGCTCTTCTCCATGTTGTACAATCCCAGCTGTCTCAGCCTTTCCTCATAAGAAAGGTGTTCCAGCCCATGGATTATCTTTGTGCTGTAACATTTCCAAACAGCAGCAGGTCAGCGTGAACATGAACACAGTTCCTAAAACTCTACTTGTGTCAATTTTTCATCTCCATGAGTATGAGATTAATGGACCACTGGGACTAACTGTGGTCACAGGTAAATGTATAATTCATCAGGCATGCAGACACCATAAATTTATTTGCATGACATGACCAGGGGCAGCTTAATTATTTTTATTTTTATCATAAGCTTATTAAGACTAGAATACGATGTTTTCAGCATGAAATGCAAACCCCCATGTTATATTGTGTACAAATATTTGACTCGTCTAATTAAAAAAAATGCCATACGGTCAGCTGGAATTTTCCTTCCATTTTGCCAGCATTGGAACAGGTAGAATATAAAATCAAGCCACCCCTATTTGTGACTGAACTATCTTCCTCTTGTGATGTGATCTGGATAAATCCCCAACTAGTCCCTCGCTCTGGCATGCTCAAAGAGTGGCCACCCGCAGACCACAAATGGTCCAAGTGGTGGTAAAGAGCAGGGGTGTCGCTGCTCTCTACGACTCTGTGCTGGTGGAGCGCCGAAGATCAAGGCAAAGAACAGGGAGAGATACTTTGTGTGGTTCTCCAGGTAGTTTATTATCCAGAGAGGGTCACGAACACAGGACCTTGCAAAGGGCTTGACACTGGTTTTTAAATGGGGGAGAAACAAGGGGTGGGTACAATCCATCAACCAATCAGGGAAACATCAGGGAGGAGTTTAAGGAGAGGCTCACAATGCAACAACCAATGGGAGATAGCAAGGGGAAGATACATCTTAAAACAACAAATGGGACATCAAAGAACGTAAAAACTTCTAGACCTGAAGGTGGAGTTGGTTGCGGATTGACAGTCTCAGGAGGCAGGGTCAGGGAGGAGTTTAGGCAATGGGGCTGGGTCAACAGGGAATGACAGAGAGATTTCTAGAACAACGGGCAGGGATCAGGGAGGATTGACACTCAGGTAGGTGGGATGATAAGTGCTTCAGGGAGTGACAGACAGCTCTTTTCACAGGGAGTGAAAAACTTAGGTTAAAACCATTCACTTGGGAGGAAAAACAGGAGCAAACCATTCAAAAGGTCTTACGAAGATATAGATAAGGAAAAACACACCACGACACTCTTGGTAAGGCTGCAGCAGGCTGCTTTTCTTTGGCCCCAAGCACAAACTGGATAGATTTAACTGAGATCAGTTTTGACACTTAAAGCCCATGAAGCAGGTACCCAGACACCCTTCTCTGTACAAGTGGCAGCTGTATTGCAGACAAGGTAAGGAATACGTGCACATGGTCGTCCTTTCCTCAGTTTCACTACTATTTGAGTGTATTTGGGACTGGTTATTTCCAGAGTACAGCACCTGTCCCCATCTTCAGCTAAGACCCCCTGGTCCTATTTTGATCCTCAGAAAACACTGATGAAGACTGAAATTTTGGCCTCATATTTGGTGGGGTTTTTTTTTTTCATTCACACAAAATTATGTTTTTCTTTCTTCAACTGGAAAAAGTGTTAGGTCATCTCAACTAAATGGAAATATAACTTACATTCTGGGTTTTTTTGTTCGATTGATATGTGGGGTTTTTCTTGAAAAATTAAATATTAGTTTTCTATTAAAACACTACATTCAAGACATTCTACATTCAGACAGGCAGTCTTTAGAGCATCAAGATGATACTTTAGCTCTGACACAGGATTCCAATTAAGATAAAATTCCATCAATTTTTTAAATATGCCTGTACTTTAAACTGTTTGAAGGCTCAAAAGAAAATATTTAGTTTATTGTCTTAATTGCATAATTCTGTGCACTAAGATGCTTTGATTTTATTATTTTTATCAATCCTCCTTCAAAAATAGTATCTTATACTAGAACTAAATCACTACAAAATTGTAAAATTTATTTAGCAACAGAAGTTATGGGGTTTTTGCATTTTTTGGGTTTTTTTTTTTTTTTTTTTTTTTTTTTGAAAATGCTAGGCTTTGGAGGCAGTGTTCCTTTAAACAACCTTCTCTGAACAGTAAGTATTAAGATTTTCTTGTCATTCAAGAAAATTGAAACTCATATTTGAGAACAACTTTTTTTAAAATTTTGTTTTAGACTACATCAAGACAGATGGAGAAGACAAGGAGAGCAGCTAAACGAGAAATGTAAATCCTTTCCTTCAAAATTGAGGTATTTTATAATAAACAAAGAGCTAAATTTCTAGTTGCTAAGAGACCTACATCAAAACAACTACCTTTTCGTTCTAAATAAGGACCCAGCATAGACTATGGTTTAACTCTTTGTCGTCTCCAGCTTTTCACTTGGTAACAGTGAAAATGAACAAGGGAATAAAAAAAATACATCTGTGTAACTACAACAAAGGCAGTTAATAAAACATAAGTTACATAACTATTTTATTAGCTAATGGTTAGGGTGCTATCAAAGCTTGGGGTTTTTTAACCTCAGGAAAAGCAACATGTCAGAGAACATAAAATTACTGTTTCGTTTAAGTAATAAGATGAACTGTTTTCAGAATGTGACCTTTTAAAAAACAAGAAGAAATGTTTTGAGCAATATGTTTAAGTAGTGACTGTGTTGTACTGACTGTCTCTTACAGTGTTGGTGTCTTTCATCCACCATGTAAGAGAATGTGTGGCTGCAGGCCAGCAATAACAACCCCAGAAACATTTAAAGAGTCAGCAGCTTTTCCTTTTTTTTTTTTTTTTTTTTCCCCCTCCCCCTCTTTTTATGTCAAGGAAATCAAACATGCAGCTAAAGGCCATCATAAATATATCTGATCGCTGTTCAAGGGGTTTCCAAAACGAGCCACTGGAGAGACCATCTTTATTGCAAGGCCAATCCCAGTTTTAATCAAAGCAAATGTGCTTTAAAACCTAGTTGATTAAACTGGAGTAAATGTCAAAATAAAGACTGCAGAACAGTATTTATACAGAAGACATATCCGTCTCATTTATGCACCGCCAAGGACACATTTCTGCACTGTTCCAAAAGCTGTCCTATTCATCAGGAAATTTGTCCAGTGCCCTCTTCTGGACTCTGGGAAATGCTGAAGAGAGGGCACTGTACTTTTAGTTAGATTTTCAGCTGCTTCAGTTTCCCCACAGATTCTTCGCATGCCTGTCTCAGCATCCAGTGAGCCTCCCTCTCTTCCTTAACCACAGGACTACGAGCTATGGTTACTTTTCACTTTTTGGGTCTTTAAGCAGTTCTGCCTGTAAAGCCAGGCTTCCTCACCTAGAATCACTGCCTGTGGTGTAAGTATTCCTCCAACTGACCTTGTCTCGCTGCAGGTCTAGTGGAAGAGAAAAATGCCAACTCTCAGGTTGATTTAACTTCAGCTCTATAGACAACATGCCATCTACACAATAATTTCTGACACTAGGAGAGGTGAAAATCGACACCTGCTTCCAGACTCTTGCTGACTGCTGAGATGTTTGAGACATTTTGCCAACAGAGAATAGAATATCAAAAGACAGGACATCAAGATCAGCAGCCTGTGGGAAATTTGCTTGTAACTAGTCTGAACCACTTTAGCATGAGTGTTGTACTTTAACCCATAATGAGCAAATGGGGTATAAAAATTGCATGCAAAGGAAACTTACTTAATAAGAAAAGGCAAAATATCCTGAGCAAATGAATGGTAGTTGGCAAAAAGCTGAAAAACGGCAGAGTCAAATATATAGCAGTCCTCCTGCCAGAAGTTGACTATGGTTCTTCCAGTTTCCTTATGCATCTACAACCTGTTAGGAACTATGACAGTTCTCCAGCCTCTCCTCCTGAGTACTTTGATTATCACAAAACCAGTGAAAATTTTGGGTTGGAAGGGTCCTCCAAAGATGATCTAATCCAACGTCCCTGCAATGAGCAGGGACATCTTCAACTAGATCAGGTTTCTCAGAGCCCCATCCAACTTGATGGTGAATGTTTCCAGGGATGTGGCATTCACCTCCACTCTGGGCAATCCATTCCAGTGTTCTAACACCCTCATCATAAAATAAATTCTTCTAATCTAATTAAAATTGATACTCTCTTTGTTTAAAACCATTATCCCTTCTGTTATTGCAAGAGTCTGTGCTAAAATCTGTCCTTGTTTACTTTGATTAATTTAGAGATAAGGTCTGTTCATCACTCTGTACTGTTTGGTGAACCTTCACTGGGAAATCCATGACATTTGAGCTCCTCAGCCTTGTCTGAAGCCCCAGACCCTTGAGAAATATGAATGACCTCCAAATTCTGTCCATCCTTGGGACCATTTCAGTCACAGTAATCACAACACTGATGAGTTGTACCTCAGCAGGCACAAGACTTCAATGTCATTAAATAGATTTCATGGACCCTCTGTTTTCCACCTTTGCTTCTATTATTTATTTTAGTCCATTTTTCATTCATATTTTGTGGGGTTTTTAGCAGATTACATGCAAAAATTTCATGGAATATGGTTTTGTCATCTTTTTTAATGAAATTGACTGCTGTGGAGCTGAGTAATCATTCCCTCTAAATACTGTTGCTATGCTTGTGTTCAATAATTTCAGTAATTCAAAGGACACCAAAGTGCAATGCATTATATAGTTCAGATATATGCAACAATAAATGGCAGTAGACTTAGCTTGTTAAGAGAAGGAAGAAGGTAGCAGAGAGAGCCCTGAAAGCCCAGCTGATGAGTCAGGTGTATGGCAGAGCTTTCAAACACCCCAAATATTTTGATAGGATCAAGGCATCCCTGTTTCAAAAGTACTGGAAGAAATATTGAGCATGACTGATTCAGAATGGAATATACAACTGCAAGCATAAGTTAGCCAAGTCAGAGACACAAAAAATTAATACTTTTTTTCCTCAACAGCCAGCATTAATTTGTTTTGTTGTTTTGTTTTGTTTTGTTTTATTTGGTTTTTTTAATATATTATCACTATATAAACTGTCTTACAAGGTACACATAGAGGTAGTCTGGTTCTTGAAATCAGGTCTCTCACAAGATGAGTTCTTGAATTAACCTGTTAATAAACTGGGAAGCTTTTTAGCATTAAACATGGCCTCTGAGAGACAGCAATGCATATTTGGGAACAATACTATTAGTATTAGCATAGTGATCATCAGTCTCCATTTGCAGCTGTTTTACATCAGCCTTTGTTTTCTTAGGTGACTGTTCTGTGTTCTCTGTAAAATACATGTATGTCGTTACCCTAAAACAGACAGATATAACAATTTCCTTATTAATCTTCACCTTACATACACTCTTATGATGGTAATATCAATCTTCTACCTAAATCACAACCTCAGTGCCATCTAAATGAATTTTTTTTGATCCAAAATTATTATGGGAATGGGATCAAAACAAGCCACCAAATCACAAAGGGTGCTGTTACTGATTATTTAGGCCTGATCGCTTTGTAAGACATTTGCAGATGTTCCAAGTCAGCTTTTCTTTTTAAGCTGAATAAGAAAGCTTGTTCCCAATACTGAATGCTATGTCAAAGCAAAATGTTTAGATGTTTTTGGCTTCCTATAGTGGCTGACTCCATCACCATTTTGTGCCTGTCCATTGAATGAAGTGACACTTCTGAAAGTCAGTGTCAGGTATCTTCAAACCTAAAAAAGCTGACCAGTGTCCACAACCTGTTAAATCAGTAGAGGCTGAGCTGCTTCAAGAAAATTGTGTCAGAAGTTTCCAAAGCAATAAATGAGATCAGAACCTGACCCTCCTCAGGACAGGTGATAAAAGAATAACAGAACAGCCTTGCATCTTTAACCTCCTTTTGTTCTCCCTCAAACCATGCAGCTATTTATGGAAAATATGTATTGCAAGAAAATGTCTTCCAGAAAACAGCAGATACTTAATATTTGTTCTACTCTGAGACGGTCAGGAAATTTATGCATGACTTACAAATTTTGTCTTTATGAACCTTTCATGTACCTATAACCATGAATGTTAAGAGTTTTCTGTGTCACCTCTCACATATATTAACCAGAGGCAGCCAGAGGACAAGAGAAAAAGTTGTTAGCATGGGATAAGTTCCTTGGAAAACAATGAACATGACAGAAGACTGAGCAAGTCATAGTTCAGAGATAACTGTGGGTATTAACTGACATGAGATTTAACATGTCATGCCTGCCCTTGGGATTGAGAGCAGAGCTGGTCTGTCAGCTGAATGCAACCAACAATGTAAAGCAGGAAAGCAGAAGATAAAGTACTTTAAACAGAGCTGTTTAAAATGAGAGTGGTCTCTTGGCTCTCTAGGCCAAGGGGTCTAAACTAAAGGAGTGCCCTGGGCACGAAAGGAGAACCTGAAGTTAGGGAGGACATGAGACAATGGGGATCAAAAAGGATGCAGGATAAAAAAATGGGTGGGAAAGTCAGAGCACTTTTATAGTGGAGAGGAAATGAAACCAAATGTTTTTATGAGCAAATGTTTTTTGCTACTTTTGTATGGACCTGTAAATAGCTCTTTATGCATAAGAACAGTGGGAATGTGTTTAAAATATTTGTTTAGAACGCTTGCCTTCTTTGTTTTGAACAAACTGAAGGACTCAGGAAAAAACAACCCTAGTGAGAAGGTAGGAAACTACAGAGAAGAGTGGGAATAAGAATTGATGTCAACAATTTTTTGTGGAAGAAATGGGTCTGGAACACCTCCTATGCCTTCTGGACAGGAGAGCTGAGATGGAGTGACTACCCCTGCAATGAGTCAAGGATGTATAGCTGGAGTGTTGTCAGGCCCAATAAATCCAGAAGCATTAGTCCTAACGTAATTTTCTAAAACAAGGAGATATTCTGAAGACTACTGCAGTCCTCTGAAGAAGGTTTTTCCTGCCCAGCCATGGGTGGAGAAGAAAGGGCAGGATGGACCTTATTTCTAAATAAGCGCATTCATGCAAACTGCATAGGAGTTGACCAAAGTCAATACTGTTTATAATTGAGCTAATGATATATTAACTCTCTTTTATTATAGTCTGAAGCCTAATTGCTTGCTATAAGATACGAGTTTCAGTACTCCATATGTCAAGTATGCCAAATATTCAGAGGAGTGGCACACAGAAAGCTTTACAAGATTAGGTTGAGTTCTTTGCTTTATTTTATTTTCAGTTTTTGTTCCGTGTTTTTTAACGCACACTTTGACTTTGTCACAGAGCTCCAGACACATGACCCATTCAATGGTGTGGTTCAGTGTTAGTCTAATCAAAACATGTTAGTCACATGAATATTTGTGAAATGCACAGATGACAGCTTCACTGTATGTATCCAGGATGAACTAGCTCTTCAAATGAATGACATCAATGTAATCTCTCTGAATTCAGCAAACTATAAGTCATGTCAGCTATGTTCTACCAACTTTACAAGACTGTAGGACCCTAATCAATCTCACAGTCATGTTTTTAATCCAAAATGTTTAACCTTGCCCATTTACAATGTCATGCCTTGAAACTCGCATAGCAAACCAGACTCATTTCCTTTCTTAGAAATTGTCATTAATAATTTCTGTACTTGCTGACTCATAAACAATATGATTGTCAGGGAAGTGCACCTACTTCCTGAAAATTACTTTCTTATAAAGAATATTATTTTGGGTATTATTTTAAACTGACTGAAAGCAACATAAAATGTTAGAAAGATGCATTAATCTATAGAGGATAAGCATTTTTCCTATACATCCACAATTTAGGACAATTCAATCTTGTAGCCACAATGGTTAAATACCTCATAATACTTATAGTTTAAAGCTGCCTTATGAGATGGAAACATAATCCTGTCAAAAGGATTTGCATATGGAATGTTGGCATAGTGAGTCCTCCATCATAATTAGATGATTAATTTTAAATTGTGTAATTTTAAAATAAGCTAGGAAAAAACCCCAATAAAATACTCAAAATCCAAAATACCAGATTTTACAACGTAAGTCGCACTCAAACAGAAAATCACACCAATATATCACATCAATGAAGCTTTTAAGTATATTTTTGCACTAATTTCAGGGGCTATGCTATTAAGGGATTACAGTATAGGCAATATTTTCCAAGACCAAAGAATGTTCCACTGTATAGTAGGTACTGAAGAGAGGGCTAATGAAAAAAAGAGTGATTGTGACAAGCAATTATGTCACCTATGTGAATGGCTTAATTTTCTAAATTAGCCACTTTGATAATGATGACATCTCATTTGTCTTTTAATTCCATGAGCTGTGAAGTTTACCTTTGATTTTTTTTTTCCAATCAGATAAGAGGCTTTGATAAGCCAAGGGTCTATTATGTGCCTGAAAACCTCACATTTCAGTGTGCTCATCTGCTTGAACTGGAGAAAATAGCACTCTTCACAAGAGCTCTTCAAACAAGGCTTCCACTCCTTCTATTGGCACTAACTATTAAAAAAATATTTGCTAAGCAAATTAATAATGTAAATAAGACTGCAAGTGGGAATGTTTAGTCTGCTTAAGAGGGAAGGCAAACAAACTGTTTTCAAGCACTTTTTAAACCACTTGAACAACAGGCCATTTGCATACAAGCAATTAGCATGTTAATTACAAATGATTCTTATCCACTCATTAGAGCATTTCTGAGATTCACTGACAAATATGGGTCTTTCTTTAATTATCTTGACTCATAGGGGAGTGATAAAGCTTGTATTTAATTAAATTAAAAGGAAAGAGTAGTATTGTAAAGAATTAAAAGGGAAGAGTAATGTTTAAAAGAATTAGGTCAGGTTTGGGATTTAGCTACAGTAATTCTTCTAACTTCTGCGTTCATGTGTAAGACAAATGCCCACAGTGCTGTGTATGTTTTATATAAAATATGGAAAATAAATAGTTCATGCAATTTTTGAATTCATGTGTAACTCACACTTCATTTTCCTTCACAGAATAGGTATGTAATTTCTTTGCAGGGACTGGGCTATTAACTATGAGAGAGAATACAATAGTTAATGACTTATGGAGGAATCTGACAAAATAAAATGCCATTTAACACATAAACTCATTTGGTGCCATCTTCTCTTCTCTATTTGGATGTGCTGGTTGCTATTTCAGCCCAGAGGGAACAAGAGTGGACAGATTGTTCTTTTCAAAATAAAAATACGCTGCATTGTCATTATTTCTGTCATGCCTTCATATTGGCATGAAATCAGCAGGAATCAATGAAAAGTAAGCTTTGGTCTGTGAAAACAGCCACAACCGGGCAGAATACAGTCCAATTACTTTGATCAGGATGTCAATATTCGTGATATCAAAACACAAGTCATGCAAGCTTTGTAGTGGGAAAAAGCTGTGCTACTTGGTTGAAAAGCAGTAGTAGGTATGCATCCTCATGTAAAGCCCTTTTCTGTTTATTTGCTGTATTGCAAGGGAGGGTTTTTTATTGCTTGTTTTTGCCAAAAGCATTTCCCACTTTTATTCTAAAAACGACACAGATGTAGGAAGGACATTACAAACTCTCTTGGCTGATGCTAAATGATGTGTGTGCAAAAGTTATTGCTGTTCTAAACTGTCTTTTAAATGATATTGAATCCCTCTGCCCTCCAGTAAGTACCTAGGTGAGACACCAGTTAACAGTGATGATAGATTAAACCACAGCTTCATGAAAATAGCCAATCCACTTGAAATGTCATGTGTATCTTTGCAGTACATCTTTTTCTGACAAGTTTGAATGATGATAATGCTTTTGGAAGTGTATTTTAAGCAAATGTCTGTTAATATTTTTTAAGCCATATGCACGTCTGTTGATTTGCCGTATTTTACGAAAAACATAACTAAAATCATATTTTCCTGTGTTCTTGTTAGCTCCCCCTTGAAAACTCAGATGAATGCTAGGAATCCTCACCCATAAGAATCTCATTTGGCACAAGATATAAGCTGATGTCCTCAGTGTGCCCAGGCCTCTGAAGGTTTTGTGAAAGCTTGCGATAGAAGTCCTAGGCCAGGCTAGGAGACATCTACCTGTAACAACAGGTCACTGGGCTCTTTTTCTTCTTCCTCTTCTGCACTTTTCTTTAGCCATTTCTCATGGTCTTCCTCAGTCTAGATCTTCTGAAGCATCTGAGCATCCCTGAGTTTGTTTTGCAATATGTGGAACAACAGCACAAAAATGGCACAGTCTTGTGTACCAGAGTTAGAGGTCCCTTCCAAGCCAAATGATTCAGAGATTTTGTGATTATTATCCACTTACTTTAAAATACTGAAACAGAAACGTTTGTTTGAAAAACCTGTAATAGGGAATTTTTTACTATTATGAAGTTTTACCATCTGCAGCTCAGCTTTGCAAAAATTGAGTATTGAATAACTATAATACAATAAATCTTTCTAAACACTAAAAAAGAAAAGAATAAAAAAACCCTGGTGCTCATAATTTTATTTTTATTTTGACGGAACACTCTTTACCTGCTGCAGGCCCAGACTTTTATAGATGGACATTAAGTAAAGCCATTATATGCAGAAAATTGCATCTAAATTGTATACTAGAACAAACCTTGGATGCCAGCGCATATCTTTTTATTAAAACCACTCATAAAGTGAAGTCAGCTATTGAAAAAAAAGGAAACAAACTAAACTGCTTTCACTACACAGGCATTTGAAACATCCTAAAAGTGTGAAAGAAATATTGGTGGTATTTTGCAATGTATCATAGATAGAAAAAACAATCAACAATATTTGGACAGAAATCCAACTCTATTTCCCTACAATTCCATATTTAGAATGCAGTAGAAATCGATTTATTTCCTTTTCTATTCAACTTCGGTCACTGCAGTTTTTCCTCTTGTTTCTCAAGTTTCCTAAATTAAGGAACTTCTTTTCTCCCAAAATTTCCATAGTCTTGCTTATAGCTCTGGCTTTTATTTCTGACTGTCGGCTCTTGAATCCATTCGGAATATTGGATTTGCTTTTTCAACCATGAGCTTCTTCTCTCACTGGTTCTGCTTTCCCCCTACTTTTTATTTTGCTCATAGGTATTGAATTGTTATTTTGAAAACTGCTCCTACATGTTGTAGTGCTTCTTCTGAAATTCCTAGTACATCTCTACTTTCCAGTCTCGGTTCCTGTACAAGCTGCTACTTAACGTATTTCCATTTTCCATGGGATTCTTTCCAACCATGCACACGTATTTTAAAGGCCCTAATTCTCAGTCAGGTGGGAGATTCACAGTGGCAGAGTTTTTCAGCGTTTATCTTCAGTCAAAATGTCCAGTATTAATGTCTAATTTTAACAAATACTGGTCACAGTAAAAGCCAATCAGTAGAGCCCTTATACATTAACCTATAGAAAATAAACTTATAGGCCTGGGGTTTGTGGATTAATTTGTCACAAAAGTAAAAGAGACTTATGGATGCATTTATGAAACAACCTCAAATCCACTAAAAAAGAATAATCAAATAAAATATCAGTACGTACTGCAGAAAACAGGTAATTTCAGACATGCAAGTGGTCAATCTAGATTTAGAGAAAAAAATTGTGTGCTATTTAATACTTGGGAGTTATTTGCCTGTTGACTTACTCAAACTTTCAACAGCTGTGCTCTCTCAATTTTTGTGCTTTATTTTCTCACAACTGCTCTACCTTGACTATGAGGAGCCTTGAAGGACAGCTGGGGTGACACATTGAGTCTGATTGATGGCTGCAAGACCCAGATGGTGAACTCTCAAAAATGTTGCTGGCAGATAGTTTTACTGCTGGAACAGTTTGGTTTTTCTGCGGTTCCCTTAGCTGATGCTTTACTAAATGCTGAGCAGTCACTTCTTGGCTAAGGTCCATCCAAGCTGCATTTGGATCTTGATGGAATGGCTACAACCTCATAAAAGTTCATTGTTTGTACTCACTCTCGCTCACGGAGAGTTTGCCAGCTCGTAAGCACTTGTATTCTTAGGAATTCTTCAAAATAGCTGCCATCAATGGGATGTTTTGACTTTACTTTTACTGTCGAGAAAATACTGTCAGAAAAATCTTTGTCATGCTGTTTATACATACTGTACATTTTATGTGGAGTTATTTATAGAGCTCTGAGAGTTTTGAAAGACTGGAGCTCTCTTTGTTTAACATGTCTTTCAAACCAAAAGCATATCACAGGTCAATAAAAAAGTCTCCAAGACAAACATTTTCTTTTCTAGAGTAATCCTTTCTGACTAGTCTTCTGAAGCTTCCATTCATACTGTAATGCACAAATTCTGGAGGTTTTCAGCCTCCTTTTTCTTATGCTTAGCCTCACAGGTTTTAATCTGTCTCAGAGTGATGGCTTCAATTGTGATTTTGTGTAAATGTGATATCCCTCACTGGCAACTCATCAAGCCTTGTTTGTCAACTGAATCACTGCTGACAAAAAGATGCCACTGAATGGTGAAATTCTGACCCATAATATTAAAAATGCTGTGTGTGAAGTCTGCAACCCTGCACAACATTTGGCAATACTGAAACTGTCACAGCAAATTTTGCCTAATTAGTGCGTGGGCATGTGCTGTGGGGTAATTCAGTTTGGTAATTTTTTTCTTCCTCTTTGAGTAATCTGTCTAAAAGCTACTTATAATATCAGAAGAAATTGGTGTCCTTCAGTTCTTCTCCTCGATTTCTAGGTAGTGCTGCTGTGTTCCATTCAATATCAAACAAATGCCCCAAGTACATGACACGCATTTTGAAAAAGGCAATCAGGGATCTCTACATCTCTAATATTACTTTATGGAAAATAATGACATAAAGAGAAAGGTTTTCTAAAAGAACCATTCATTGAGCAACCATAAGGCGTGAAACATGAGAGTGCTAACAAGCAATAAAATAAAATTATGTTGAACTATTTACTTCTAAGGACCTAATATAAAGCCTACTAAAGTCGATTGGTTTTTCATCTTTGCTGGTTCAACTGTTGAATAACAACAGTTTTAGAGACTGATCCCAGGCAAGTAGCCATTAGCCAAAAATATGTAACTTTAATAGATTTATTGTTATGGATCTTTTGAAATTAAAATCAGGACTTTAAAAAATGGTTGGGTTTGTAACTTTCTTTTATAGACTAACATCTTTCTTTCAACTGTTTAGGTAAAACATTTTCAAGAAATCTGTCTATTATGTTAATGCTAGTTTTTCTTAAAATAATGGCCTCAATTCCCCTGCTTGTCTCATCTTTGATAGATAAGAGAAATTGGACTTTTACATCTAAACTAATACAAAATGGGGTAATTCAAGACAGGTACTTCAAAGCAGAATGCAGCAGAGGAGGAGAATTCCCCATCTCTGGAGGTGTTTGGGAAGAAAAGAAGATAAAAAATTCTGGCAGGTTTCAACAATTCTGACAGCAGTTAGGAGCTGCTCAGAGAAATCACCAGCAGAAAAGAAAAAAAGAATGTAGCACAGGTAAGGCAGGCAAAGGGTGTTAACTACAATAAATACAGTTTATCATTTGGTTATAGAAATTTATTACAGGGATATCAAAATATATATTTAGTATAAATATCTATAAATGTATATCCAGAGGCATAAATATAAATCTCTCAGTATAAGCTCAAAGGTTTCTTCACTCTTTGTTGTCACCACATTCCCTATCAAATCCACATCTAACAACAGCACTATTTCCTGTTAGGCTATTCAAGATCTGCTTAGAGTGAATTTTCTGCTATTCCCTATGATCTCTTATCTAACTCTCTTACCTGTGTTAACGCATTCATCATTCTCTCTTTATGCTGTCATCTCTGTTTTGTTGTCACTCTCACCAGCACATTGTTTGCATCCATCCCCTAGTGTTTTTATGCAGCGCCCTGTCACGGCAGGAAAAATATATGGTTTGTTATTCATGTTCTCCGTAGCTTGTTGAGCTAATCCATATTGCCTTTTTAGTCACTCACATTTCACTTTCCTTCTATTAATAAATCCTAGCATTAGAGTCATTTTGAATAAGGAAAAAATACCCAAACATTTTTTTTTCCTAGTAGTCTCTTTTTGCAAAACCCCCACAATTTCCTGCAATAAAACCTGAAGTCATTATCTGTATTTCTGAAGATAAAGTTTGTAATTTTTTTCTTTACAATTTCAGTCTTCTATTAGCAGGGATGGGAAATGAAGATAGGCTGTTAGAAAGGAGGAGAGCTAACTGAGCTCTCTGGCCAGAAAATTGTGCACACATCTCACTGCGTTTTCATCAGTTACTACCTCACCAGTGATTTTTACAGTCCTGTGCTGTACTGGAGCAAGATACATTTATAAGGAATTTATACAATTAAACATCAACAGTTTGATTCAAAAATGTCAGACAAGGTCTTCCTGACCATCTGCTGTGGTTGTACATAGTTCATCATGCAGACATAGCATTTAGTGAGTGATGGCAAGTCCACACAAGCTGGTTCTTTAAACATGCAGTGTCTTCTGCAAAAGACATAGATGCAGTGGAATGACACCTGTAAGAACTTTAGAAAATACAAAATGAAATTTTTAAAAAGTTTATGAGTTAAGTATTTAGCAAGAAAAGAAGGAAATAAAATTAAGAAATGAGTGAATGAGTGAATGAATGAATGAATGAATGAATGAATGAACAAAAACCTCCATTTGATATTCCAATTTCTTCTTTAATTTGTTGATGTAATTATTTTTAAATTCAAATTATTGGTTTGATGAATTGCTGTATATGTAGTGTGTAGTGCTGGACCCATTCAAGTTAATGGAAATGTTGCAATTAAATGTAATAAAAACTAAATTCATCTTACAGGTTGGTTTATGCTTTTTTTTTTTTTTTTCCTTCCTTGCAGTGGACCTGTTCAATAAACCTTATTCTTGAAAGGTGGTGTTTACATTATCAATATTACAAAGGACAATATCCTGATAATAAATACATTAATTTTAAAAAGCTAGCTTGTGGGATTTTGTAAATCATGGTCTCATAGTTTTAGTTTCATTTTTGCACCCAGTGAAGGAAATGTTTGGAAAAATATAAAAGGACTTCTGCTATATGATTGTCTCCTGAAAGTCTAGGGTCTTATTCAGAGGGAGATGAATAATAAACCAGGTAATGCCAATATATTAACAATGTTGAGGTGATTGTCATGTACGTTCTATAGAGCGTATGCCAAAGAAAAATGCTGGCAAGTGCTGTGTTGAAATATCAGCTTAGTTAAAGGATTCATCATGAACCATTTGTCTTTTACCCTTCCCTCACTAGTCCTGCCAGCAATTCTCGGTCTGCCAAAATGAGAAAGGGACAGCTGCCAAAGGGATGGATTTCAAAGTGTGATTTTTTTGTTTGTCTCAGTTTTGCTCTCTCTCCCATCTTTTAGATTTTGTTCTGCCCTACAAAATGCAGCATGCTGGATAATAAGAGTTAATAAGGAAATCTGTTAGCTTTGGAAGCTCTGTTTAGGCTGACTTTTCCCTCAGTCTTTACACAAGAAGACCCATAGACATTTCTGACTTCCATTGAAAGACTCTGTATCCAAAGGAAATTCAAGCCAGAAAATATGTAGTCAGTAGAAAATGGGCACAAAAACTGGTGAGTCAAGAGTATTGACTTTCTGCATACCTCTGTGAAACATCTGTGAATTTGGCTAGTATAGGAGATTACATGCAATTTATAAAGAGGTTTTTCCTTCAGTGCGCTCTGCTGAAGGGATGAAGAAAATTTGGCTCTTCCCAGTAGCACAGGAGAAAGTTGCTGGCTTGGTAGCTAATTGGACCACCTGAGGCTAAAGTTACCCAAAAGAACTAGCAATATTAGAAGGGGACTTTTAGATAAGGACTCGATTTTCCAGACACCAAAGCAGGATGAGTCTGGAATGAGGGAAATGTTCCTGCATGGCTGCAGCCTGCTGCTTAGGTCCAACAGCTGCAGTGCACCTTCTCTCCCAGTTCCTTCTGCTCCCAGCATGGTCCAGCATGTTCCCATTTGATATGCCTGTGACCTGTAGTCTCCCAACTCCATGCCAGGCATTCCTCGTATGAGAAGGCAAACCAGAGGGTAGAACCCTTCCCTTCTACAACATCCTTCTATAATGAATATTTCTGAGTGCTAATGCAAAAGCTTGGAGCTTGAAAGGAGATTTGTCCAGCAAAATTTTTGCATGGGGAGGCTCTGAGTCACAGATTTGATGGCATGGTAAGATATTTTTCCCCCCTAAGATACTTTTTCATCCTCTCTCTTTCATGTCCTTGGGGCTTATGTCTTACTCTGTAGGTGTTTTCACCTCTGCCCACCCAACAACATTCTCAAGTATAATTTTGAGTGCTCAAACTGATGAATAAACCTGCTGGAAACCAAAGAAGTGCTGAGTTGTAAAGATGCCTATGACTTGAAGCCAAAGTCTGTTAAAATACTTGGTTGAAAAGCCTAGCCAATGCTCCAAATGGGTGGAAGACCACAGTGTAAACTTACTTCTTGAACTAGGTATTGGAGGATCCATGTAGCAGAAAAGCTATATAGCTGCTTTCATTATACAAATGCATACCAAAATAAAATATTGTGTAATGAAAAGTTGCAATTTTGTTTCTCATATAAGTACAGCCTCCTAAGGTTGGCTGCAGAACTATACTTGCTTTTGGAACATTTAGTATGAATGGAATATTTGAGTAGGATGGACAACACTACTGATGGATCTCAAAATTGGTCCCCCTCCCATGCAAGCTGGCTTACACAAGGGTCATATAGAAATGCAAATTCCTATGGATGAATGTTGATCTCAATGATAAAGAACAAAAAAATTAATTAGTGTTTATACTGCACTCTGGGGAAAGCATTTAGGCTTAATCTTGCAAATAAACTTGCAATGCCTCACTGTTATTGTCACCAAAGTTTGAGCTATGGCTCACAAAGGCATCCATCATACCTTTCCAAGGCACAAAGTCCCCAGGCTATTTACTGCTGACACTGCCAGCCTTTTGTCTGCTCTGCCGTAAACAAAATGGAAGACCCAGAGCTGCCGGCTGTTCAACAGATAATGGCAGGGTTGCTTTTTTTATAGTTCACCTACCATACTCATGTGCAATTGAATGTGTCTCCCATACACTGCTCTTGCCAATCCTATATCTCCAGCAATTTTCCTGTCCCAGTACTCCATTGCAAAGTACCTGCCAATAATGAGGGACTCGCAGGAGGCAGCTACAAAGTGCTGCTTCTCCCTTCTCTTTGCAGGCACCATGTGGTGGCAGCTGAAGTGTGGTGGCACTGATGTTGTTCACACAAGAGGTCATGACACAGGCCAAGGCAACAACTCTGCCTCTGTTTAACCTGTTCCAGATGACAGTTGTGGTCTCTTTTGCCCACTGTCTTCAAGTAAAGATGAGCATTCTCTTCACCAAAATAATTTCAAGCTGAGTGCTGATTTTTTTCCTTGGTTTTTGGACTTATTTAGAAAATAATTTTGGGTTTTGTATTTATTTGGAAAATAAATCTCTCTTATTTTAAAATTACATTTTGATGTGAGTCTTTTGCGTGCAGACATTTTCAGATGATGTTTTAGCCAGGAAGTGAGTATGCTGCTTTTACTGACCTCTTAAATTATTCCAGCATCAAGCAGGTCCACTGCTGGGTAAAAATCACATGCTCACAGAATGAGTCAGATGAAAGGGATAGCAGGAGGCCTCTAAGCTAGCCTCCTGCTCAAAGCAGGCCAGGCTTGAATACCTGCTCTGGGGTCTATACAGCCTAGCCTTGAAAATCTCCAAGGATGGGAACAACCAACACCCTCTTCATCCACTGCTAAAGAGCCCCCACAGTGAAAGTGTTCTTTATGTAAAGTCTGAATGCCTGGTTTTTTTAGCTTATTCCCCCTCATCCACTCAGCACACATGACTGTGAGGAGCATGGCCCTCTTTTCAGCACCCCTCATAGGCACTGGCAGATCCCCTGGAGCCATAGCTTCCCTGGCTAAACAAGCCCAGCTCCCTCAGCCTCTTCTCACTGGGGCACTGCTCCAGCCATGCCTGTCTTGGGAGCACCCCACTGAACTTCCTGCAGGTTATTTCATGTTTTAGGAGTAGCGGGGGTCCAAATCTGGATGCAGTTTTGTATATGTGGTCAAACATAGTGCGAAGTAAAGGGGGAATATAATCTACCGGCTTTACTCCTGCTAACAGACCCCAGCATGCCATTGATCTTCCTTAGTGACACAGGACACCCTGGCTCATGTTCAGCCCACAGTTTACACCTTATGGGCCTTCTCAGCAGTTGCCTCCCCAGCCAGGCAGACCTCAGGCTGGCTTAGCACAAGGGATCAGTCCATCTCAGATGCAGGACTTGGCATTTGCCCTTGCTGAATTTTGTGAGGTTCCTATTCCATTTCTTGCAGGTAAAGCTGTGAGCACCTGTCACCAAACAGCAGCAACCTCAGAGAAAGAAAGGTCTTCTTCTGTGTCCTACAGCTACAGAACTACAATGCTCGGAAAAACAGGGACACCAGTTCATCCTTCCTGATCCCCAAACGAGCTTATTGGCCTTGGATCTAGTAGTTCTTGCCACAACAGGGCAGTCTGCTTTTAAAGACAAAGGACTACATAGTCAAAAGGAATCAAATATTGGATAAACTGCAAGTTAGTAGGCTTTAAAATTCACACCTTTCACCCCAGACAATGCACATAAGAAAATTTTTGTGAGTTCATTTTCTCTCTCTTCTGAAGCCTGTTTCCACAACCTGTGATGCTTATTGTTTTGTTTTGTTTTGTTTTGTTTTGGGGTTGTTTTCTTGCTTGCTGCTATTCGCTTTGTTTTGTTTTGTTTTTTAATCTGGTAGCAAAATACAAAAAACCCCATGAGACAGAAAAAGTCATCAAAGAATATTTTTCCCCTGAAATGTGTGAAATGGCTAGAAATCTGATTATTAGGTAAGGAATACAATAAGATACACATTAGTGCCGTATTTGTCTTGAGTAACACAGCCGACATAATGTTTTGCTGTAACACTTTATTCTGAGTATTTGCATGATTGTCCTTATTCTTACCCATTGAATTCCACTCAGGGTGGCAAGAGCTTAAACCAGTGACAGCAGGGCACTTTTTAATCAATTCCTTTGGAAAATCACCTAGGTCTGTACTGTTCCGTACAGAAAACAGAATCAGTATTAGCTGTAATTCAGAGACTAATTCTGTGAAGGAGGGGGAGGCTTCTGAACTGTGACAAGTTCTTATGGTAGTTCTCCCAGACTCACCATCTCCTACACTTTAAGGAGAGTGAGTACTGTCACCACAGGGCTTTTCACACCTGCAGAGTCTGACCTGGCATATGCAGCGATGAAAATGGATGTTCACAGTCCCATCTTGAGAGAGGTTAGTACCAAACCTGAAAGAATAAAAGCAGACAAAGTGAAACTGCATCAGCCCAGCATTTCTGGTCTCTGCCTGTCCTAGGGATGACTGATCACTTCTCATCCATCACACTCTGTGGAGGTTTGTGGTTTAACTCTTTGCATATGCAACTTCACAAGGGCTGTTTATGCTCAAGTGGCCTCTCGTGAAGAGGTGTAATTCTCATCAGCTTCTTCCTCTTGTTTGGCCAGAGGCTGCTTTTGACCTTTACAAGCTTTGAAATTCCATTCATTTGGTATTACAAAATATCCACTCCCCTGAGCAGTGAATAAACGGTCTTTGAAGTCCCCACCTAGGGCTCCTTAAGCGTTTTAGGAAGGAAGTAGAGGTGCCTGCTGACTGCCAGCTCAGAGCTTTGCCTACTCCCCACAGGAGCACCAAGCAGCACAACCAGTGCTGCTCTGCCCTACTTGAGTGGAAGATGTCTGGAAAAGAACCTGCTCCTGACCTTGTCTGCTTCTCCTCTGGACACAAAGTGGTGGACAGCAAGGGCTGCTCAGGCTGGTGTGATGGGGATTTGAGCAGAAAGCGGCAGCAAAGCATAATGGAGATGGGGACAGGGTAATGACATTTCCACAGAAGGAATACCTAGAAATGACTGTGTTTATACTCTGAAATACAATGTAAATGCAATGACTATGAAAATTGCTTATAATCACAGTATGATGAGAGCTGGGAAGCAGTTTCTGCAATAAAAGTGTTTTGCTACCTGGGAAAAAATGATTAATTCAAGCCTTATCACCAGAGACAACTTTTCAGAAAAATCCATTCATATGCTAATATAAAATCTGGTCTTAAGAGTTGTGTTGTTGCAATTGTCTTTATTTGATGCATGCAACTTTTGTCCACTGCAGCCACTGACTCTCCTCTTTTCCCCTGTTTTTACCTTTCCTGGACAAGAAAGCACGTTATGTGCAGCTTTTTTACCTTCCTCACAGCACTGGAAAAGATCTTACTAACAATCTCAGTGATATGAGCTGGCATTCAAGGCTGGCATTTGTACAGGTTCAAATCACAGCATGTTAATGAGTGCTGAAGTCACATCCTAATGGAGGCAGAAGAAGGCAACATGTTGGCCCATCTGAAGCAAAACAGATCAACATCATGCACAAAACAATGTTTTTACATCATAAATTACATGTGTGTTAATTTGAAAGCTTTGGGTTTTGAATTTTTAACTTTTTATTATATAGAACACCCTATGTTGCTCAAAGCAAGCCAAAAAACATTGGCACTGCACATAGCTTGGAAATTAAAAAAAAAATTACTATGCAGAACTCTGCACTGGCTTTATTATACTGCTGCTGAAGAGGCCCAGGCAAACGTACAGTAAACTTATTTTAAAGTCTTGTTTATTAAATCTTTGTAAGAAGTAGTAAAAATTCTTATGCAGGTTTTACTGCAAAAACACACATTCACACTGCAGAAACTAATACCATTATTTTTTCAATGTTTTCAATGTGTTTTCATCAGCTGTGTAATAACGCATATTAAGGGGCTCATTTTTCATTTCAGTCATATTTTTTCAGTTTCACATCACTCCAAACATTCAAAACAGGTTGATTTCTTTGCATGCTAACAGCATTTGAAATAAGTCAAGCTACGTCAAAATCTCAGTGGTAAAATGTGTTTTAAGCTCACAAAGTGACTGAATGAGAAGTTATGAACCATAAGTCATGGATAACAATTGAGCACATTCTGCTTTGACATGACACAAGACATTGCCTTTCGCTCATCTGCTGGAAGTATTGCAACACATTCTGGGACTTGTAGATGTGGCACACGGGCTGATGTGGGAGAGCTCAGTTCCACATCCACTTCCCTCAATTTCCACTCAGGAATTGTGGAAGAGGAGGAGACCGCAGGCACAAAAAGTTGCAATTCAGACACACTCACGTGACCATCTCAAAGGCAGGTGTTCGTGACTGAGCTAAATATGTTATATTACTGCTATAGTCATCAAAAGAAGTGCACACCTCCAAAATATGACTCATCAGGATTATTTTAGGACGTGGTGAATCACCATGTATTGATTTATAGTTCCTCTTCATAGATTCCTATAAACTGAGGCCAGGGTGGCTAATTTATACTAATTAATCTAGCTTTTAAGTGTTTGAAAATTAGGAATACAAAATCTCATATAAAATAAGGTCTCTCTTAAGTCTGTTGATGCTGTTTCACTGCTGACACAGGGTTTAAAATTGGAAATATTCTATTTTTCTCAACGTTCTTTTCTGCAGGGAAGCCACACTGTGATTCAAGAGTAAGGAAAAGTAAGATTTTTCCTTAGAAAGATTTTGATAATGAAAAGAAAGTATCCTGGTTACTGTATGTATTACATGACATTTACCTTAGCATTCATTTAAAAAAAATAATTAATTCAGTACTGATTCGTGACATATGCCAACAGTGTTTCATCTTAGTTTATTTAAGCTCTTTATGTTGGCCACTTATCTCCCTTCTTCTATATTTTGTACTTTTCTGGTCATTTTTGTGTCTGATATTTGGAATAATCAAAAACTAATAATTATTATTTTCATGATGCCAGTCTTTCACTTAGGATTATCTAAATTAATATTTAGGAAAAAAAATAAAACAAAACAAAACTGTCTCCCGGATCCAGAACAGAATCACAAGATACAGCAAAGTAGCATTGCCAAACTGGAAATTCCAGATTTGGGGTAGAATTAGCTCTTTTTCTTGAGAATCTAAGATAAAATGTCTGAAACATCAAAGGAAGCCAGTTGGAATCACACATGAAATTAACTTGGAAAGATGGACATTGTTGTCTGTACACTCATATCTTTTCATTGGGAGTGAGGAAGAGAATGAAAAAAGGGGAAGTAATTCCAGATAGAATAGCATATACTAGAATCAGAAAAGAAACAAACTTTCAAAAGAAAATCCACAGGAAAAAAAAAAAAAGTTCTGTTTGGAAAAAGAATCGTGATTGAAAAATAGTTGTAACTGTACATTGTCTTAAATGGAAATACAAATTAATTCATATGAGGGAAGGGAAGGGAAGGGAAGGGAAGGGAAGGGAAGGGAAGGGAAGGGAAGGGAAGGGAAGGGAAGGGAAGGGAAGGAAGGGAAGGGAAGGGAAGGGAAGGGAAGGGAAGGGAAGGGAAGGGAAGGGAAGGGAAGGGAAGGGAAGGGAAGGGAAGGGAAGGGAAGGGAAGGGAAGGGAAGGGAAGGGAAGGGAAGGGAAGGGAAGGGAAGGGAAGGGAAGGGAAGGGAAAGGAAGGGAAGGGAAGGGAAGGGAAGGGAAGGGAAGGGAAGGGAAGGGAAGGGAAGGGAAGGGAAGGGAAGGGAAGGAAGGGAAGGGAAGGGAAGGGAAGGGAAGGGAAGGGAAGGGAAGGGAAGGGAAGGGAAGGGAAGGGAAGGGAAGGGGGATTTTCAGTTGTACCAGTGATGCAGTGATGCCCTAACCTTTCATTGCTGCTCCTGGAAAAACATTCAGCTGCAGTACATGTGGAGGCTGTTGAACATGCACCAGTGTTGCTCCCTGTTAAAATACCGGGTCTAGAGACTCCCTATTGGCAAAGAGCCAACTCTCCATGGTCACATAGCCACCACACATAGCCCTTGCCCTGCTTGCAAGGGCAGTGACAGCCATCACTGCCAATAAAATAACAGTCATGTTGTTTCAAGATACAGTAAAAAAGCGCTGCAGATTACCTGGGGGTTTGGTGTTTTGCTTTCGTTTTAAACTTAAGCAAATTTTACCTACTTTAGAGATGTAAAGATATCACATTCTTGTAAGCCTTGTTTGTGTCATTTTTGGATAGTTTCCCTTGCCTCTCTGTAAAGGGAAAGTGTTGACATTTGTGTATGGCTTGTGTCAATCAATGCTTTGCAAGGGCAAACAGAGTGTTCACGCTGCTGATCAGTTTGTGCGCACAGTTTACGGGACACAAATGACACTAGGTGTAGAAAGTGCTGTTCAATTGCCAAAGGCTCTGTCCTAGGGTAACTTTATGATGCTTGTATCCCCAGTCTTCTGTTCTGTTTGTGCTGTATATTGAGTTCTGTGCCTTTAAGACTGGTTCTAAGAGCAAGGAGAAGCGCGGAGTTTGTTTTGAGAAAACTGCCCGACTCCTCCACATTCTTCTGCGGACGGGGTGTTCGGCAGAGGCCTGGAGAGACTGCAGGACAGAGATCTTTTTTTTGCTTTTAGTTAGTTTCAGCTAGCTAGGGCAGAGAAGTTCCCTGGACTGGTTTTTTTCCTTTTTCTTGGACCTGTTTAAACCTGCTCTGGACTGAAAACCCAGCGGAAGCGTGCTGGGCCCATAACCCAGAGGTCGATGAATTAGGTGTATGTTCTGGTTTGGAGACAACTTTGGGGGAAAACCCCTGTAGAGGATCCCTCTGGGAAGCAAACCCAAGTGGCCCCTCCCTCCAACCGGTCCGGTAAAAAAAAAAAAAACAACACCTCTTTGGAGAAAAGTGGAAAAAACTATTTTACTAAACAAATAAAGTGCATACCAGTATAAAGAATGAATAATATGAAACAATAAAACCTCTCGTTCTGGAGTGAGATGGCAAATTGAGAAAGTCCTTGCCGTGGGTGTAGCTCGGCTCTCTCTCTCAGTCTCTCCTCAGTCCCAGTCCCTCTGGCGCTGCTGGAAAATGCCGAGGTCCAGGCCCCGGTGGGCCGCAGGGGCAGCCCCCAGTGCTCCCCTGGGTTTTCAGTCCAGAGCAGGTTTAAACAGTTCCAAGGAAAAGGAAAAAAAACAGTCCAGGGAAATTCTCTGCCCTAGCTAGCTGAAACTAACTAAAAGCAGAAGAAATCTCTGTCCTGCAGTCTCTCCAGGCCTCTGCCGAACACCCCGTCCGCAGAAGAATGTGGAGGAGTCAGGCAGTTTTCTCAAAACAAACTCCGTGCTTCTCCTTGCTCTTAGAACCAGTCTTAAAGGCACAGGACTCAATATACAGCACAAACAGAACAGAAGACTGGGGATACAAGCACCATAAAGTTACCCTAGGACATGCTCATTTGTCATGCATGGAAAAGCACTTTTAAATATAACACCTTTATTACCATGGTGCCTAGTAGTGCTATGGTACTCAGGGAAGAGTCAGCCATTGGGTGTCTGCTGCAGACTACATATTTGAAAAGGTTTCCACCTTTGGATATGAAAAACTTGTCCCTGTTCTGAACAGAGCAATGCAAAACCTCAAGACAGGAAATATTCCATTAATAATTAAAACATGCATAACACCTTATTTTCATTTTTAAGCCAAAACAATACTAAAAAACCAAAACAAAACAAAACACAAAAGACAAAAAAACCACCCAAAAACATCTATTCCTGGACAGTAACTGTCTGTTGTGTTCCTCAGCATGGAGGGACTAAAAGGCAGCCATGAAAGAGCTTTCCTCTGAGAAGTCCTGTATCATGTTAAAACCCGATACAAACCACTGAGACTTCCAGATATTTAGAGAAAAGATAGAAATGTTGAGCAACGGCAGTAAAATTCAAAGATCAAATAAAGAGAATTTTAACAAATAGACAATCTTTCCCTATATACATTTCCTAAATACAGGTGATTTTAAAGAGATGTTAAAATTATTAACATAAAGAGCTGTACTAATAGGAATACATTTTGAAAAATTGGTCCTTGGAAGAAAAGCTGAATTGCTCTTTTGCACATGTTTTGATTTCTATCCGTCCTTATTCAAGAAAAGAAAAAATTAAATAAAACTTATCTCACACCATATGTCATCTGCACATTCTCTGATTTCAAAATCTAAAGTTTCACATATATTATAGATGCAAAATGTGCAAAAGACCTCTTTCTTCTTAATAAGACGAACCAGAAGTCTCAGTCCATTTCCTTCTGCATTTTGAGTTGTTTGAACCTAGTAGTTCAAATTTAGATATTTTTTCAGATACTAGATCTATAAGTTTTCTAGTGAAACGAGTAAAGAGAATAGACCTTGAGGAACAACCCTGAGGAGGAAAAATAATGTACACTCTTGGAAGTATCCTTACAAAATAGATATAACTAAAACATATCAAATGTTATGCTTTTCTTCCAGCTACAATTTTAGAAATTAAGTATCTGTCTGACCTTAATTTCACAAGCCTCTGGATAAATTCCAAATTAGATGGAAGTTTTTAATCCAGATCTCCCCATTAGCTCTGTGACTGTATTTGTCAGAATATCTACTCCTTTGTTACTAGAACTTATCCTTTGCATTTTTAAAAGCACAGAGGAGAAACAACAGGTTGGGAGTGTTTATCACCTGCAGCAGTGACAGCTAAAATGAGCACAAATTTCACAAAGGGATTCAAAGTTCATATATTCCTGAGCTGTGATCTCACACTGAGAAAAGAGAAAATGTGCTCATTGTAGCTGTCACCACTTTTCAGCCTCTTCATGTTGCCTTTTTAATTTATCATTTACAGCAGCATTGGTCTAATAACAGCACTTCTTTCCTCTTGGGCAATTTTTTAATGCTTTTGCAGAATTCTTACTAGCTTCACTTCTTCTGAAACAAGATTTTTATTTATTTAAAATAAGAGAACAAATGTCAGGTTAAGCCCAGCTGAACAGCAAAAAAAGGGATGAATGTTAGTTACTTCATGCCAAATTATATGTATGGATATGATGGGAATACATCACTTGTAGTAGAAATACACACGTCCTCCACGATTTTGACAAATGTAACCAAAATAAATAAGAATTTTCCCCCAGAGATGTGGCTGCATTAGAATACTGTTCTCTCAGATAACTAAATCACCACATCACATATTCTTTCAAAACAATAGTGCACCAAATATTTATACCTATCCTGTTCTGGCTGCCTTAAATCACCACAACGATGCTGGTGCTGGACTTTTAGGAAGTAATTGTTTTTAACTACAGGCCATTTGCTTCAGTGAATCACTCAAGGAGGGGGAGACGTTTCGACAGGTTTTCTGAAGTAACCTTCAGAGATGAACTTGGAAGCCAGTTACTTCCGTTTAAGATGCTGTCCCGCTGTAAAACCCCAAGTTTTTTAAAGGACACCTCTGTTGTTTCAAAGCATTCTCCCTGTGAGGTGTTTGTATATTATCCTCACTACTACATCTAAACCATGAAGTATAGCTCAATGAATAGCTAACTGATGATTACATTTATGAGTAAAGACTACTCATAGCAGACAGCTACTTCCTGCAGGTGACAAGCAATCTTTGGCTAGGGCTTCACCTGACTAGTCATTTTGGGACATGATCACAAGGGCTGGAGACTGATGAAATTATCCTGTCCAACATCAAACACAAAGTGGTTGTAAATCAGCTGAGGCTGTGGCAGGAGTGGAACAACTCATTCTCTATGCAGTACCGGCAGCTCTTTCACCTAGTAGCTACATTGAGAATCCTAACAATGCCATTAAGTGACCCCAGGAAGGACCTGGCAAATTTTTGTTATTGACATTTGTATGAATTTAGCATTGATTCAAAGTGGGGGAAAAAATCTTGTGAAACACAAAGCTGTGTTATTCTAAAGCAATAAAATGGTTTATTGGTGGGGTTGGAGTGTACTGGGACAACACTTGCAAGATACATTCATAAAATATGCTCGTTGTAACTCTGTTTGACCTTGTAGAGCCATCTAGGTGCTTAGCTGACATACCATTATAATATCCCAAAGGCTTGCTCCATAAAAAGAAAATGATAAAAGTGTGACCTCTGCAATATAACCTTTTCTTCCTGTAGAATAAATAATTGTTTTTCAAAACAAATCTAAGTTAAAAGGTACGTATCTGCTGCTTGTGACCTGACACAGACATGATGTAAAGAAACACATTTTAGGAAAGAATTTGAATATTATATTTAGAGCAGCTCAGATTAATAAATACATCCATAGTTGTCGATATGCTTAGGAGCTTATTTCTGTGACTCTTTTTGCTGCTGCTAGACACAATAAATAAATCTGCCCACAAACAACAAAATTACTGAAAATATGTTCTCTGTATAACTACAGGGGAAATAAAAATTGTCTTCTAGACATAAAATCTTCATTTGAGAGACGTATTCTGAGAGGGGAAAAACAAACAAACAAACAAACAACAGAAAAACTCCACCAGACCCAGCAACAAGACTAGCCGGGGTAGGCAGAAATTCAGTAAAGCCCATTGTTTTGGTCTTTGCTGCACCAGAACACTGGAGCAGATTTGAAGGAAAAGAAAAATGCATATTGTGATCAGCTGCTTTGTTTGGGAATGAAGATGGAAATTGTGCTTGTACATTTGTGTATCCTTTATCTCCTTTATCTAATTCCCCAGCCTGCTCTCCCCTTCCCTCTCCAACCCATCTATTAACAAGCAGGCTTCCAAATAATAAATGTTTCAGCTCTGTTAGGTTTTGTCACTGAATGTCGCAAAATGCCCTGTTGGAATCATTTGTAGAGCATTTAGGATAGTAGATGTTCAGCACGGGTTGCACAAATTTCTAATAAGGTGATTGTGAATTCAGTTTAGTAGTGCAGACCTGCTTGCATTGCAGGAAGTGGGAGAAACATCTGACTCCTTAAAGGCTTTCATTTTGATGAGTGGAATTACAGGCCTTGTTTCAATATTTATACATAGTTGTGTACAGAATCATTGCTTTATATTTCTGCAGCGCATAATATGTGTATAGCACACCCAATCCACGTATTTTATAAAAAGCTTCATTTCATAACACACTTCCCAAAGCTCTTTCTTCTCTAATATCATCTTGCCTCAATTCATGTAATATAAATCCTGTATCCCCTGCTCTGCTAGGAAAAAATCCCCTCCTCACCAAGGCTTTCCTAAATTTCTCTAAAGAATAAAAGTACTGAAGAGGGGAAAACAGATTCCCTTCACAGGAAGACATCAGGGGAAAGAAATAAATGGATGGAACAGCAGTCCTCCAATAAGCCAAAGAAATGTATTTTCCAAGTGCTTTCTTGGATGGCTATTTTTGTGCTCTCTCCCGGCAGCACTCCTTTGGCACTTACACTTTAATTGCCCTGCACTTTGTTTTGCAAGGTATGCGCTGGCTGGCTGCCAGTGTTGGCTGAGATTCATCTTGTCACTACACTGGCTAACAGCAAGTACAGAACAATATCCCAATTAGATCCCTAAATGCTGGAAACACGAGACACCGCCGTTATATTGCTCCGGAACCCAGAGGCAGGAAGTTTTGAGAAATAGATTAACCGTGTATATTCATTCTGATCTCTTGCACAGTCACTGTAAAAGCTGCAAAAAATATTTTTTCAATATTATAAATCATAGCAGTGATTCTACATTTATGCTTCCAGTGTGGGTTAGAGGGACTGAGTTTAGTGCTTTCAGAAGACCACATGTAAAAATTACAATCTTATCATAATTTTTCCTGAAGATTCTGTGTTACATTTTTTAACAAAGGGATTTTTTTACCCCTCACTATAAAAATTCTATCTGCAAACATTGTGGGCTATTTCAAAATATTTAAAGATCTGCTTCACTAAGATATTGCTGAAGTGCCAAGAGAACTGGGGAACCCTTCACAGTAAAATATAAGACATTTAGAACGCTGGGTATTGTGAGGAATTCAACTTGGGAAATTTCCTTCTCTCTTTTTTTTTTTTTTTTTTCCAGTGCTGCTATAGGAAATGACTGACAATTACACTAAGCTTTCCAGAGTAGATTCTGATCTTCACTGCCGCATTTTGTCTGTTCCGGTCACATTTCCTTTCATTTGTAAGGAAAAATAAAACTTAAAATTGGAAAATAATTTACATGTCTCACACTTTTGTTGCTAAAACTCACATTTTTGTCTTTATTCTCCAATTAAAAATGCACTGACCTAAACACTATTTTAAACCTGCTTGAAAAACAAAGTGAATTGGATATACTGCATCCTTCCCAACTTGCTCTTGGTGTCTCAGGAAAAGACACTGAAGGGACAGCCATAATGTAGCTGTTGTGCCCTACAGTTTCCCTGAAGAATTTGGTCCTTGTGAATAGCACAAACAAAGTCATTCTCCAATTTGGGATGCTATGGGTGAACAAAGGGGAGTGGCTGAAGCCCCACAGACTTCCTCACACTTGCCACTCGGTGTTCCACTTCCCATGTACATCAAGTTGTTTCGCTGCAGAGGATTCCTGTATGAGACCCAGATGTCGGAAGGGCAAACAGTTTTCTAGTTCACAACTAATTTTTTAAATCTTTCACATGAGCCCTAAATCTCCTGGACTACATTCACACCTTGCTTTACTTGTGGATATCTTGAAGATGTTTTAAGCACTCACGTCATAAGAGGGAATAAGGACCACAAAATCCTGCACATGTGAAGGAGGCTGAGCAAAACAGAGCCAACGCAGTTGTACTGGGATTATATATGAGGCATCTTTCCTTTGAGCAAATTTCTGTGGCTTTGATAGAAAAGAGGCCAAAGAATTTCTTTAACTTGGCTGACTATTATCAACATGACAGTATTGAACCCCAAACCACAGCCATACTTCTGTCTTTTCTATCTGCCAAAATTATTTACAAAGTGAGTGCACACAGGCTCAGAGGAAAGAATGGGAAGGAAAGGCAAAAGTGTTATCCTAGACTAAGGCCAGGAAGCTTCTTTTACCACAGAATCTGCCTGCAGAAATGGAGGGAAGGGGGAAGTCCTCTGCCATCTCATCCTTGTCCCACACAGGAAGAGCATGCAGTATTTGCTCTGCATGAAGTACCTTTTTACTCCTTCTTTCCTGGTGTGAGCTCCAGACAGACAATGGTGGGGCAGCTGAGGCCACTTACTGTGCCAATATAAGGAGTCTCTGCCTCTTATTTATCTTCTCTGCACTTTTCACTCTTCTGCTGCTTGCCCATCACAGAGCAAGCAAAAAGGTCTCGCCGTTTCTGTGCAGATGGTGTTCGGTTTGATATCAAAGTGTGATCCACATTTTGGTGCATACATCCAAAATCCACCCAGTGTATCCGTGCTCCACTGTCAGCGACACCCACACTGGGGTTTCTGTAAGGCCCTGCAAAATTGGTTTCATGCAATTGTTCTGCAATTCCCATAATTCCTGTGGCACTCAGATTCCTATAATCACAGACACTTCTTTCTCCTCATTAATAAAATCCCCAGCTCTGCTGCATCCAATTTTCAGCCAGTGGGGGAAAAAAAAAAAAAAAGCCTTAAGGGAAGATTTCATTGTAACATTTATAAGAAAAAGATACTTAAAACCAGCATGAATATTAAAATGAAAGGTTACGTGGCATATATCTTAAATTTTGATAATAGGTAAAAGTGCATGATATCATAGAAAATTCACCCACATTAATCTCTGGTTGAGCTCTAGATAATGACTGGGTATATACAGTCTGTCTATGTGGGCCCCCTAATCTTTAAGGAGATTCAATTGGTTGTAATTAAAGGTTTCAACCAAAATACTAAAAAGAAAGATACAAACTGTCTTTTCCCAAAAGATCTAGACTGCAGAGTGTAAACTACTGCTTATTTTGCTGCTTAGTGAAGAAGAAATTAATATATTTGCAATTAATTCAAGCCTTAACAACTTAAAAATTTGTGATATGGCCTGCAGCCTGTTTTTTCTTGTTTCCTGGTTTATAGGCGTAAAATTATATTCTAATATACTCTGTGCAATATTGAGCATATTAATGGCTTAGAAATATTAATAACCATTTAGAAGAGCTTGCTTTGCATGTAGGTTAAGCTATTTAGTTGAGTTTACAGTAAAGTTGGAATGTGAGTTACTATGCTGAGCCATTAATTTAATGTAGTAGCCATAAATTAGTGTTCATATCTGTACCCATCATGATTCCAAGGAATAAAGTCGTCCAGTAAGTTGAAAATTATGTCAGCCAAATAAAAACAGTGGTAATGATCTTATATCTAAAAAGGGGGATTTTAAAAACTTTTCTTAAGTACAACTCAATTTTTGATAGAATTCTGAAGATGTTTACCTTGCATGCTGAAAGTAAACAGTGAAGTCAAGAAGAAATGAAAAATAAGAGATTCTTGTGGTATCTTAATATTTTATTTAGATTCTTGTAGTATCTCTTTAGGTAGTTTTTCCTTCTTTTCTTTTACTGAACTTGTATCAGAGTTTTCCTGCTTTGAGTGAATAAATTTCTTTGTGAAAAATTTCTGTAAGCAACAAGGAAAATTATCAAAACTTACAGAATATGAAGAAGAGTTTGAAAGATTAAATATTTTGAAGAAATTTAATCCATCAAGATCCAAAATCTGCATGTGTGTTGCAGCCTGTTAAAAATCAAGCCTTCGTGTGGGCTTATAACTGATCACACTGAGCAAATGAGTAATTTTCATACAAACAAGGTTTGCATGTACTTGATGTAAAATATATTTGCAGCTAAAACTTACTTGAAACTTGTAGCATCCCTGTACTAGCCACAACAGATATAAAGATTTCTTCCCACTGGCTTTTGATTATTCCTGTCAGCAATCTGAATTGCTCACTTCAAACCTTTCCTCTTTTTTCTCCCCATAAATTATAGAATCACAGACTCAATTAGGTTGGAAAAGACCGCCGAGATTACTAGGTCCAACCTTTGATCATCAAGCCCATCCTTTAAATTAAGGAAATAATAATATATAAATATTATACAGCAACAGTTTATCATATTAATAATTATTTTACATAATATTTCAATAATAAATTAATTAAATACACAATATTAACCTAATAAACTGTACATTACAATCAGATCTTGTACTTTCGTGTGATAAGATTACTGAAGAACAATTGTGATAGTTACTAGCTATTTGGCAAATTACTTCAGTAACTTGTATTTTAGTCATAAGAAAGAAAGAAAAAGTTTAAAATTGTGGATTACTTGTATATATAAGACATACTTCAGTATAAGAGCTTTGCTTTGTGGCAGCACACAGTTTATTCTGGCAATGATTCTTTTGTTCCACAAGGGTGGCACCTCATTCCCTGTGGTGTAGAAGTTGCAGTCCAGTGCTGGGAAGGAGAGATCATAGTTTGGTGACTCTCTTACATTTAGGTCTTCCCAGCTGTGACATAAACTCGCATAGCTGGTCTTATCTTACACAGTCCCACCCTTGTCTCTGTTGACGAGGAGCAGCTGAACTTCACAAATGAATGGCCATAAATTCACTATTTCATTTGTTTTCAAAGGACTATGTAGACCCTGCATTTCTGCTTCTTTACCTGGCTCAGGGAAAGTAAAGTGTCCATTCTGGCATATGTCCAAAAGATAAATATATCAGAGAGATATAGAATCAAATAAAACTATTTTACTGTGATAAAATCCTGAATCAAGAAAGCAGGAATAAGGCTTTCCAAAAGGAGTACAGTCTGGATATCTTAGTGTGTGCCCTAGTGATACATGCATAAATCCCTCCAGTTGTCAAATGGTTTTAAAACTTTTGCTGTTGTATTATAAAAATTTCACCTATGCACTCTTCTGTAGTTTCCCACAAACCTGACTGCTATAAGAAGAATTCTACTCAGGGTGAAGGCTTCATTACCTAAACAAATGCCACATCAGCTGCCTGGAGCGTGAGTGGATCATTCTTGAGAACCTTATAGAAATCTGAGTGGTGATATTCACTAAGATATGTGAGATGATATTACTCCTTCCTACCTCAATTAATCTCAGTTTGCATAAAAGGTTACACTTCAGCCCTCCTCCTTATTGCTCTTCCCCCTCCTCCTCCTCCTCCTTACTTAAAGAAACAAATGTAACTTCACTTCCTTAACAAACAGAAAGCCTCTTGGAGAATTTCAGCTGGGCTTAATGCAGCTCAAGAAGAGCTCCCCCACTTCAGCTACGGCAATACAGATTTTGCCTCCTTCCTGCACATACCAATAGATTGTGTATATAACTATACACACGGCATCAGGTTTATGGTCCTGTCCCTTTCCTCTTTTATATCCATAATGAAAACCTCAAAACAGTTTATTCTTGTGCAGGGTGGAGAAAAGAGAAAAGAAGGAGGTGTAGTGCAGAAGGGAGGGAGGAGGTGAGGAAAGCCAGTAAAAAAAAAGTTGTACTAGTCTTTGCAGCTGTGATCTCTGTTTTCGTGATTCCTGAAATCTTACATTCTGCCAAGTTTTTCATTTTATTTTTGATAACAGTGCCCAGAACAGCAAACCCAGTGAGTGAGAGAAAAAAATCAGTTGTGTACCATAATAAATGGATTTCTGCCAATGACAGGTCATGATACAGAAAAAAATTCTGTGATGACCCTCTTTCCTCTGCTCTCATTTATCTCTTACTGGTGACCACTGATAGATTTCTGCTGTATGATTTATTGCAGAAAAACACCACCTAGAAATGGGCTTTTGATAAAATTGTTCAAGGATTCCTGGACAATAAATCCTAATCTTTACATGCATGCTGCAAGATGTTTCACCTTTCTTATGCTATAAATAATATATGCCAAATGTGATAATAAATCCATACATCTAAGCTCTATCTGTGTGGCTTAAGAAACAAAATTACAATATGTAAGCCTGATATTAATAGCAGCTATATAATGCCAGGAATATTGATGGCAATATTTGTTTATTTGTGATCCAAATTTCCAGTGTTGTGTTGTACTGAAATTTCATTGCTTTTATCAGCCTGGATGGTTATCTTCTGTAAAGAGATCTGTGATAAACACAACAGGCACTAGCTGGCTTGAATCAACAACGATGTGTCCGTAGGTCTGTCAAGAACCTCAGCTGAAATTTTCAAATACAGTCTATGCAAAGATCTCTCTTCATAATTAATCATCTACAGTAGGAAATGTCTGATAGCATCTGTCACCTCCCTGTGACCCTACAACTATTACAGTGGGGTTAAATGTGCACAAGCCCAGCATTTAAAGCTCTTTACAAACTACAGGCTCAAGGTCAGGATCTGGCTTAATTTTACTCCACAGTGGGAATGAAGTATAACTTCTGTCTAGAGCATATATGCTGTGGTGTTCTGTTTAAGCCTAAAGACTCACTTTAGTTATTGAGTCCTGTATAAGCTATAAAATATTGCAAGCATTTTTTCCCAGACAAAGTGAGTAAGCCCTAACCTAGGATATGAAAACAGGCAAATCAACTCTTTGCAGTCAGAGCTGATCATTTGGGATTTCTGAAAGGAGATGCAACATCAGAAAAGTAAGAATAAAGATGTTTGTAAGAGACAGAAGGCCAAAAATGGCTTGACAAGATTGAGTGACAGAGAAAAAAAATTCTCAATGAAACATACTTCTCTTTGCTTTTTTTCTGTAGATTCAAAACTCTTTTTGCTGTTTTTAGAAGGATGCAGCCCATTTTGATTGATTTTTCTGATTTTTTTTTTTTATTATTATTTGAGCATTGCAGTACTTGGCTGCTTTATTTCCTGCCTAAGGGAAATAAAATATCTGCCATGCACCTGTGCAAAAGAGAGAATGTTACTGCAGTCTTTTCCACTTTCACAGAGCATTTTCTATTAACATCTGTGACAGAGGAATGCATTCTAAGCAGGAAAACTACAGTGCTAAATTGGCCACTGAGACTTAAGGAATGGTAATACTGAAGGAAAAAAGAGTGGGGAAACATGCAAAAAAAAAAAAAAAATCCTTTAATTGGAAGGGGCCAAGCCCACATAAACAGTGTGTTTGATTTCAGCTGTGTCCTCTGATCTATACTGAAGGTCAGAGTAGGAAATGCCACAGAAGTTATGATTATGTGAAATGAAGTGAGAAACAATGATTTGGCGTAATAAATACCTCCTGCAACTAGAGAATGTTCTGCTCACTGAAATTGTCTCCCAGGTGTCTGCCTGTCTCCAGGACACATGGATAATCCCAGGCTAAAATGACAGTGAGGCATGTTGTTTTCAGAAAAACCATGGCTAATGTTGGCTTATATGAAAGAAAACTCACCTCACAGCTCTAAAATACAGCTGAAACATCTCCCTTCTTTTTTGCATGAGTCAAACCATCAGCTTTCCACCTTCAATTCTGGGATTTTTCAGTCAGCCATAAAAACCTTTGTGATTTTCCTGATACATTCCTCTGTCCTCACAGATGCAAGACAGACTAAACTACTCCTGTACTTGAACCATGTCCTAAAGGGCACTTATTTCTCTACAGACAACAATTCTGACAATTCAGAGAGGAAAATCTTCTGACAAAGCATTATAGGCCATCAACCTTTTGCTGTCATGCTGCTGCACTTGCAGTTTATGAAACTACTGAGATCAATTTATTGTTTTTACAAATGGACCCCAGATTCATTCTGGGTTCAAATCTGTTTCTCATATCAAGAATTCTGCCCTCTCCCATGCCGGTGAGAACAGCACATCCTTCACCAGTGTCCCTAGCTTGCCCAATTCACTTCTCTGCAGCAACTGTGGCCTGAAATATCTGAAAGTGTGTTTCCAGGACCGTCAGCACATCCCATACCCATACTGAAGGTATAAGGCCGTGTCCATTTCATCCTCCCAGGGAGCTGAGCTCACCTCGATGTATTTTTAATCTCCGTGGATAATAGGGAGCTATTTACTCATGGATGGCACAGATAGTTTTGAACCTGCTCATAGTAAAGCTGGTGACCTTGCAAGAGCATTAGAATTACTGTAGTCACTTTGTTCTCCTTTGGCCATTTGTCTTATTTATGTAGAAAAGCTTTTTCAACGTTCTTTAAAAAAATATGGATTGAAAATGTTTAGAAACCAAAATAACCCAAAAGTTTTGTTGGAGCAAAACTGTGAACCGAACTCAAAGATTCCTGGAAAATGTTTGTTTTCTCAGAAAGCTGGGCAATTTTTTTTTTTTTTTTGAAAATTGAAAACTGGAATATGTGAAAATGGTTCAGTGTTCAAAAAAACTTTTTTTTTTTTCATTTTGTCTGAAAATTTGAGGGGGTTTTATTGGTTTATTGTTGTTGTTTGTTTGTTTGTTTGTTTTGGTGTTTTTTTTTAGAAAATCCAGAAATAACTTGATGTGTATTTTTTTAAAACATTGTGTAACATAACTTTTTTAAACTGTATGTTTTTAACACATTGTGTAACATAACCATATATTATTATTAATTCTTATAATGGAAATTTCATTAAGAGTTTCAGCTGGATAACATGACAAATTTATCAAGGAATGCAGTTTAAAACTTGAGTACTAAATATATCAATAGCAAATTTATCCAAGGATTTTTTTTGTTTCAGTGATCAGTTCCATTGACAGTTGCTGATAAATTATTCACCCACACAGCCATAAGCTCATCAGAAGTAAATACTAACTAGTATGGCCACTGTAATTTTTTATTAAAATACACTGTAGTTCATTTAATTAATAATTAAAACTGGAAAACGTCTTTCCTTCTCTTTACGAGATTAGGCTACTACATGAATTTTATTTAAGATAATTTTGTCTGAAGAGTGGAGTACCTTTCAAAGACAGTGGAATTAAACAGAATCAACTCTTTGAAAAATTAATTTGTTCTCCATTCTACAGGCAAGAGAATAGTGGTGCAGGAGAGCAAAGAAAAGTAAAGTGCAAAAGGAAAAAAAACCCCTGTCTTCTCAATGTCTGGTTCAAACCCTGGCTCAGGTACATCTGAGATAATTTATGGGAGCATAATGATCTGCACCAGGAATCTCAGTCTGCCGCATGACTGAGCTAGTTTCTATAAAGGACATAGAAAGCTGGCGCCACAGCAAACGAAGAAAATGAGTTTAATCACTTTACAAGCTTTCTGCTTGTGATCTTTCTGGCTATATCTGAATGAAATGTAGGAAGAAAATAGTCACAAAAAGGTATGCTGGATGCCTCAGTAGTTGATGATTGTTGAGACGTGGGAGGAAGGAGGGGAATCAGTATACCTGAGGGGATGTCAGGCAAGTGAAAACAAGGATGTTTTACAAGCAGCACACTGGAAATGTCGGGTTCACAATGAGAAGGATGTGAAAGCAGAAAGATGTCTGTACACTAGAAGGGGTTAAGGGCCTGATAAATGGATAAGTAGTGGAGCTTGTAGCTTCCAAAGCAAGATATTTACAGAACAAAAAAAGATCTACCTGGCTGCAGTAGATCTGGCTGCAATATTTTCAAGTAATATTCTTCCCCAACCACACTGGAACTGTACCTGTGAATCTACAATACGTCAATGTTTGAAAACACATCCAGCAAGATCTGCATCAGTGCTATGTAACAAGCCTGAAGCTCTGCATCCCAAAACAATTTTACAGGTATAACCATGCAATTATTCACATCAGGCCAAGGTGAATCAGAAGGGTGAGAAATCTTAGGGATAGAGGGGAGTTACAATGAATTTTTAAAAGTAATTCAAGATGTTAATTTGGAAAATTTTTATTCTGGCTTTGATAAAAAGCCATCATTTCAGAAAAGTATTTGAAGTAGACATAAACAGAAAAGGAATAAATCTCTTCTTTGTTTTCCTTTCTCCTACAGAGCTTAAAATTTAGAGAACAAAACTTTTATAATAGCCAATGTGTGTGTACCTTAATGAGTGGAGACATGACATCAATCTGATTTTATTTTTTAACTTCTTGACACTGCATTCTTTGACTTGTTTGGACAAATGTATGCTCTCAGAGGTTAATTCACATTAAGGCGTTCAGAATCCAGAAATGGCTTTCCAGCAGCTTGCAAACTGGAAGATTCCTCATCACCTAACAAGTCTGAGAAAGTTGCATCAAATTCAAGGCCAGTTATGACTAACAAGAAGCAAGGCTTCATTTTTCCCAAAATGATCAGAAAAGTTACCTTCACCTTTTTTCCTGTTCATTGCTACTTTTTCAAATAACCAAAATGTTTTGCTGAAACATATACTAGAAAAAAAAACTTAATAAAAATAAATAAGAAGGAAAAATACAGAAAGGCTGCTCAACTGCATCTCGTTCTTTGTCACAAGGTCAAGGCACTCAAATGGACTTTTTTGTCGACATCCACAGAAGAACAGAATACTCGAATTGCTGCATTGCTTCTGACACTGCAGCCTGCACTGCATTGCAATGGCATTGATGGACACACTAAGATAGAGAGGAAAGAGAGAGGCAGAACTAGATAGCTTAATTAGGCTTTCTGACATCTTTTGTGGCGGAAATATCTCTGTGGATAGCAGTGTCATTAAGGACATCTAGTGCTACTGGCTGTATTCACAAAAGCATTTACACTAAAGTCAACAGGCTGAATTTATGGCTGGGATAACTCCATGATAGTCAGCAAAAATAGGAACTAAAATTATTGAGAAAATATCTCAGGACCAAGACCTAGATTTCTACATATGGTGTGGGGAAAAATCTAACATTTTCCACTGGTTTTATTGAGACTTTGGATGTCATTTTTCATGTCTTTATGTAGGTATGTATATAAATCTGCCATACATATCATTCAGTACAGCTTCTGAGGATCATTTGCATCCTATATACTGCTAGGCCAGGGCATCCTATCCTACTTGGAACACCGCTTTGGTAGACTCAGGTGTCCCTGGGAGCTCAAGATGAGGCAAGGTACCCAGCTTTGATGTCATCTGGTACAGACATTTTGTGCTCTGACCTCGCATCTGCTGTCAGGTGGGAAAAAAACCCACTCTGCCTTTCAGAAGTCAGGGATGTCTATGTCTTCCTTTTGCTGTCAAAAAAGCATGGGAAAAGAAAGAAGACATAGAAATCTACTATGTGGCATATATAAAATATCTTGCTATAGATCTGGCTCTTGCTGTCAGAATCTGATTTAAGAATAAAGATTTTTTTTTTCAACATTGGCAGTGAGGGTAAGATTCTGCCTGATAGCAGCAATCTGACAGGGCCTCAGTCCATCCTTGAGGTGTGTATTTGTATACAGCTCTGTATGCAGCCTTGCAAGAAAATCCGTAAAAAAATATATATATATATATTTGTGCAGGATACCAGTAAAATACTTAAATAGGAGGCACATTTTTTTAATATAATACCATTATGCTATAAGCTTTGTTGTGAAAAATTAGGATTTGTACCATTTTTTCAGATCATGACTGACTTTTTCACCTCTGATCCGTAGTGTAGTTCAGTGATTCAGTCGAAGTACACAGAAAAAGGTAACTAAAAATACAGCAAGACTTGACTAATAATCGATTTGCAGACTTCTAAGAGCTGTCATGACTTGTCAGTCTTAGAAGAGAAGGTAAAAATTAGTTTTCCACCACTAAACAGAGTCACAAATAGCATTGGTTTCCTTGGAGACTTAGCAGCAGTTCTCAAAACACTGTACTTGCAGGAAAGCAGTGACTTGTAAAGATACATTCCCTGTCCAAACTTTAATTAATTTCTTCTCTTAATAATGTACACCCACACCAGCTCTGTGTATTTTGTACTTACCTCTTTACACCCTCCTCTCAAGTCCTCTTTCATGGTGTATATATATAAAATGTATAGTACAAGTATAGTGCAAAGATTTTTTTCTGTATTGCTTATAATGTGTAAAAGTGGTAATTCTAGAGAAAATTATTTAGGCTTTTTCATAAAATACATATTTTCATTAATTGTCTATAATGCTAAAAGTAACTATCAGTTCAGCAGTCCTAAGATTCCTGACATAAAAACAAGAGTGCAACTGAAATAAAGCACTATATCCTCCTAAGTAAACATCGTGAGAATAAATCCTTGAATTCTCCAATGAGGACAGAGATGACAAAAAGGCAACACAAACTGACAGCTAGAAAGTTCTGTCTCATTCATCCTTACTCACAGTGAACTGGTTGCAGGTTGGTTACCCAGACATGAGGTTTTGGCACGTTTGTCAGAGTGTGAATGCTGTCTTGCCCTCAAACACTACTCTGTCTCCTGCTCCATATTGTATCAGGGAGTTTGATTTTGTCATCTACCACCATTTCACAGTACTTTTACCTACTTTCAATACCAGAGATAGAGTAGAAAGCCACAGCACAAGTGATTCCACAGTTTCTAAAGAGAATGTTTGTATTTGCTGTTAAAAAGCATTTAGGTATATCAACACTTATGTCTACCCACAGCTATTTGTTCACCATATATGAGAAAATCATGACATTATCTATAGGTGAACATATTCATAGTTAAGAATTGATCAGTGTGATACTAAAAATATTTCAATTGCTATGCCTAATTATAACGGAAAAAGTAATCACTGCAAAGTGTCTTCAAAAAGTTAAATATAAGTAAGAAATTCCTACTTGGTAATAAATCGCTTTCTTGACATCACAATTGAAATATCTCATTTTCCATATACTGGGCATCAGAAATTTTTCAGTCTGGCAAAAAGTTTTGTTTTTTTTTTTTTTAACAAGGTGGTGTAATTAAATAGAGTGCTGATTAAAGTTTCATGGGCGCACCACTAATCACTCAAAAGTTCTGATATTTCAGCATTGGAATTACACATTTATAAGTCACTACACACTTAAAGAAAATATTTCATATGCAAAGGACAAGACCTTCTAATGAATGGCCTAGAAAGGAGAAAGCAGACCCTGATATTAGTGGGAATTGAGCTCCTTGTTGTATGACCATTAAACAGCATACAAGGTAATAACCTTGATTTGGTCTGCTGTGGCTCTCACAGTCTAGGGCTTCATTTGCCATCCGTATTGTGTACAAATCATTTCAGGCTTAGATTTTTAACACTGTATGAGGGACTCTGTGTTCATCCCATAAGAAATCTTAGCTTGAGTCATCAGCAGACATCACATCCGTTCAATATTTCATGAAGTTTTCATCTATGTTATCTCTCATCTTTTTGGACTGTTATATTTCTAAGTGTCAAGCTCATGTATTTACACATTTGTGTTTTGTAGTTGTACATGGACTTTCTCTTTTCAACACCTTCAGCTTTGCCTGCTGCCTTTCCCATAACTTATCATACACAGGGCACAAGATCCTAAATACAGCCCTTGCTTACTTGTTGATTTGAACATCTGTCTAATCCTGTGATGCCATTTATCTCTGATCCTCATCAAACCTGTATCTAAGCCATCAGAATACTGGCTTCCTTCTAATTCCAGTGTGGACAGCAGTGGGTCCAAACAGGAATGTCTAATCTAGGTTGTCATGAGTTTGCAAGTATTCCCATTCAAATCACTTGAGCTGAACCTGACCCAACAGTTTCCTTTAAGGGGCAGATCCTGAACAAAACCTTTCTGTTTTTCAGGTCCAGTCTAAATGAAGCCACTTTTCACCAGCTCAGGTCCCAGATGGTCAAAGATCTTAGATGATCTTATCATCTTAGATGATAACCCACCTCACTAAAACAAATATATTCTGATTCCCTTTGCTGATTTTCCAGGAGTATGACCTAGTCCTCTATGCTTCATTTTTTTCACTTACACAAAATGTAACTCTAAATAAAAGATGTCACCTCTGCTCTAAATATTTATTATCTGTTATACTTAGGTGTAAAATTCTTGTCGTAAGTCAAGTGGTTTCAGTAACTCATAGAGCAACTACCCCTTGAATTGCCTCACACAGGAGGCACATGGGTGTCTCTTGAAGTGAATGATGGGTATGGAGGCACGAAGTGCTATACAGTGCAGTGCTATACATGAAGAGAAGGTGGAAGGTGGCTCTTGCTGGGAAGAAGCCTGCCTCCTGCCACAGTGAGCAGAATACCTCATGGTGGCCAGAGAAGCACTGAAATATCATTGTGCCTGTGGTTTCTGAAGCCCTCGTGGGCCATAATTTTCCATAGACATCCAGTTTTACTATTATTTTATTTTTGTACCACTTCTGCTCCCTAAAATGCATATATAAATACAACGGAGTTCACTTTGCTGTACTTTGGGCATTCCCATGGTAGTGGGAATGGTTACACAGATGTTTCAATAGCTGAATATATTCTTGCGTTTCATTCATTCAAGGAGTCATTGCCGATTCAGTGGCTCACTTCCACCTTGATAGCCTGTAATTATAATAATTTTTAGCAAAAATAAGAGAGATGTTTTAAAATATTTCATATTTGGGAATCTAATGTTTTGGTATTTTATTTTAATTTTAGACTTGCTACTTGTAAGGACTCACTTTGGGGTGGAACATCATTTTCTGAACTTTTAAGTCAAAACTTCAATGCTGTTTAGACTATTGTTTATATTTGTGTACACAAAGCTAGAGGGTTTTTTTGTTTTTTGTTGTTTTTTTGGGGGGGTTGTTGTATACTCTTTACATCATAAATGCATGGAGGACCTTTAATTATAGAAAACATAATCAGATAGATACAGGTTATTTTGTGTGTTTCCTATCTGTTCCTACTAATTTGCTGTAGGGTTGACAAGCCAGTGAAAAGGCAATTTTTCCCTTTCAGTTTTTGTATTTCTACTGAGCTGAATATTTATAGAGTCAGTATTTTACTACTCCGTACTTCATGTGAAAGTTTGCTTCAAAATTTGGTCAGAGGGTCACTATGTTTAATCTAAATGTATCAGTTTCTGAGTTACAGGCAGAAGGTTGGAATTATACTGGAATTATATTTGAAGTGGTGTGATTGGGAATGTTACAGGGCTTATGTGAAAAACTCCCTATTTATGGAAATGTGGAGAACAAAGGGAAAAAGGAAGCAGATGGAGGGACTGGTAAGTCAAGACCTAAGGCTTCAAAGTGTTTACATTATTCCCTGTAGATAATAGTTGAATAGCAAAATCATAGGTCTCCATGTTGTTTTGGTTTTTGGTTTTTTTTTTTTTTCTGGGAGCTGAACTATTGTCTAGTTATTCACAGCAGACAGTGGCTATAATTTGAAACACATAGATCATTCCCATTAATTACTGAGTTTTAAACTGCCTAACCTTTACTAAATACTCTCGTGGTGTCTTTATAAGGTTGTGTGATGGAAATAATAGTCACATATTCCTGCTGATTTTGCCACAATACAAAAATTCTTTCCTAATTCCAAGTGTATTACACCAGTTACACTCACAGCACCTTAAAAACATAGGTTCCTAATTTCATTACAGAGACAGAGTCTGAAAAATTAGAAGACAAGGAGACAACCATGTGCTCCCCTTGTTCTGTTCTTTATACTAGCATTCCTCATTTTCTGATATAATAAGAAAACCCTTACAATTTAGAGACCAGTTGCAGAGCAAGTGTGCACTCATGGCCTTTTATTCTGCACAAGCACGTTAGAAACTGGCTGTAAAACCAGAGACAGAACACAGAACAGAATTCACACTGTAACAGTGATTGTGACTGAAATCCAAGCATTTCAGTTTGTGTTGCTTGAGATGATGAGAAATAGAGGAAAACTATGGAATAGCATTGGAGTAACTTTCATTCCAGAAGAGCCCATCAGTTAAGCACCATTTAAGAAAGACGTTTTAAGAAATCTGTCAGGTTTTAAGAGAGATCATACTACTGGGAGTTTTATTTGATGAAGAAGAGAACACCGAGATCTGCTCCTGTTACTCTAAAGTGAGAATATAAGGTGCTTGAGTGCAAATTGGGGGAAATTTTAATTACACTGTTAAAGTACAAGGGAACTGGATACATTGCAACACAGGTTTATTATGTATATATTGTACTAGAATAATCTGTCAACTTTACAAGTTACCAGCTTTCAAGCAAAGGGAAATGCTCTTTGCATATTTCATTATCTGGTTGAGAGGAAAATGGTAGTGCTAGAAGGGAAGGTACATGCTGGGAGGATTTAAGAGTGAGTTCCTCCAGGTCAGTTCATACTCTTAGAATGGGCGTCATGGGACAGAATTTTTTTGACATTCTCTTTCGGAACACTGACACAAAATAAAGAGTGCTGGTGGAACCAGTTAGGACACATAGTAGGATACAAAGGTGGATAATGCAAAAACCATGCAGAAAGCTGGGCTGAATAAACAGGCCAGATTCAGTGGCGCACTTGTAGCCTCTTACAGAAAAATGTTGCCATGAAGGTGGCAATGACTGTTTAAGAGGAGGACACGGCATTTTCAGGAAAGCCAAGTGTGACCAAGTGTAAAGCTGGTACAATCGCAGGATGGGTCAGCCAAGATACTTCCATGATGGCAGAAAAATATTACTGTCATTAAATGAGCTGCAGCTGAGATCTCATTTGGTGCCCTGGGTATGGCAACTTGTACGAAATGGGTCAAGCCAAAAACTTGCATATGAGCTCTTACTTACACCAACACAGCAAACATCTTTTCAGAATTATATAGACTTTGGTTGTGTGCCTGCACAAAATGTTCATAGTACCCTGGACAGGTTTATTCACACATCCAAATGCACATAAACAAGAAAAACACACTTTACAGTCACAAAGGCTTATCTCAAAACTAAAGGAATTAAGTATCTAAATGATTTTGATGCCTTCGAAAGTAATTTTGTCCTTTAGAGCTAAAATAAATTTAAAAATAAAAATAAATATAAAAAAAAAGGAGTCTGTAATTCTTAGGATGCCATTAATAGACGTAACACTCACAGAGGAAAAAAAAAAAAAAATTACCTAACCTATTCCACTACATGGGAAATCCATTTAAACCAAACTGTTTCTAAATAGACTTAATTGATGGAGGTTCCAGGATTTTTCTCAGAGAATTACTACACAATTCAATATATCTAACTAATGTACTCTCATTTCTGTCTTGGGGTTTAAATACCTCTTGTATTCTAGCAGTCTTCACTTTAATTTTCATATCCATCCAGCCAGTGCAACAGTTGAATTTTTTGGTGTTGCAAGGTTTCTTCTGACCTGGCCTGTATTTACACGTACTGTAACAGCACCTTAAGAAACTTCAATAAACTTAATATAAATTGTCACTTTACACAACTCATACATGCAAATAAGGGGAAGTGATTTATATCAGCATTTCTTCATAGCATGACTTGGCTAATTAAAGTACACTTTTTCTTATTACATTTTATGGACTCCATTACTCTAATGCAGGAAGCAACAAGCAGTGAGAGCAAATGAGCCTGGGGAGAGGTATATGACACATTTGAATCCTTTGTATAAGTATTATGGTATTTTAGCTAATAGAAGACAACATATTTCTCTCAAACAGGTATAAGAGAGAGATCCAATACCTAAAATATGTTGATGGGTACCTAATGCCTTTGAATTGCAAGAATTGCTATTCTTGAAAGCATGTATGTACACTTGTTGTATGCATCTTTATGAAAGCATGTCCAAATCTATTTTATGCCAATAGAAAAAATTTACAGCAATAATACACCAAAGGTTAACCAAATTATGTAATGGTTGGTAATCCTTATTTTTAAGCTTTATCATCACACTTTATGTGTTAAAACATACAGATTTCTTTTTATTTTTTAAATAAAAAACATTTAAACCCTGTCTTTTTAATGAAGTATGAATTTTATTATTATTTTATTGATATAAAGAAGAAAAATTAAATTATTCTAAAACTGGGATTTTCAGATGAATCTTTCTTATTTACTTTTTATAGACTTCAAAGCTGTCAACTGAAACTAAGAGGACAAAGATATCCCTGTAAATTTCAACATACCATGTTAAAATAAATGTATCTTTCATAAGTTTCAGGTATTTCATTCTTAAAGTGCTGGTGAAGTAAAATATTTGATTGTTTATTTAAGTCATTGGTGGTCTGAAATTTGTAACACTATCAACTTTTTTCAACTGTGTATCATATGGGTTCTTCTTTAAGATTTCTAAAAGCAATTGTTTGATATTTAGAGGGTTTTTTTCAATAACTCAAAAATATTTAGCACTACTGATCTGTAAATAAATGATCTCACAGAATCTCAGAATAATCAAGAGGAAAATAAAGCCCAAAATTCCTTTAAGTTACCCAAAAGTGAAATAAACTTTACAAGGATCATTCCAGCTTATGATATGTTCATTTAAAAGAATTTCAGGTTACTGCAACTTTTATGCTCATCCAAACAATAAGGGGCACTCAGATTATATGAGATATTCATGTGCAATGTCTAAAAACAGTGACCAAATGTAGTGGTAATTTTTTTTAACATACAGTTTTAAAAAGGACAAAGTAAATAGGTTATAAGCGAGAGGTAGAAAGAATGGTTAGGACAAGATGAGAACACATTTAATTGGAGGTTCTTAATAATCCATTGCCTTAAAGAATACATAGCAGTGGTACTTTCTAATCTTGAGTTCCAGCCCCAACCATGGCGTTAGGCACGTTCTGTGTGCCCATCCCATACAGCCAGAGCAGCATACAAAAATATTGCACAGCTGTTTCCTTGCTGACAATGCTTAATGAAAACGGAAAATGATGAATATTTTGTCATCTATTTTGGTTTGTTTAGATTCTGGCTATAGTAGTCTGAACTTATGCAGATCCCCACAGTTCCCACCCTCTCAGAGAAATTAGGTGATCTGCTTAAAATGCAATTTTTTTTTTTTTTTTTTAAGAGGGAAGTGTTAAAAATAACTAAGCACCTCAGATTCCTCAAGGAGATCAAACACTCTAGTTCAAGAGCAGAGAAAAATTATCCTTATAAATACTTTGACGTTTTTTGTCACCAGGAAGGGATTGCCTGCTTGAATCAAGGCCAGGTATATGAAGTGTCTTGTGCCAACCATCACTATGGCTCGGGCATGAGATCCTAAAATCTTAAAACAGCTCTGGCTCATTCATCAGCAATACAAATTTTACTTAAATGTATATTTGCTGGACCTAGGTGCAATGTTTTCTTCTTAAGCTATGTTTCTAAGTAGAAAAAAACCTCCTTCTTTAAGCAGACCTTTCCTATCAAGCCCATATGATTAATGAAAGATGCAAATACTCCATAGAAAATAAAAAACAGCAATATTAAAATGCATCCTGTACATTGTGAACCAAAAGGGTAGGATTTTAGCGCATGAAAATTTACAGTAATTTTTCATTACTGGTTTGTACATGGTGGTAAAATCCCTGCCATCTGATTACTAATTAAAAAAAGGAACAAAATCCAGTATCTCCTTCAAGGGCATTCAAAAAAATGCCCAATGCTTCATCCACTGCCTCCAAAAATATGTCGCCCTTTTTAAAATGGTAGTATTGCATTTAACCAGCTTTGCCAGTTTTGCATACCATTAAAATAAGGACTATGAAATCTTATTTAAAATAACTGCATGCAGGAAGAAGGAAATAAACTACGATAATTTAATCTTCTTTCCTAAATGTTAACAGCAGTATAAAAATGGATGCTCTCATCCTTGTAATCAGTTGCATGGTGCACAAGGGCAGCAGTCTCTGGTGCCTCATCTGTGAACTAATCTTTCATTTCATAGCAGATCTTTCCATATCAAACAACACAAATGACTTAATTTGCATGACAGGATTTGTAACGGGGCAAATCTAGTGTCAAAGTCGATTAAAGATTACACCGGAGAACTATCATAATCAGTACTCTAATGAGCCTAAATAGTACATGTAAAGTCTCCCCTTTTTGCCATTCCAGTCATGTATAAAAGGGACTGTGTTTCTTTTCATCGGTGAGCCAGTCCTTTGGTTTGCACATTACGCCCTACGTTGAGCTAAAGTCATGTCAGTCTGGTTTCAGAGGGAGAGAAAGGGAAATAATAAAGCAAACATCACTTCACAAATGACATTGCTTGGTATAAGCCAACGTTTGAAGCCCTTAATTCTTCTAATCTGCAAAATAGTCAATGCTAATGGGTTTTTGCCTTTGTGAAAGCTGATGCATAGAAAGAAAAACTTTAATGAGCTGCCTGGGTTGTATGCTTACAGATACCTGTCAAATGTCTGTCATCTTAGCTATCGTTGAGGCATTATAAAGAAAGTAAGAAGGAAGGAACGACAGTATTTGTACAAGCATTTTCATGCTAAAATGGCACAATTTTCTTCCTGTCATAATTTCATTGTATCTGAAAGTCAGAAAAGCTTAACCCTTTCAATAGCACATCCTGCAGAGCATATCACACATAATGTTTGAACTGGCAGCTTTAGAAATAGCATCATGGTTTTGTAAACAGGATCCTCTCTTAAATTTGTTTCAGAAAACTGATTTATCTGTATCTTAAAAAAAAATATGTCAACAAATTATTGGAATCAGTTGCTGCACTTTGAGGAGATAAAGAGTTTACCAAATGTACCAAACCCTTAGAGTGAGAGTCTGTCATCACAATAAATCACTCCTGAGTTGTTAATTTCATACCCCTTTCGTCTTTAGGCTGACGATATGAATAGCTGAGAAGTCAACAAATTCCCTAATTCTTATTTTCATATTTATTAAAGCAAATGGGAAATTGAATGCAACTTTTTAGGAACACATCTGCTAACTCTGCTGCTCTAAGTTGTATTTATGTCAAGCCAGTCTTGCTTTCGGATGTTTATACTTAGTGTGAGAAATTGTCTATGAACTGAAATCATGCATTCAGAAGTCTTAGCCCAGGTGAGCCTATTTGCCTATTTTTCTTTCCAGAATTATCATCCATCCTCATTGTTTTCAAAGAATTCAGGCATCCAGAGCATGGACATTTCAGTGCAGACCTATGTTTCAACCAGTCCAAGTGAAGACCTTTAGCATGAAGATAGGCACATTCTCTAAATGTGGATATTGACTTTTGGGAGCCAGGATCAAACCCGGCACTTGGGTACGTGGTGAAATCTCTTCATGCACAGAGCTGTCTGTAGAAGCAGGGCCTTCATTTGGGCAGAGGACATACCAGAATGTGCAGAGAAGGGGTTTTGTGTTCGAGGGACACCTGCTGAGCCCAGCAGAGAGAATGACTAAGGGTTGTGGTGGCAGGTGCTCTGCTTTGCTGCCTGCCTCTGGGGAAGTCACTTACACTCAGTGTTTCAGTATCCACAATTTAAAGCAGGATAAATGTTCTGAGCACTCTCTCACCAGTGTTTGGAAACCCCATTTATTCCTGCAAGTCATTTTGGTGATATTTTTGCTTATTCTATCAAGCTGTCAGTGTCTGTACTTCAGGGAGGGATTTCTGTTATTGTTCTGTTATGTCTCTGTTGTTGTTTTTACCTGTACTTGTCAGTTCTCATTCTGGGGTCTGCAGTACTGTGTCAAGGTGTACTAAGGCATGACACACTTCAGTGCATCTTAAATATTCTTAAAAGCCCTCAGGCTCTGGCTCATACGCCTTCATTGAGCCATTAAAATCCAAATAAAAGAACTTTAATGAGTGTATTGCGTCTGTATTGCTTACAAAGGACTCACTGGGAGCCCACTGACAGTATCTTTCATGCTTCTGCTGCAGGTGAGGATTTCAATGGAACAGTATTTTTCCCTTCCTTTTCTCCCTTATTTTTTCTTCAAAAAAACTCACATAGAGAAAAAAAATTAACCATAAGGCAAAATTATTTATGTGGCTTAAAAAGTTCAAGACTGAACAAACAAAACTAAGGAATGATAATTACAGCTGAACTTTTTCACCCAAAATGCACCGAGTGAAATTTGTGCTGAAGTCTCCCAACACCCGCATATCTCATTTAGAAGCGTAATGGGAACAGGGAATCTGTGGATTTAGAGCAAAAGAGCTGCATTACCAGCAAACTTGTTATTCTTTTACTTAAGCTATAGCTTATAAGTATAACATTCCTAACAACTCCCAGTATTTAATGTTGTTACTGAGTGAAAGCAATTCCCATACATAAAGAGTAGGGGAAAAAAAAAAAAAAAAAAAAAAAAAAAAAAGAGTTTGCTGCCACAGTAGGCAAAAAGAGAGGAGCTTTCCACACAGAATTTGTCAATCTAATATTTTTCTTTACGTGTTATGCTACTTCATTTAAATTTGAAACTATTCAGATACTGTATGGAGAGGAATCCAGGAATCCTCTGTGAGAAGGGAAATACAGCTCCCTCTAAGGTCCCTTTAAAACCGCAGCATCCTGCCAAATTAGCCCAAAGCAAGGAGGGGCAGGGGTGACAGAAACGTCCTAGTGTTTTCCCAGAGGTGATTGTTTCAGCCCACCGAGGCGTTTCTCCCCAGCTTTTTTGACAGTCGGCACGGTTTATTCCTGCGGTGTGCCGGGCACAGGCGGGCGGCAGCGCAGCCCAGCCCCGAGCCAGACGTGCCCTCGCAGCACATCCCCCGCCAGCCCTCTGAGGAGGGCTCCTTCCACCCGCCAGCCGCGGCGGTGTGGCAAACACACCTACACTGAGAGGAAACACGTACTTATTAATCACTCCCTATTTAAACTCGAGCATGCTGAGCGCCCAGTGCTCACTCCTGGCCGGGATGCCGGGTACCGCGGGCACGGCGCTCGCAGCGCCATCCGCAGAGCTGCGCTCGGAGGGGTTAGAGTACCGACGTAAATAACATACATTAGAGGCGCACGTTTAGCTCGGACTTGGATTTCATCCACTTTCAGATATGAATTATTCATCCCCCATCTCCCTCCAATTGTTCTTTTAATTCATATCGCAGTTGTTAAAAGGTTAGAAGCCACGTTACTGAATAATCCTTTACTGTTTCCCCGTGGCAATTTGCGCCCAATTTTTGCAGATTTCAAGGCTCGGCTGTCCCCGCCGCAGAGTTCATTTTTATTGCAATTCCCGGCTAGCCTTTCCCCCCCGAACACTACCTCTCTGACCTAGCTGCTGTACCTCTGATCCCATGCACCCCAGAAGCTGTCACAAGTCTCCCTCCTTCCCAGGAGTTGAACACACAATAGAGAATAGGCCCTGGCTGTGAGGTTCAGCAGCCATTAACCCCTACCAGCTGTTCCTGCAGGGAGCCTTCTGTGGCTGAATGTCCTTTCTCTGCGGAGGCCCTCATTTCCACTAATCTAACTATTGTTGGGTAGGAATGCTGACAGGAGAAAAGAAATTTTTCTTGTGTCCATGCAAGTGTGTGTATCCATGTGTAAGTGAAGGAAGAGTGAAGGCTAATTTCTATAGTAGGCATGAATGGAAGGATTGGGAAAAAAAACTAGTTAAAATGTGTTTACTTGCTTAAAAGGCTCGGTCAATTTAAATAATTTCAGTAGTATGCTCTATTTTGGGGGGATGGGAATAAGGAGGAAGCAAGTTACTATTATCATTTTATGCAAAAGCCGTTGAGAGATTCCCCTGCATTTCCTAAGTACTTCTTAAAATGTGAAAAGAAATGGGACAAATGTACGAATATCAACTGCAAATTAACAGAAATGCATAGCGACAAAATCTAATATTTTAACGCCATGGACCTGAGCATCCAAACATTTACCTTTATTTCACATTGATTATCTATTTTCAGTAGACTAATGATTCGGACTGTCTTGAAATACACAAAATGTTTATCAAGTTTTGTTAGAAAATTCAGGATTTTGTACTAATACTCTCAAAAAGAAAAAAAATCAATTGGGAGGAAACACCCCCTTTTCAAAAAATTATCAGCATTTTCAGCTGATCAAACTGAAGTTGTTACATCTCTCACAATGACATCATCACTACTCAGAATTTAAACTTGCACTTTAGAATATTTTTATACAACGATAATAGGCATAACATCCTAATTGCAAATTGGCGCTAATGTTGCTTTTCTTTTTGAACCACGCAGGCGAATGAAATTTAAAAAAAAATGTAACTAGCAAGAAAGAAAACTATTTTATTTGTTAGAGAACCACATGCCACTTTATGTTTCAATTAATTCATCTTTTTCCCTAAAAAGATTGATAAGAGAAACTGTTTTGAAACGTAGTGCTCCATTTTATTACCTGATAAAGTTCAGCAAAATACAACAGTTGGTCTAGTTCAAATCAAATTAGAAATAATTCATGTAGAAATATATTTTCTGGGCAATTAGACTGTATCGTAGCAGGGCAAATGTCTGATATAATAAAGCTCTACTTTGCATCTGTTCCTGTGTCTAGACGGCTGCAATTACTAGTCCTTACAACAGCAGCAGCAAGATAAAGCCCTGCTTACAGGTTATAGCTATTAAAATGGAACTTTTTTTTTCTTTCTTTGCCCCCCTTTATTACCTAAATCATTTGATTGTTATAAAACTTAATTTAATTTAATGAAGTTGCACTTTCCTCATCTTCATTATGAACACAAACACAAATAAACAAACAGTAGAGAACTCAGCTCATTGTTTCTCCCCAGCATTAGCTGCCGTGCACGGATACTGGTCTCATTGAAGTTAAATATGTGCAAATAATGCTTGCTCAGAACCCAAATGGCTGAAATGGCTCTGTGGGTTAAGAGAGGACCCAAAGCCCCAAGACTGTTAATTTGGCACCCTTCAAAGGCACTATAAAACCCCCACACAGCATAGTAGACAAAGCATATCCCTAATTACTGTACTTGGCAAGAAGAAAGGCCAGTGCCAAAGAAGGTACATTTGTAGTTAGATAGGTAAGTTTATATCCCTAATAGAAGGAAAACCAGAGGCTGGACAAGTACAAACTGAAGGCCATGCACAGCCCTGCATCTACAGGTTGAAGCCCCACTGACATCTCATGGCACCAACAGGAGCTCTGACATCTCTGCTCCTTTGCTGGAGGTGATGACAGCAATGTGCGGGGTGCGCTGCATCAGCTGTACTTCAGGGATTGTAAATTAACTAATATGGGATTGGACGAAATCACATGTAAAAGCAATGGGTCCAGTCCTTGAGGTCATATGAAAATACTGCTTCTTTACTATTTTGGCTTACTGAGTAGACTGAAGGATTATTTCAGCAGGATTTCTGAAACTGCAGTTTTACACAGTTCATGGGCATAAACAGTAGTTTCTGGTGTTAATGAAACTGCTTTCTCCTTCAAATTCTCCCTATAATTACAGGGTTTCTGGGTTTCTCAGCAAACCTGAGCAAATTTTAAGTAGGGCTTTGTTTAGACAATCTAGGATATTAAATCATAGTCTTGAAACCCTGGAAAGAATCAAGCACATAGAAATAAATGGTATTTGTGAAATATTTCATGAAAAGAAAGACATTCAATGAAACAAACACAGGCCTCTTGGCTAATTTTGAAAATAGTAAAAACACAGAATGTGTTGCACATTAAAGAGATCTGGTTCTAGTTACAGGCCGCCAAACACAGCTTTCACCAAGACATGCCAGAATACACAGAAAACCAATCCCACAGGAGGAGTAATCTGTTTGTGGCTATTCCTATCCAAAAGTTTTTCTTACCATATTCATTCACTGAGTGAGACAGTGTCTATGTATGCACAACAGACCTTCATCGGATGCTTTGGTGCCATAAGGAATTTTTTTATGCTGTTTGAAATAAACTATGTTCCTCGACTAAGCCACACTCAGATGCCAGGTATATGTCTATAATCTTCCTGCATCAACTTCTCCCAGGGTCTTCCAATGTCTAATATGTGTCCTGTACCTTATCTTGGTTAAATGGGCTGTCTTACTGGGCCCCAAGATTTCTCCTTAAGGGCGAACATAATTTGTAGTGTGCGTCATGTTTCAGAGCGCCAGAGCTGTCCCCATGTAGAATATGAAAAGAAGACCAGAAGATTCTGTAACCCTGTTTAAAAGAAAATAATTAACTGTACTTTTAAATATTGGCGATTCTGACTGCCAAGTCTGAAATAAAGGTGCCACCCAGCATTTGCAAAGATAAAACTTGGGTTTTTTCATTCTCATAATGGATATTTTTTCATTAAGTTAACTTCCTGTCTAAGAAACTGGAGTTCATTTCGTCCGTATTCAAAAAATGATTATAGACCTTCTGTTCCACCAGTGGCTGTAGTATCTCACACAAGGAATGTGTCTTGGAAGGCTTCACTTGCAGAACAAGTATCCTGCTTCCAGGCCCTGAATACCAATATGTCATATCCCTACGAGGGAGGAACATTACTCTAGAAATACCCAGCAAGGTAATGATACTACCAAATAGTGCACAAGTTATCTTCACCTTCACTTCAATTGCTGCAAATAGAATATTACTTGGGTATTTTATTCAAATAATATAATAAAGAATCCCTTTGAAATTACTTACCAATATTTTAACTATATATTTCATGAAAATTATAGAAAAACCCAAGGAAAAATCTCTGTGTAAGAATCTTAGACTTTTTGCCCGTTCTTACTTTATCAGGATAATGCGTAACACATGTCAATCTTCAATCAGCCTGGAATTCCAGCTCTGAGGTATGAATTTCCCCAGCTACGTAATTCCAGATCCAAAAGGCTGCATGGCTCAGGGGCTCAAGCTTTGATTTTTATTTCCTTCTGTACTCCAAAACTCAACTCTTTACACAGGAAGTTGTTACTCTGCGGCAGGTGAGCACCCAGCTATTTGCTACCTGACTCCTCACCCTTCTGAGGTCTGCCTGCAGCTGCCTACCCCTGATATCTCACCTCATGCCTGCAAAGTGTTTGGATTACAGCCCAGGTTAGTGTCACTGTTCTGCAGCAAGAGTGGGAAGGGAGGAAAAGGGTGACTGTCCAACCCACTGCTCAGAAGAACAAGACTCAGGCATGCCTTGAATGAACAGTTTGGCTAATGGGTGTTTTCCCAACTGCATGCTGCAGTGCTCTATGAGAGCATGGTTATGGGATGGATGAGATCTTTCCTTAGAAGATATGCCAAGATCATCAATGGATATTGGAAGCTAACACATAGCAGAAAACACTAGATTTGTGTGACCTGTCCAAGGGCAAATAAAAATTAGTGATATGTGCTGCCACCAAATCAGTGACAATGACATCCTAAACTGATCAATGACAGGTTAGGATGATCGATACATGGGCTAGAAATGAGAGAGGAGTCATGAAAATTAAAGTCTGCCTAACTTCTGGCTGGGCTGTTGAGGCTGCAGTAGGCACATGTTATGAGGAGGGGTGGAAGGGTTGGTCACTTCAGGAAGTTGTTTTCTAACAGGGTTAGAAAACTCCCTGACACTGATTCTTCAGATAGAAATGGAAAGAGGAGGAAAGCCTTGACTACTTTTTCAACAGGGGTATTCCTGTAGTTATTGAATTGGCTGACTGACCTCTTACAAGTCCTGCCATCCGTTCCCCAGCTCCATTTTACTGACTGCTGTTTGGAGCATAGTGTTTCCCTAAATATAACAATTCAAGAAAATAATATTTTATGAAATGCTGACATGTCAAATTTTCAGGAGAAATGTGAATTCAAATTGTGCTGTGCTTTTTTATTTTAACAGAGGATGTTAATGGATTTTCAGTCATGAGGCTTAGAAAGATGACATTAAATGTCAGTTGATGCTGAAGAAAATAGAGAGACTGTTTAAAAAGAATTGCATAGAACCCAAAATTCTCTCCATGCTGTTTTCTATCAGAAAGTCTGTTATTTCATTTGTCTTTTGCATGTCTAAACATAGTAAGTAGAAAATGAGAAGGCTGTTTTTCACAGACTACTGACCTGGTATCTGTGTTTTAAGTAAAAATTTCTAGCAAGACACAACTCCTGGTAAAGTATCCTTTGAGTAGTGCCCAGATCTGGGAAATTTTGCCCCCAGAGTATTGCTTGATGATATAAAATGTCATTGAAATGTACTATAAAATATTTTTTAAACACTAAGCTAACATCATAGATAAAATTTCTAGCTGTGACATACATTATTAACCTCATCTCTTGAGCAGAAATTCAACCCTCATCTATTACATCAGTTCCATGAATGTGGATGTGCTCTGTGCTAACTTGTTGCAACTGTTATTTCCTTTAAAATGTTTCTAAAAATAACAAAAAATCGTATTTAAATCTCTTCTTTAAAGGAAATACCCCCACACCATCTATAGAGACATCATTTGAATTTACTATGGATCTCAAACTGCTGCACTGACGCCCTCATCCTTAACAATCTTACCTAAAATCTCTGCATATTTTTGCTATTTGTCACTTTTAGAGAGTCATCTTTCAAATCCGTGCATGCAACTCTTCACTCCTGATATCCTCAGGAGACTAATAATAATGCACTGGATATTTGTGAATCAGTAGTTGGTACTAACATAGGTTTATAGTCAGATATTTTCAAACAGCACAATAAGAAATCTTCCCACACAATAAGCAGCTCCTACTTGGAGAAGGTCTGGAGATAAAATTGTAGTTTTTATCATTGCTCATTATGAAATAAGTAGCTCACTTTCCTTAGGGAAGGTTTAAAATAGACTTAAAACAAGCTTTAAATTTCATTTCTGAGTGCTGAAGTCATAACTAGAGACTAACTGACCTGAGTGATGCCTTAAATATCCTTCACAATGTTAGTGTCAAATAAACAATTCCGTTTTGCACGACAGATCAAGAGATGGTGGCACATCAGGCGCTATCTAAAAAAAGAACTACATAGTTCTTTCTACTCATAAGCAACACACCATTTTTTCCCTGATGTGTCAATAAAATTGTACGAAAAACCGCTCCACGCGCACACACACACACACACACACACACACTCTCATGTTCTTGATAGACTTTAATGAATATATAGATTACAGTCTTTTGTGGCGCAATCTTACTTGCTAAAATGGTGACAGTATTATGCAACATTTATTTCAGGTCATGAACTCACAGTTGAAATTCCTTTTTGAAAACTTCTTGGGCAGTTGCTTTACTTTTCAGATCTCTACTCCAAAATATCCAGATTTTTTATTCTAGAGAAATATCAAAGTGAAATCTATTTAGAAAATCAAATCAAATCGGAATTCAAGATGAGAAACAAGGGACTTAATTTTCTCATAAATCAGATCTTAAATTTTCTGTTTTGTGTTAAACATTAACACAGGAGATATTTTCATATGCTAAAATTCACTTCCAGTAACTATCATTTTAT